>NC_138031.1:40578179-40963179 GCF_964106645.2 Podarcis pityusensis | reverse complement strand
TCGAGGTAACTCTTCCAGGTTAGCGGAGTTTGTAACCTGAAGCATTTGTAACCTGAGGCGTTTGTAACTCGAGGTACCACAGTACTAATGGTGATCTCAGTTCTCTGACTGTAATCCTTATACTGGATAAGGTGTAGCAGTAAAACTGTTAGCACATTTCAAAGCTAAACAGGGTCTGGTGTGGTTTCAAATTGGATGGCGGATTGAGTTTTGAGATGGCTGCTTTGCAGGCGGTTGGACCAGATGACCCCCAGGATCTCTTCCAACTCTACAATTCTATGATTCTATGAAGGAAAAACAACAACAAAGACAGCAGGCTCCAGTGCTCACTAGTGCAAGTTCTTAAAATTCAGAGAGAATCTTTGCTCTACCACTTTTTCAAGTCCCTAGTTTTTGAGTGGTTTGGATTTTAAGAATGAGGCATCTCTAAATTCTGAGGACTTGCAAGCTTTTCAAGCTATTGCAGGAGGAGTTTCTGCTCTGAAAGGCACAGAACTCTAATAAAAAGCATTGTACCAGTGATCACCAGAGCCTATTCCCCTCTGCTTTGTGTTTTTGTCACCTTTAAGAGAAATATTGCAATGATTAGGGGAGCCCCAAGGTTGCAGAAGTTTAAAAGACTTTAAGAAAAACCGTTAGGGGGCGATGATCCCCAAAACAATCCAAAAAGGACTGAGCATGCTCCGTGAGGAAATAATAGCAGAATGAAAGCGGGGCAATGGAGTGGCATGTCTGGAACCCTGATCAGGAGCACTCAGTACTGTAGGAGGTTGCTAACTTTTATAGCCCTGTGAGCACGTTTAGATTTTTGAGTGAGTGCTGTGGGTTCCACCCCCTCTCACCATTCCCCCCCCCCTTTCCCCTGGAGCAGCCCTCTGCCCCTTAGGACACAGAAAGAGAAAGTGCACACATACGCTTCACTTTTCCAAGTGACCTGGGTAAAAGCTGGATTTGATAGCATTAATCTGAGCCTTGAAAAGCACATACAGTGGTACCTTGGTTTAAGAACAGTCTGGTTTAAGAACGATTTGGTTTACAAACTCCGCAAAACTGGAAAAAGTGTCTTAGTTTGAGAACTTTACCTCAGTCTACGAACGGAAGCTGAACGGTGAAAGGGCACCGGTGGCGGGAGGCCTCATTAGGGAAAGCGTGCCTCAGTTTAAGAACGGTTTTGGTTTAAGAACGGACTTCCGGAACGGATTATGTTCATAAACCGAGGTACCACTGTGTAGTTGAAAGAGGAAATGGGGAAGAGTGCTACTGCTTCAACTTCCTCTTTCAGCTCTATGTGCATTTCAAGGGAGAAAAAGATAGGCAGCTCTACCACACATGAACAATAGGGTAGTGAGAGGGGCTCAGAGACTTCACAGGTGCCACGGGCACCATGTTGGTGCCTCTGCCATAATGCAACTTCCCCCCCTCCCAGGCCCCACTTTTTATTTACTGTCTGGCAGATAATGTGACCCTATTGACAACTTGGTATTTAGGAATAGCTTGCTCTTTATACTGTGAAAGAGCCTACAAGAGAAGTATTTGTATAGTTTCAAAAAAGAGAGTACTATTGAGAAATTAGATTATTATTTTTAAAGAAAAACAAATCACAGCTAGGAAATAGGATCTGCTGCAACAGTTCTCTTGCTTAGAAAAAAGAAAGAAATATGTGAAAGGTTAATTGTGAAAGATATTTTATTTTAATTTTCCATTCCCGCTTTACTATTTTCCCCACGAAAGGGGGACGGGGAACACAAAAGATCCTTGTATGATTCAGATATATTTACAAAAAATAACAAAGCAGAATCATAGGGGCTGACTTGTCAGCTGATGTTAGGAAAGAGAAATCTGCAGCTAATCAGCCTGGCTGAAGCAGCAAAGGTCACAGCAGTCATGATGAGTTATTGCAGAGGTGTTACGCCATATAGTCGGTCTCTTCACTAAAAGCAGTCATGAAGAAAACAAAATTGCAGACAGATAAAAAGACATTTTCTTCTTTCGTCATTTCGTGCATTAGTGTTCCACCACAAATTTGTCTTTCTCTGCTGTCGTCCATCATGTCACATTCCTATTTGTGAGCAATTGTTAAAGTGCAAAAAAGAGATTTTTTTTCTTTTAAGGTGTGGAGGTTGGGAGAGGAACTGACTTATATTTTAAGGCCTAGTACTGACATAGGGTAAGCCAACAGCAGATTCCCTGCTGAACTCCTAGAATAATGCAAGCACAACATTTTGTGGCCAGAATATCTCTCATATTTTGCATGAGATGGAGAAAAGTGAAGATGGTTACTACTATAATAGCACAGCATCTTTCACCCTCCAGGTCTGTTGAGTGGAGTTGAGGGGAGTGTATACAGGGCAGCTACAAACGGAAATTAAAAAATTGGTGGGATGTAATTGTGGCAGAGGGGACAAATTCTCTTGAAGATGGTTTATTCTTTCAGACTCTGACTAATTTCGTATAAAGTTCGGTTGGTGGTCACCTTGATGTTTTGGCCGTTTGTCTTTTTCTTCACCACAGCTCACTTCCACTTAAGCATGCCTCTTTCCCTGCAAGCTTTCACAGGCATGGTTCAATTTGCTCACAAATTTATTTGGAACACTCTGTCACAAGAGACCAGGGCCCTGCGGGACTTGACATCTTTCCGCAGGGCCTGCAAGACAGAGCTGTTCCACCAGGCCTTTGGCCAGGGCACAGCCTGACTCCCTCCCTCGGCAATCTTCGCGGAGCTCTGGCCCAATGGTTGCCAGTGGCTTGAATTAATTAATTTTATAACGAATGATTTTAGACTGTTGTTTATGCTGTACTTTTGTACTGTTTTATTGTTGTTAGCCGCCCTGAGCCCGGCTTCGGCTGGGGAGGGCGGGATATAAATAAAATTTATTATTATTATTATTATTATTTGCAACATTGACCTGTGCTACATGCATGCTTCACTGCCACCTGTTCATTGGTGGTGACAAACAGCTTCATCTCTTTTCCTCATGACCTTTCCCCTTTCACCCACATCCGTGCTTCCACCTGCCTCTTCAATATTTTTTGCCTGCCTGACTCACCAAAGTCTCACTTTCAGCATGCCCAAACTAGATCTTCATTCCAAGCCGTGTCTCAGATGTTGATGTCTCCAGCCCTGTCTGAGAGGAATTAGCCAGAACAGTGCTGGCCAACCCATGCACACATGAACTCACATGGAGCCTGTGCTCCAGCTGATCTCTGTTATTTGGGACTAACTTAAGCAGAAAGACCCTGTACTGTGGTACCTCTGGTTATGACCTTAATTCGTTCTGGAGGTCCATTCTTAACCCGAAACTGTTCTTAACCTGAGGTACCACTTTAGCTAATGGGGCCTCCCGCTGCCACCGCACCGCCACGCTGTGATTTCTGTTCTCATCCTGAGGTAAAGTTCTTAACCTGAGGTACTACTTCCGGGTTAGCGGAGTCTGTAACCCAAGGTGTTTGTAACCCGAGGCACCACTGTAATTTTTCTTGGAGTGGAGGAGGGAAGCTCTTGTTCCAACAGCTCCTGCCACTTTCTGCAACTACCTTGCTGACCTCTTTTGCCACAACTTTATGGAAGCATCCAGACAGCATGATAGTCTTTTGCTACTGCAGAGCTTGTCATGCACTGCAGCTTTTAGGAGTACGGGCGGCTTGGCGTCCTTCAAGTCATGAGTGCTTTAAACAGGTTGCTGAAATTTCTGTGCCAGAGCTGATCTTCCAGGATTCTTGCCTGAGAACTCGGTTTACAAGGTCTCCAGTTGACTGACGTTGAGGGAAATATATTCTTCAAAGTGTACAGAACACTGCCATTGTATTAACTTAATGTCATCTTATTCCTGAAAGCTTTTTCAAGGGGCTTGAAGATCAATTCAAACATTTTCTCAGTTTGGTCATGGGCTTCAAGTAGCAGAAGGACAGCTGCCTACCACTTGTGTACCTTTGTCCTGCTATAACACTCCATCTGATTGGTGCTGGCAATTTTGACACATAACACAGCAGCGGGTGGCATGGTGGGGCACAGCCTGACCCCTGGTCAGTTGCATTGCTGATGCTTACAGAAGATAAGTGGGGAGGGACAAAGTGGCAGCAAGTTTGGCTCTGTTCTGTGCTAAAGTACCAGATGGATGCAAAAGTACTTCAGGAGGGTGGAAAGCCAGACTAGATAAATGTGGCCTAGAGAGATGGGGTGTGATATGGGGAGTCCCTACACCTGCTACATTCATACATATTCTTTTAAAATGTTATGTACCCTACCTTTGAAAATACAGGAAACTAATGGTCACATGGGAATTGGTAGGCATACTTTTTAAAGAGTATGTTAACTATTTTAAGTTAGTGGCTAATTTTAAATGGATGTGGTTCTATTGTTGTAGCTGAAATGTCGCTAAAACAGTGAACCATCCTTTCTGCCACCCCTTCACGCCCATTCATCTTCCCCCTGTTTTCTGTGGCAGAAAAAACTTATTGGAAGTTCATGCAAACTGCAGCAGGAAATTGCCTTTGCAAAGTCAGGTGAACTGAAGCAAACCAAAATGTCTCCAAAGCAGATAGGAAACAATGCTACATTGAGCATCTGTCGATGCTGTAACTTTCACACAGGTTTACTGTTTAGAAACTGTCATGGAAAGGAAAAGCTGACACAAACAGAAACCTGATTGGAAACCTTAGAACTTCAAAGTGATTAGCTCCAACATGTAGAGCATCTCAACAAAGTACCTAACATTTCTAAAGCAATTTGGGTAGCTTCACACTGATTTTTATTTTAATAATAACCAACAATGTATATTATGTGTATTTGAGGTAACAGTATTTTTTGATTAGAATTGTAACAGAATGGTAATTGTAGGCAGACTTGTTCTCTTTATGGTTCAGAATTAATTGCTTTCCATTCTTCTTGATGAATAAAGAATTCAGAACAGAAGTTGGCCTGATAAAAGGCATTCCCTGTTCTTCACCTTTGGGATCAAATGCTAGCAACACTTCTAAATTCATATTGCTCGTGGGTATTTGCTGTTTTAATAATCTGCTGCTTCATTCCACCCTTGCTGGGCTGAATGACAACATTGTCCAAAATCCAGTGAGAGGATTTTATTTAACAAACAATAAAACTAGAACATCAGTGTTTGTTTAGTTTGCAATTTATTAACTGCACGTCACACTTAACAATGTCAAATATTGGAAGACTCGACTAATGTGGATGATTGATTGGCTGCGAAGTGCCAGGCAAACTTAGATGATATTAAAAATAATTCTGGAAAATAGACGTTCTACACTCATGGACACTACTTCTTGTACTGGGGTGGAATTAAATCATATGAAGAAGCTCTCCAAGAAATACCAAACAGTATTTAATTGATTTTATTTATTTTCTTACATTTGCTGTATATCCTACCTTTCTTCTATCATCAAACCCAAGGCAACTTACATGTGGTTCAGAGGTGGTCTGTCATCCAGGTAACTAACCAGCCCAGACCAGCTTAGCTTCAGCAAGGCAATGGATTCATGTGCTCTCAGACCATACCCTAGTTGCAACTTTCCTGCTGGTGGGATATTTAAATTAATTTTTATGAAAATAAACATTGTTATGGGACAAGTGAAGCCATATTGAACTGTCATGGATTCACTGACAGCAGTGGGATGAAATTGGTTCACACGCCCATGAAAATGGCTTGTGGGCTTCAACCACTATTTCTCAGAGCTACGATGCGCTGTTTGGAGTGGTAAGTACTGCATTCTTATTTGTTGTGGATCAAAACTAAAATCCTGCTTCTGTCCTTACCTGCTAATGTACATAGTAACAGATGGGGGTGTTGCAACCGCCTGCTGCAGAGTCCTCTTACAAAGACCATGCAATCTGAAACACAATGGTAATGAAATGACATCTCATGGAAGAAACCAGATGCTTTGTGTTCAGTCTCATCTGCTTTCTTTACTGACCTACTTTTTAACTCTTCTTAGGACTGCAAAGCAGATGCTGCGGGCCTGACTCATGCCTATGTAATTTGATCCAGGGCACGTAAAAGCGTTATTCACACTTCTGATACAGGGTTTGCTTGTGTCATTCACCATGCCACAATGACAGAGTCAAATCCTGGAAAACATAAGTCAAGCCACTAAAAAATAAAATTTAAAAAATCCAGTGTTTACAACTCCTTTGTGGTTTAGTGTCTCTGGCTAGTTCTCTGCTGAAATGCTAGCTCATAGACTGAGCCTGGGAACCCCTTGGACCTTTGAGCAAGTTCCGCCACCCACTTCCTTGTGCTGAAGTAGCAGGAGCCACTGCTAGTATTGTGTGCCTGCTGGAACTTGTGGCCTGGAAATGACTGGAAATGATGGCAGCTCTACCAGAGGTACAGCAGAGCTGCTAAGTGCATGAGGTATGAGATGGATGGTCCCCAGTTCAACTTTGAGATCTGCATGGTCCCAGGCAATCTGGTTACCTTTCAGGCTCTGCTCTCTGCATGTAATATAGGGATATGCAGGGTTGTTATATGGATCACAGGGTCGCCGAAAAGATGCATGTATTTGCACCTAGGGAATGAAATACAGTGTCTAAGGTTAAAGTCCTAATGGTTAAAATGGGAGAATTAAACACATTTAAATCTCTTGGCTTGAAATCAACAAGACTTAAAAGGTCCTTTATTTTTGCTGAACCACACTACATTTTTTCTGATGATTTAATCCGGAAGGCCAGCCACTACAATGGGAATTATTGTTGTTATTATTGTTCATGTTGCAATCAGAATGCTTTTGATGGCCATGGAGTGTCTCAAGCATAAAAGGTACAAGTTAGAGGAGGGTGCTTTCAATCATCTTCAGACTGAACCTGCATTCAAAGTAATCATGCTCCCTGATCCTATAGATATCTGCAGATGTGAGGGATGTCATCACCTCTAAAGATGTGATTACATCATTGCTACAACAGCATTTTTTGGTGGGGAAACTGAGCAGTTCCATCTTACTGGGCGTCCATTGTAATCCCACTTAAATTGCTTATTTGCCATATTTCAGGCACATTGGGCTACAAAAATACTGTCCCTTTCAGGAAGGTGCCTAACAAAGCGATGATCACAACGACCATATTTTGATTTAAATTTTCGCATTTATTGCTTGGAAAGAACACTTAAAAATTTGGAAATAAGCTTTTTAAAAAGGGTTGGAGGTGTTGCTGATTAATATGAAATCAAGCATTCGCAGTAAGAAATTAGTTTCAGGGCCATTGAGCTTTGATATAGCAAGGGAAATCCCAAGTGTAGAAAGCAGAAGCACATCAGTCAATGCAATTGTGCTTCTGGATGTGCATTTACATCCACAGTTCATTTGGAGCCATCAGATTGGCTTGTTATGTCCTTTGACCGCTTGGTGTGTAGTGAGACCATGTACAGTCAGATGGCATACTTTTATTTATCCTTAATTATGCAACCATATGTTTTGTAATCAAGATAACAAAGTCCTTTTAACAAAGGACTTCATATCAGTTTGCTACAATTATGAGGAACGGATTTCAAGATTGGCACTTACATAGTTTACTGCATTTTCATATTTTACTGCATTTTCTCCAGGAAACCCAGAGGTGCAAGATTTCATTTCTAAGATCGTATCCTCACTGGTTACTAGCATGACTCTGTTAAACTTCAGAGATGGGATTTTTATCAGGGTCTTGAAGACTGTTCTTTGATCAGCCCTTAGCCATAGAGATTAAGACCTACAGACCTAGTTCACACTGACTCCAGCCTGTACACAGAGATCCCACCCCCACTTGTCATGCTTTCCTACTGACAATCAGCACCAGAGTCCATGTGTGTGTTGGGGTGTGTGGGGAGAAGTGGGTGCAGATGGGACTCTGGGTCTCCTAATGGAGGAGAAATTGCACAGGTATTTCTTAAAAATGTTTATTTATACAAAAATTATTTCTAGAAAACAATACAATTTGTATCCATACTTTCTTCAAGATATCTATAGGCGTGGCTATAGATAATATTTTGATTCAGAACACATTCAGCCATATAAAAATAAAACTATTTACATTATGTCAATAAACAAAGGTATTCGTTTTCTTTCTTTTTTTAAAAAAGGCACTGGAGGGTATTGCTCAGGCTATTGCATTTCCTTTGTGCATTTAGGAAAAAAAGCTCTTAAGAAATCCATTGTCAAAATCCCATTAACCCTCATGCTTGCACTTATTCCCATTTGTTTTTATAAAAACAACAACATCACAAGTTAACAATCACAATAGTTTTTTTTTTTAAAGAAGTGTGTATCAAGCATGTGCCTAGGAATGTCTGCAGTGACAGTTTTACTAAGGCACATACTGTTAAGACAACTGGACATACATTCTTGTTCTCTTCTAATGATGACATCTGTAGACAATTCAGGGTGCTGATCAAGAAGCACACTATTTAAGAAATACCAGCAACCTGTCCTATTCACCACATAATGACTTGATATAGAAGACACTGGAAAGCACCTGTGATATTTGGTATCTGGCAAAACTTAGTTCTGGAATGTAAATTTTAGTTTTTTTTAAAAAAAAAGTTGTCCATTTGGCTTTTCCATCTTCCCGTATTTAAGTTCTTTTGATTTCCTTTGTATCACACAATTGTCAAGCTTAACAATTGAACTAAAAAGCAATTTGATGTTATTTGCATCTTCCAGTGGAGTTGTTGAGTTGGGAAGTAAAATATAAACTGCCTCCAGGGCTGAGGGTTCCTCCTGTTCTGTTGAAAAGGAGTAGAGAAATGTTCAGAGCCCAGGCAAATTCAGTGAGCTACACAGCAGCCAGATTCCTCATGTTTGTGCAGAAGAGACATTCGGGAGAAAGTTTTTGAACAGTTTTTGCATTGGTATTTCTTCACATCCGAATGGGTCTGCAAGTGGGCCCTCAAATTTGACCTGTCTGCAAATGCTCTGTTGCAATGAGGGCACGAAAAAGGCTTCTCTCCTGGAAAGAAATACACAAAAGAGGTTTAATCGTTTTAAAGCTCAAGTAAGGAACTTTCTGTATAAATGGGACAAGTAGTTTTGCAGAGGAATAAAAAAAACATCGTGCCTGTGAAAATGGGTGTTTGGGTTCTATATATTATTAAAGGGTCCATTCATTACACTGCAGGCTGTCCATTCATTATTTCATACTTTTCAGAGTTTGCAGGATTCATGGTGCATTGAATGACAAGCCACTGACACTTTCTGCTGCAGCAGGTGCAGCCAGTGCCTGCAGGCTGGGCTCCACCCAGCATTTTCATATGTTCCTTCCATTCATTTACTGTATCCTGTGCAACGCCTACTGCTGCCCAAGGCTGTAGTTTACATGCCATTGGTGTGAATGGCAGAATTCCCATCAGATTGAATGCTTCAGCATTGCACTCTGCTTCCTTGGAACAGAGGCAGGACAAGGAGTAGCAAGAGGACTCACTTGCACATGATCAATAAAAGCTTGCAATTAATGCACAAGCTACTCAAGTCTGTGAACATTTTTGACTTACACTCTGGCCCTAGGCATTGTTCACAGAAGTAAGTGCAGCTGAGTTTAGTGGGGTTTAAAGGCTATACAGCCAAATTCTCTTTGGAAATTAGGCTGACTGTCCTCAGTGGAGCTTCCCCCTACTGAACGAAGCACAGGACTGCAACTTTAAGGTGTTTAGTACCATTGAAGAAAATCAGAAATTCTTTCTATGATAAGTGTTTGAATTAGAGTGTAATTTGTCTTAAGGTTAACTTTTGTTGCTCACAGTGACATTCATCTTGTATTAAGTTCAATGGGACTTACTCCTAGGTAACTGTAAATTCCAGCTTTGGATTGCAGTTTGCAGATTCGTCTGTGCCTTCAAACCCATTAATCTGGAATCCAGTTGCACTGTCAATGGAATGGAACTTCTATTTAAAATACAATCCTTAATTCCCATTTATTTCTGTGGGATTTACTTCATGGGATCAGGTCCTTTGTGTTTAGCACTGAGATGCCAGATCTTCTAAATGACTTTCTACAGTACACATCTTTCTTACATGTAAGACTTATTGCTTTCTGTGGAACTCATTTCCAAGAACTGCACATTTGATTAGAGTGTAAAATTCTGTGCCTATATGCTGACTAAGGGGGTTTGCTGTGTGCATTGCTTGGATATAATGCTTGACTGCAGATTATTGCATAGGGAACCTGGTATTTCTGCATACTTCCTTCTCTCTTGTTTGCTGTCTGATCTGTCTACCTTGCACCTGCATTCCTTCCAAAAGCGTGTTCCAACACTCATGTTGAAGCATGGAATTCTTAGGGTCAAATGGATCCCTGTCTTGTGACAGCTTGCCGAAGCAAACTTTAAGTTCTCTAAAGTGAAAAAGTGTTACACCAGTACATAAGCTGACCCACTCATAAATGATTTAAAAAGAAAAGAAGTCTGGTGAACATTTAGCAGAGTGAACAGTATAACTGGAAAACATGAAACTGACCATAAAGCCCTATGGATTTTTAAAAAATGGAATTGTTGCAGCAATACATGCTACTGCAGCAATACATGCTATGCACAATCACATTTCCCCTCTTACCGGTATGTGTTCTGATGTGTCCTTGAAGTAACCATGGTCTAGAGAAAGCCTTGCCACAGATCTTGCAGACACAAGGTAGTGTGTGGGTCCTGATGTGCATCTTAAGAGCTCCTAGGCTCACGTATTCCTTGTCACAGTATTTACAGCTGAAAGATTTCCTAGACTGGGCATCACAGTGCAACTGCTTATGCTTCGCCAGTCCAGAGAAAGTTGAATAGGTCTTATTGCATAAGCTGCATTGAAATTTCTCTGCTTCAGTTGCATGAGGGTCGGAAAGTTTGGACTGGATCCTCTCTTCTTCATCACTAATGGGACTCTCCGAGCCACTGTGATCCTTGGATGAAGTGTCAGAATGTGGAGGTGGGCTGACTCTTCCCAAAGACGAAGGGTATCCGGAGAGAGGTGAGAGGTCACTGGGTAAAGGGGAAGGCAGCAGCCCAGTTGTAGTCCACACTGTGATGGGGTTGTAAGCAACTGAGCTCAGGATCTCAGGCTGTGGAATGATAGGCATGGGGTAGCTCTCATAAAGGTATGGGGAAATGATCACTGGAAGAAAAGAAAAAAAGAGAATCATTTTAAGACAACAGAGATTTTTCTCTTTATAATAGCAGTACAATATATCCAATACTCATGGAGACTGGAAATGATGAAATCCTACTGACATTAGTCTACTCCAATGAAACACACAGAATGAATGTAACGTTCTGTAACTTTAGATAAAACTTTACATAAGTTGGGAGGTCTGCTCAAAGTAACAGCTTTCCTCCCCAAGCCTCTGCTGCAGCCAGAGGAAATCCAGCAGTAAAATCCACATCATTCTCTTACATTTCCAAGTCACTCATTTTGCAACAGAGAGAGAAAAAATTTTTCAGCAATGAAGCAAACTCCTAAGTTGAAGTTTTAATTCTGTTGGCACTGACATTTTTTAGGGGGGAAGAAGAGAGGGGGGGGGGGAGAGAGAGAGAGATCTGTAAAAAAAGTTTGTTAAAAGTTTGCACCAGGCTATGAAAAGTCCCACTTCAGCAGCAACAATCAGAGCAGTTAGAATACAGCTTTCAGCCCTGGATTACCTGTGTGAGTATCCAGTTCACCATAGTTTGGCTTTTTGGAAGAGTTGAAATGTTTCTTGACCAAGAAGGATCGTGGCATCTTGAAATGCAGGGCTGCCTTCTTCCCGAAACCTCCTTTCAGCTTCAGAATAACGGTCCCCAGCTTTTGGGCAGCAGCAGCAGACAGAATCACTGCTTGCACATTGGTCCTCTACAGCATTGTCCTCTCTGCTCACCCCATGCAGTAAAATTGTGTAGTGCAGGGCTCTTTGCAAAGTGCTGTAAATACCCACTCGTCAGGTGCAGGAGGGGAGGGTCAGGGGTTTCCTTTTCATCCAATCACTCCTGATTTGCTGAAGTTCTTTTACAAACTCTGCCTGTTTGGCCAAGAGACTTATTCCTTGCTCTTCGCAAGGAGGATCCAATCCCTTCTAGGAGCTGAGGACTTGGGTCAGGTTTCAACTCCTCCCACTGGGATAGCTGTGAAGAACAGAGGAAGAAGAATCTCTTGTCAGAGGGAGCCTAGAAAATGTCTTAGAATTCCTGCCTACTAGTGGGGCTAATTTAAGTAGGTTCAGTAAGGGATAAGTTTAGATTTCACTGTACTTCCTCACCTTTCTCTGGAGTGCCTTGCATCCCAACAAAGGGAAAATTAATTCTTTCAAAAAACGAGGCTGCTTTCCAGATGTGGGATAATGAAAATGCTAAGGACAAACTGTTCATTATGAGGGGCAAAGGGCAGAGGGTAGAGGGGAAGTTATTCCAAGATAAACAGTCCAGTTTTTTTAGACACTAACGAGAGAGGCTTTGGCTTGTCATGTGGGGCTTGCTATTTTTGGAAGTGAAGAGGAGTTGAGCCGAGATGCTTAATAGATTAAGGAAATATTTTGTGTTTGCTGTTGAAGAACTGGCAATGAGGTGCTGTGGCCCCGATCCAACTAAAATTAGTTCTGTTTAAGACCCATTGCTGTAATTGTGCACTGATTTTTAGTTGGATCAGGGACATTTTGTAAGAAAAAACGGATACACAACTCAGACGCAAAACAGGAAGACAGTAATTGAGATATGCAGAATTCACAAAAGGGCTGCAACCATTTGCACGCTGATTACTCAGAAGTAAGTTGTGTTGACCTCAGTTGGACTTGCGTCTGAGTAAATATGCAATGGATGAAGCTGCACGGGACTTTTTCCAATTTCTCAGTGCAATGTTGCACATTTCCCTTCTAGAGGGAATTGAGCCACTCCCGTAAATGGAAATTATTTGGCTGCACATATTTAATTCTGTGCTCATTTTCGATTAGCTGACAGTGACTGAGGAATGCACAAAGGACGGGCAAGAATATGATCCCAGCACATTCAAGCTCCCCTTTCCTAAAGGAATGGCTAAGACAGCCACTTTCTTCAGCTTCAGTTGAAAGATATCATTCCTGTTTCATCTTAGCCAGCATAGAATATTCAGAGGTTCGTGCTTTAGTTTGGAGTAGCTTGATGTACCATGTGGTATCTTCTTGCTTGTCCAGTAAACTTATTTGCTGTGGTCATACACAGTACCAGTCTCATTTGCTGCTGCTTTTTTGGGTCAACAGCTTCACCTATTGAAGGGAGTTGGACTAGATGACCCTTCCGGGTCCCTCCCAATTCTATGATTCTGTGAACCACCAACAAACCTATAGGCATGGAAAGGATTTGAGCAGCCCAAGCACAGATTCATCCTGTTTAAACATTTAAAATTCATTCGGGGGGGGGGGGATATTTGCACTTCTGAGTGCACTTGAAACCTATATTTTCCTACTCAGCTGTACTACAAAATGTACCAGTAGACTGAGGGCTATAAAACCGGTGTATATATAGCATGAAGGAAGTGTGGAGGGAAGTTGCATTGAGACCACCCCGGCCTTCTCTGCAACAGGTGTTGGAATGAAGACATGGGGGGGGGGGGATCTCTGTGGTTCTGTTAAGACTTGTAAGAGCAAAGTGCTTTGTCAAGCTGCATAACTTCTTTATCTGGGAGATGCCAAAACAAGTGCAGAAGTAAAGTTATCTGCTTTCATGTAGCAATTCAACTGTTAACAGGCTCCAAGACTGGTGTTTATCCATGAGTGGTTTACATTGATTTTTTTTTCCTTTAAGAACACCTATGCTGAAAAATCGTCAGTGTGTTTTCTTTATAGCAAAGTGCATAGGGTTTTTTTTAAAAATACTTTAAAAACACACAGAAGCTATGGTCTATTCAGTTCAATTGGCAGGATTGAGATGGTGTGCAAGTATAAAGCCCGGTTCTAAGCATGTTTACTCCCAAGTAAATATGCATACACATGCAGCCCAACATTACTTTGGGGTGTTGGATCACCTCTCTCACCCCTGAAATCTCAGTTTGAAATCTGCTTCTTTGGCAGCAGCTTCCCTGCTTCTCCATTGCTTCATCCTTGTGTGTGTTCTGCTCCAAACTTAGAATTTCATGCTCAAGCTAGGTTCACGTTCTTCACCATTTTCTCTCTTGTTTTACACTAGGGCTAGGAAACGTATGGCCCTCCAGATGTTAGTCAACAATTCCCATAATCCATGACCACCAGTCATGCTGGTAGTCCAACAACATCTGGAATTATAGAACCATATAACTTCAGGAGGAAGACAAGATGTAAATGAAACATAGGTGAATTTTCCCTTGGAAAATGACCCTACGGGTCATCTAGTCTCCTTGCCATGCAGGAATCACAGCTAAAGAATCCCTGACATATGGCCATCCAACTTCTGTTTAAAGACCTTCAATGAAGGAGAGATCACGACCTTCCATGACAGTCCACTGTTGAACAGCTCTGACTGTCAGAAAGTTCTTCCTGATATTTAGTTGGAATCTCCTTTCTTGCAACAATGACTCTATTGGTTTGGGTCCTAGCCTCTGGAGCAGGACAAAACAAGCATGCTCCATCTTCCATGTAACAGCCCTTGATATATTTGAAGATGGCTATCATATCTCCTTTCCATCTGCTCTTATTCAGGCCAAACATACCCAACTCCCTCAACTGTTCCTCCTAAGGCTTGGTTTCCAGACCCTTGATCATCTTGGGTACCCTCCTCTGTACACATTCCAGCTTGTCAATATCCTTCTTAAACTGTGATGCCCAAAAGTGGACACAGTGTTCCAGGTGGGTTCCAACCAAGGCAGAATAGAGTGGTACTATTCCTTCCATTGATCTGAACACTATCCCTATGGATCACCACAGGTTTCCCAGTTCTGCCATTTAAACCACATTTCTCTTGGTAAATCCCTTCAAAATGAAACAGGTGCTGCCTTACGCTAAGTCTGGCCACCGGTCTATCTTGCTCACTGTTGTCTACAGTGACTGGCAGTGGCTTCAGACAGAGGACATTACCAGCTCTACCTGGAGATGCTTGGAATGGAACCTGGGACCTTCTTCATGCAAAGCAGATGTTCTCCCACTGAGCTATAGCCCTTTCAAAAGTAAGCAGCTTCTGAATATCATTGTTTGATTACTGGGCAGAATAGTGCCTCCTCTGTCTTTGGCACAGGTCTTGCCATGTGGCTGGTGCTAAATACACATTAAGTAGCAGGATTAGTTGATGCCCCCCCTCAAGACCCAGTCACTTACTCCTTCCTTAATGGAATGTGTGAAAATCCTCAGCAGACTACCAATAACAGAAAAATACATTCAGAAAATATATCTGCTGTGTGGGGTACTTTAAAAGCTTGCCCTTTTGCTGAATGTCTACAACTATTTCTGGAAAGTGCAGTAACTTCTGCAGAAAATACCTCTGGGATCAAGCCACTTTACATTGTGGGTACAATTCCAGAGAAGTGCCAGTCTGTTCAGTTATGCTAGCTAACACTGAGATAGGCTTGTACATGCCACACAAAAGGCATAAATGCTCTCATTTTCCATTGCCTCGTGCCAAATGCAGTTGCGCCAGTACAGCAGTGTAGTAATGCCTTGGTGAATTAGGCCCTTGGGCTCCCCTGTTCAGACTTCTGTATAAATCATAATGTTTTGACATGTCAGCCAAGTGGCTAGGCTAAAACGAATAGCACCGGGCACTGGGTGCAAGGCATGTCATTACATGGTTTTGAAATGGTATTAGCATGACTCTTGTTGCCTGAGCGGGGTTTTCTGTCCCCCCCCCCCTTTAAACAACCCAGTGAGTTTGTATGAAGATGGCTAGAGATACCATAGTGCCAGAAAGGTGAAGTAGGGTGAAGGAAAAAGATCACAGTTGAAAGGAAATCAGAGGGAAAAGCAGATCTCTCTTTTCATTCGGAAAGCTGGAGAAGGAAACGTTTTCATGGACCCTCAGGCTGCTCTTTTAATTCTGAAGCATTGCATCAGCTTCCTGAAAATCTGACATCAAACCACCCATCGTGCTATCAATGGATTGAGCTTGGACAACAGCAGCCAGTGCTTTGTTAGGGACAGTGTACATTTCTCAACCTTAAAACCAGGCAGTTGAGCAATTGATAGACTTCACCTTAGCAGGAGCGATTGCCAATGGCTGTTCTTCATCTACTGTTCTTCACCAGTGATGAAGCAAAAAGGAAGATTTGGAGCCGGGATCTCAGGGTCTATGCTTAGTTTCCAGTTGGATTGGTGTGGAAAGAGGAAACTGCAAATACAGTCCTTCCTGTGCAGGCAGAAAGAACCCTCACCCCATTCTTCACCTGCTGCACCATCTATAAACTCACATTGGCTGGATTATCTTGGAAGGCGGGAGGGTTGGCTATCGTGAACTATACTTCCACTTAAGTTGAATGCAGAGAACAGGTTGCTCCATTTTTATGGGTAAAGGGACATAGCTTCTTCTTTTAACCCCGGCTGGCTAATTATGACAGATTTGTGTGCAACGAGCAAATGAATAGGCATGCCAAACATCACAATGCATTGTCAGAGTAGCCAAAAAACTGAGCATCTCAGGAAATGAAAGGATCTTAGTGCAGAGTTATATGCTATGGTTAATATGAGAATGCCACTGAAAATGGATTCTTCTTCCATGATGTGTAGGGTCACTTTTCTCTCATTGTAAAATGATCACATTGTACGTACTGTTCCAGCTCTGCTGGCCATAGTCAGTGATGTGGAGCTAGGACAGAGAAAGGCACAGCACGATGTTGTCAGGACAAGGGTGATGTCAGGAGAAAGTAACACAGGTAAACTGTTTTTTGAGGCAGCCCCAAGTTGAGCATAAAGGGTAACTCTATGCTTGGTGAAGCAGGATCTGAGATCTTACCTAAATCAACAAAAGCACCCAGTTCTGTCTCAACTTCATGCTTATGCCTTTAACAGCAGGGAGAATTTGTATAGTTTACAGCTTCTCCCATCAGAACTTAACTTTTATGTGGAAAGCTATATCTGTTCAACCTCCCTTTGACACACAGTTATTAATGACCCTCAGAGTCAAAGCCGAGAGCCTATTCTCACACATTTGGATGTCCAAAGATGTTACCAAGTAGACATCAATATAGAAGAATTTGATACAGTCGCCCTCATTATACAAGATGGAGTTATGGGAGGGGCAGGGGAGACACATTTGACATACCAGTGACTGACAGTATTATTTTATTTTATTTTCAATGCATGTGTATGTTTTTGCATTCCAGACAAAAAGAGTCAGGCGAAAAAAAATGAGTGTTAAAAATCACAAACTACTAGTTGGCTCATGAAACACAGTCCTATGTTTGGCCACTCATTACTATATCCTATTGTGTTCAGTGAGGCTTACTTCCAGGAAATGACGTATTGGATTCAAGCCTGAAGGCTGGTTAATGTTACTCATTTATTTTACTATCAAACTACAGGAAAACATATTGAACAGGTAGATGAAACTTTGATTGTAAAGGGCAATTGTCTATTGTTCATATAAGGGTGAAGTAACATTTAACATGTTACATCTTGAGTAATTAGGTGATTTACGTATCTTTCCCCCCCTTTTAGAAGCCACACAGCTTCTGACGGTTAACTTCTGGAATGGGGCCAGTGACAGAAATCAGAGAAAGTGAATATAGGGAAGCACACACACACACACACACACACACACACCACAGCTGCAGTTCTAGAGAGATAGCTTATCCTCTATTCAATCAGTTAGCAGCATCGTGTACTTGGTCATTATGTACTTGAAAACCATAATTAACAATAACATGAAACTATTAACTGGCCACTACTGACATCTGACAAGAGAACAGGGATTGGTGCTTTGTATTCATCCGTTTACCCTAGTCCAGGAGAAACTGAAATGATGGGACTTAACATGGTTACAACTAGTTTGTCCTATTGATTTCAATGCAACTTAAGCACAAATGTTTCTGGAGGGAGTCACAGGTTTTTGTTGTGTCAGCACTCAGTAGATACGATCCAGTAGGCAGGATTACGTGGTCAATGTTTAAAGCAAGAAATTCAGTACCATAGACAAAGTAAGCAAGAAAAAGGACTAGGTCATGATCCCAGCAGTGTGTAGAAATAATTATAACACACTGATAAATTTCCTTCTACCTGTTTGAACTCAGATATTTTAATTTTTCCTTCCAAATCTAAACGTTCTTGAAATTTAACCTGAAAAACACAGCAACTCTAGCTAGCTAATTGATAGCTAATTAAGCTGTAAAGCATCTATCCAGTTCTATAATAAATAACCAAGTTTCATTATATCATCATTCTGTGTCTGTGGAAGCAGCAAGTTCTAGAAATGAACAAGAGCCCTGGGATGGGAGGACTACCCCACCTTTGTGTGACTGTAGGAATAGACCTGCCTCTAAAAATGAAACTGTCCAAGAAAGTCATTTGCAGAAACATTTCCAGCACATTCACCAACCAGTGAGGCTGGAGCAAAGCAATTTGCATCATGGGTATGCAAGCTGAACATTACGGGTGCAGTTTTCCCCCTTTACTTCACAAATGCTTAAGGTGTCACCATAGATGTGTTATCAGCAAATGTGTGCACCAGCTATGCATCCTCCTGTCCTACGAAAGGCTCTAGAAGTCCAGCCTTTACCATGAATCCACTGTGGCTTTCCCAAGGCAGCCTATTGCTCTGTGGAGCCATCAGGCAACTGGATGCTGATCCTTTTATGCACATTTATTGGATATTGTTATTTTTTCATCAGCATTGCCCTTTATGAACCACCCTGAGCATTCCTTGAGAGACAAATGCAAGTTATACTATGATGTTAGGAACTGCCCAGGCTCAAAGTCGGAACCTCTGGTCAATGGTCAGGGATGGTGGGGTGTTGTAGTGTTGTAGGACTAGAGAATTATAAAACAATGCAGTTAAATTCTGCTAGGCTCTTCCATACATGTGGGCTTAAGAAATGACAAGAAAATGTACTGTGGAGCAATGAGCTGGTTAGATAGTATTCTAAGCATCATATTGTCTTTTCCTAAGCTTCTTATGTAAGCAGTTGTTCAGGAAGACAGCAAAAATGTTGAAAAGGCTATTTTTCTGCCCTACTGAGTGAAATAGGCATTTCAGGGATTATTATATGGTTAGGAAGAGACACCTACTGGACATATCCATACTCTGCAACCACAACCTTTGTTGTTCTTTAAAGAATGTTTGCCCGGAGAAAAAGAGATCAAGTTATGTCACCAAGTGGCCAATAAATGAATTTCACTTAGAAGGAACCTTAAGATTTTTGTCAGCCTCTGGAATAATGGAGACACTATGCTGATTTGAGAACGACTTGAAACCTGTAAAAAGCACCTCAGAATACTCCAAGCTCAATAAAGCAAGAAAATATCTGTTAGTTTTGTTAAGTAATAAATAGTTTCTTTATATGCAGCATCATATGATTTCATGCAATCAATGCCTTCCTTATACAGTCTAAGAATTAAAAATAGTTCATGTACAGTACAAATATTGCAAACAGGATGTATTTAAATAACAAACAACAAATATTAAATACTTTGCATTTCATAGTCTTCTAAAAATATTTTTCTCACATTATATTACATTATAACATTAACAAATAATCTGCTCTACTCACAGCTATTCCAAGTTCCTTTATAATATATTGTACAACCTCCCTTCATCCATTCAATTATTTTTATTTTTATTTTTATTATAGTACTGATCATTCTTTTACTGATGCTTTAATCCTATTTAGGATTGTGGCATTAAACCCCTATCTTGAATTCCCGATGATATCAAAATAAAGTCTAAATAAACAAACAGACACACACACACAGGGTGAGATTTTAAGCATATGCATCTATTGGGCACAATCTGTGATGATGTTATTTTGTGCATTCTCCACTTTAAGTGAAAGAAGCTGGGTCACAGCTCAGCATGGATCAGGCCTGCTTAGATCAGGCTAGCATCGGCTTTCCCCTGCAGACACCCAGGACTTAAGGATTGGATCAAGGAGGCAGGTGACCTCGTGGAGGGGGCCCAGGGGGGTCCAACAGCCCTCTTTTATGCATGACGACCTTTTGATGTGATTCACACATCATGGGGTCTGTTGAAGGGACTCAAAGCAAGCCATGGATATATGACAGAGGTAAAGATTTTGGGTAATCAGTTGCTCTTTTAGGAAGTTAGGATGCCTGACTTTGAGAACTGTGTCCTTTTTCACATTCTGTATCATGGGCATAGCTGTCAACGTTTCCCATTTTTTAAGGGAAATTCCCTTATTCTGAATAGGATTCCTTGCAAGAAAAGGGAAAGGTTGACAGCTATGATCATGGGAGTTTTTGAATAGCATACTCTGGCCGAAGCATGTGAGCAATATCTATGAGGGCACAGTAGTGCCGAAAGGTACATTATTTGCATAGGTCTAACAAAATTACCAGTGTAGATGGACCAGTAAAATCTGTGATAATTAATAACATGAAATTATGAGTCAGTTTTAGCCTCAGTTTATATTCATTCCCAAAGTGGATGTAATCAGTATATATTCACTCCATGCTGTGTTTGGATTATGTAATATGCATATAATTCATGTAATGTATAAGCAATGGAACCTGAGGAAAGGAGTGAATATGCACTGATTACATTAATTTTTAGATTGAAAGGGAATTATGGTATGTCTCTGCTAGTGCATTATACCCAATCAGTTGTAAAAATGCTAGTTCTAAAATGAAATCAGAGCTTTATTAAAAGATTAATGAACATGTTGAATGTTTTAAAGGCAGATTCTGGGGGGAGGTGGTGGTAGAATTTCAAACTTCAAGATTCCTAGAACT
Organism: Podarcis pityusensis; assembly: GCF_964106645.2. Classification (NCBI taxonomy): domain Eukaryota; kingdom Metazoa; phylum Chordata; class Lepidosauria; order Squamata; family Lacertidae; genus Podarcis; species Podarcis pityusensis. Next base: position 40,942,412 of record NC_138031.1, on the reverse strand, counting down.
GCTTGCCTCTAGTCCTTCTGATAAATTTAAGGAACTGAGAAGCAGATGGTCACATGGCACTGCCGTGTTGTGGAGAGAATTCAATTACTGCGGTTCCCTCACTGCGAGAAGTGAGGTAACAGGGAACCAGGGAGAGGGCCTTCTCAGTAGCGGCGCCAGCCCTGTGGAATGCCCTCCCATCAGATGTCAAGGAAATAAACAACGATCTGACTTTTAGAAGACATCTGAAGGCAGCCCTGTTTAGAGAAGTTTTTAATGTTTGATTCTATTTTTAATATTCTGTTGGGAGCTGCCCAGAGTGGCTGGGGAAACCCAGCCAGATGGGCGGGGTATAAATAAATTGTTGTTGTTGTTGCTGTTGTTGTTGTTGTTGTTGTTGTTGTTGTCAATCTTGCATACTTGTGTCAAAATTTTGCAGTCATTGGCCATGATCTAACTATACATGCATGTAGCCCCATAGTAGATTATCAGTGATAGTGCACCTCATCTGTTTGGATAGTAAAGGATATTGAATCCAGAGACTGTATAGCTCTGTAGTTCAGTTGCAAGCATGGACACTCTTGTATATGATTTATGATAAGAGGCAGAGGATAGATACCAGATAAGAAATCTGTTTCATTCTGGAAAGCCAGCGTATACTGAAAAGGCCTATTGGAGTGACAGTAGTACTTCATTTGTTATCCATATGTAACACTAGTAGTTGAGGGCAAACATGTGGCCCTACAATTCAACGCACCATTTTATTCATGTCATAAGACAATAATCTGGAAGAGAAGTGGAACTGCACTCTAGAGACATCACCTAATGTATTTATTACCTGACTTTCACCAGCAGGTCCCAGGACAAGTTACTTCAATTTAAAATTCACTATTAAAAGCAGTTAAAAACCGTTTACAGTGGTACCTCGGGTTAAGTACTTAATTCGTTCCGGAGGTCCGTACTTAACCTGAAACTGTTCTTAACCTGAAGCACCACTTTAGTTAATGGGGCCTCCTGCTGCTGCCGTGCTGCTGGAGCGCAATTTCTGTTCTCATCCTGAAGCAAAGTTCTTAATCTGAAGCACTATTTCTGGGTTAGCGGAGTATGTAACCTGAAGCGTATGTAACCTGAGGTACCCCTGTATAGTCACAGGAATAGGGAAGACCCTGAAAACACACATCTCCAGTGGTCACTGGGCCAGGATATTGGAAGTTTCCTCAGCATCAGGAAGAGGGATGGGGTGGAGATCTGACATTGGCTCTCTCCATCCAATGTAGGAGAGGGAAATCTGACATGCTATGGCCTCCAGATGTTCTCCCAGGGACTATACAACTGCAGCTTGAATTTACCATTTATTTTATTTTTTAAAAAGCCCTTCATGTTAAATTGGAGCTTTGTGTCAGCTTATCCAGCTATGATTAGAGTTGCCAGCTTTTTGTTGTGAACTAGGCCTGCTTGTGTGCTTCTGACATCAGCCTGACATGCAAAAATCTTGCATGTGATTTCTCTCTCTGTGACTTGGCCCTTCAGCATATAAATCATTTGTTCATTGGTATCAGACTGCAACAAAAGGGGCAGGAACAGCGATAGTAGAAACCTACTAATAAGTTGTTTATTGTTGTTGTTGTTGATGATGACGTTGATTTTGTTGTTACTACTATTACTGCTATTAAATATAAAGGGTGCATGCCATCCTAATGGAGTATTTATGAGTATAGCAACCCTTATCCAAAGCCAATAGTCTGCTGCCTTGGGGACAATATTTCCCCCCAATTAAAATAAGTAGGCTCTATTTGAATTTCACAAATGGATGAGATTACTCTTTCATGTATAGGACTATCTGGTGAAATTGCTAGCTCTTTATCATTATCTAAATGCTATAAAACTAGCTCTCTCTTACACTTTTGTGATTCAAAGCTTCTTGAAAATGCACAAGAACTTTGATGTCACAGGAGGAACAAGCTGAACAAAGTGCCTTCAAATATGGGAAATTGCAAAAAAGCGAGCAAAGTTACCGTTTTTTTCGCTCTATAGGACGCACTTTTTCTCCTCCAAAAATTAAACAAATGAGACAAAAGACATTTGAGTCGGCTAATAAATGTGGGAAATTGTTGGCTTGGCAAATGAAAAAAAGACAAAAACTAAATACTGTTACAAATTTAGAAGTGGAAGGAAGGAATATACAGAACCCAGTTGAGATTAGAAATTGTTTCCAGAGGTATTTTAAACAACTATATACACAAGGGCCACAGAAAGAAATTGATGTAGACCGATTTTTGAAAACAAATGGATTACAAAAAATCTCTCAAGAAAATAAATTAATGCTGAATTATAAAATAACTGAACAGGAGGTAGAAGGTGCCATTCAGAATATGCAACTAGGTAAATCTCCAGGACCGGATGCGCTGACTTCTAGATACTACAGATCCTTGAAGGAATGGCTAGTACAACCTTTAAAGGAAGTCTGTAACGAAATAATGGGTGGGAAAAGGGCACCAGAGTCGTGGAAAGAAGCGTATATTACACTTGTACCAAAAATAGAGACTGAAAAGACTCAGCTTAAGAACTACCGTCCCATATCACTGCTCAATGTGGATTACAAAATCTTTGCAGACATTTTGGCTAAAAGACTAAAAAGAGTCCTAATGGAAGAGATACATAAAGATCAAGCAGGCTTTCTCCCGGGTAGACATTTGTCTGACAATGTGAGAAACATAATCAATATTTTAGAAAAACTACAAGTGAATATAAATACCAAGGCAGTTTTGATATTTGTGGACGCGGAGAAAGCCTTTGACAATATTTCTTGGAGTTTCATGAAGAAGAACCTACAGGGGATGGGGGTAGGCCAAGGCTTTGAAAACGGTATAAGTGCAATTTATTCAGAACAAAAGGCTAAATTAATTGTAAATAACGTGGTGACAGAGGAATTTAAGATAGAAAAAGGGACACGACAAGGTTGCCCAATCTCCCCATTGCTATTTATATCGGTCCTGGAGGTCCTGCTGAATATGATTAGAAGGGACCAATTGGTTAAAGGTATACAAGTTGGAGCTAAACAGTACAAATTGAGAGCATTTGCAGATGACTTAGTATTGACATTGCAGGAGCCAGAATCTAGTACTAAAAGGTTTTTGGAACTGATTCAAGAATTTGGTCAGGTTGCAGGATTTAAATTGAATAAGTTAAAAACAAAGGTCTTAGAGAAAAACTTAACTGTGATTGAGAAAGAGAGGTTTCAGAATGAGACAGGTTTAACAGTGGTTAAGAAAGTGAAATACCTGGGGATTAACATGACAGCAAAAAATGGGAATCTATTTAAAGACAATTATGAAAAATGCTGGGCTGAAGTGAAAAAAGACTTATAAATTTGGTCAAATTTGAAGCTTTCATTGCTAGGCCGTATTGCTGCGATAAAAATGAATGTATTGCCTAGAATGTTATTTCTCTTTCAAACATTGCAAATTTTGGACAAAATGGATTGCTTCAAGAGGTGGCAGAGAGATATCTCTAGATTTGTCTGGCAGGGCAAGAAGCCTAGAATAAAATTTAAAATACTAACGGATGCAAAGGAAAGAGGTGGATTTGCCCTGCCAGACCTTAAACTTTATTATGAGTCAGCAGCTTTTTGCTGGCTGAAAGAATGGCTGCTTCTTGAAAACACAGACATTTTGGACTTAGAAGGTTTTGACAATGTATTTGTATGGCATGCATATTTGTGGTATGATAAGGTCAAAGCACATAAAGCATTTAAAAATCATATTGTCAGGAAAGCATTGTTTAATGTCTGGATAAGATATAAAGACTTACTGGAAAATAAAACCCCAAGGTGGCTGTCACCGATGGAAGCGAAAGCTCTGAAAAAGCTCAGTATGGAGGCCAAATGGCAGAAATATTGGGAAATTCTGGAACAAGAGGGAGACAGATTGAAACTGCAGAGTTTTGAAAAACTAAAAAATAAAGTGCGAGATTGGCTTCATTATTATCAGATAATGGAGGCATATAATTTGGACAAGAAAATTGGCTTCCAGGTGGAAAAATCAAAATTAGAAACAGAACTGTTAGAACCCAAAACGAAGATTTTGTCAAAGATGTATAACTTGCTGTTGAAATGGAATACTCAGGATGAAATGGTTAAATCTGCTATGATTAAGTGGGCACAAGATGTTGGACATAACATAATGATGGCTGACTGGGAACAGTTATGGATCACAGGTATGAAGTTTACGGCAAGCAATGCCTTAAGAGAGAATATTATGAAAATGATATACAGGTGGTACATGACACCAGTCAAGCTTGCGAAAATCTATCATTTGCCCGATAATAAATGTTGGAAATGTAAAGAAACTGAAGGTACATTCTTTCACCTTTGGTGGACGTGCCCAAGGATTAAGGCTTTCTGGGAGATGATTTATAATGAAATGAAAAGGGTATTTAAATATACCTTCTTGAAGAAACCAGAGGCCTTTCTTCTGGGCATGGTCGGCCAAACGGTGCCAAAGAAGGACAGAATTTTCTTTATGTATGCCACAACAGCAGCAAGAATACTTATTGCAAAGTATTGGAAGACACAAGATTTACCCACTCTGGAAGAATGGCAGATGAAGGTGATGGACTATATGGAACTGGCGGAAATGACTGGCAGAATCCGAGACCAGGGAGAAGAGTTGGTGGAAGAAGATTGGAAGAAATTTAAAGACTATTTACAGAAATACTGCAAAATTAATGAATGTTAGAATGATGTCAGAATGAAATTAAGTGGTCTTAGCAACAATGTTATAAAGGTGTATGTACAAATGGATTGTTAACAGATGAGAATTTAAAGTTATAATATGTTAAGTTAAAGGATTAAGATAAAAACAAAGAGGGAAAGGAATTGCTGAATTAACTAATAGAACTGGAATACAAAAAAGGGAGGTGTGAGGAAGTCAGGGAAGTAAGGAAATGAAATGTAAGTTATGGAAAGATCGATGTGTTTTTCTTTTAAGTGTTTTTTATCTTTTTTCTGTATTTTCTTTTCCCCCCTTTTTTTCCTTTTCTTTTTCTTTTCTTTTTTACCTATGTAATTTTTTCTTTGAAACTTTAATAAATATCATTTTTGAATTGTCAAAAAAACACACACAAAAAACAAAAATGAAGGGGGAAAGTGTGTGCGTCCTATGGAGAGAACGCAGGCTTTCACTGAAGCCTGGAGAGCTCTCCAGGCTTCAGGGATAGCCGCCTGAAGCCTTTGGAGCGCAGCGGGAACTCGGGTTGTGCTCCAAAGGCTTCGGGTTGCTTTTGCTGAAGCCAAGAGAGCTGCGTCTTGAAGCGCGACTGGCGGGGTCTGCGCAGCTTGCCCCGAGGCAGCTTGGCTGGCCGGGTGGGTTGAGGGAACTCCTCGGCTATGCAGATGAAGTGCGGCATCACCGCCTGGTAGCTCGAGCAGATGCCCATCAGCTCCGCGGGCTTGGCGGCGGCGCAGCCATCAAGCGGGGGAAAGAGAAAAGCAGCAAAAAAGGGAAAGCCGAGAAAGAGCGCGCGTGCCAGAAAACCAGAGCCCCAAAGAGCACCTCGCGCTTGGGTCTCGCTTTGTGCTGCTGCTTATTCTTCGCTGCCTTGAGGCGTTTCTCTCTAACGCGAGGGAGACCCGGGCGAAAAAGGGGAAATGTGTGTGCAGAAAACTGCCGGAGGTGGGGCGAGAGGGTGGCTTCTGCCGCTTCGCAGCTGAAAAAGCGCGCTGGGGAGGGAGGGCTGGTGGCGACGACTGGCAGAAAGAAGTGCGCGCTCCGCTGGTGTCCCCGCGCCACGCTCTCTCTCTCGCCTGCCGACACAGGAGCATGCTCAGATGACAAGCAATGCCATTTAAAGGTGGTGAGGCCGCCTCCCTTCTGCCTGACAATGATGTAGACGCGCGCTCCCACCGCCCCTCTCCCTCACCGCCGTGGGGGGATTGCTCTTCCAAGGAAAGCCCTGCCAGCACCCACCTCAGAAACGGCCGGGGGAGGGAGCGAAGGAACCCGGAAGGCGAGGCGGAGGTAGGGGGGGGAGACGAGGAACGCGCCAAAACACGTCACCCCTGCCTGCTGGGGGAGGGGGGTTCCTGGAGAATAAGCGCCCCCTTTTTTTGCAGGGGGAGGCGACGAAGGCAGCCGGGAAAGGAGACACGAAATAGGCGCGATGGGATCTCCCGACTTTCTTTCTTTTTTTTAAAACTTTGAAGCAGCCACAGGGGAAGCATAGAATCATAGAAGTCCGACTCCGATCATAGAATTGTAGAGTTAAAAGGGGTCCCAAGGGTCGTCTAGTCCAACCCACCGCAGTGCTAGGGGATTTTATTAGCAGCGTTTACGGGGGGAGGCAGGGTTTAAGCGCGCAAGTGTGGATTTAAATCACGCTCCCCACATGGTCTCTTTCCTTCCTCTTTGCAGCCCCAAATCCTGGCTGCTGTTACCCCACCTGCACTGGGGACGGTTTTCACACACAAACACAACTTAAGACGGCAAAAATATCAGTGCAGACATACATCGTGTCGCTTGCAAAGCAGCTCTTGGTTTAGTCAACCCGATTTGGAAGGAAGATGTCTTTGGGATGGTTGGTCTGGGGCTCCGTCACTTCAGCCCCCCTAACCCTAGCCTTGTGCTGCAAAATGGATCCCCACATCATTTTTTTTTATTTCCCCCCCTAAAAACTAGGTGCGCCCTATGGTCCGGTGCGCCCTATGGTGCGAAAAATACGGTAATCTCAGAGAGAGAACACTGCAATTAGGGGCAGGGAGTGGGGGAAGCTCCCTGTTCCCTCCCTCCCTCCCATCACTGATGCTGCTCCCACATCCCTCCATGTGCTGAGGGTGAATGTCTGCATCAGGAAGCCTTTTCTTCTTGTGCCAGCTCCCTAAGTGATTTAGAATCCTGACCATACAGGGTTTGAAATCATGTGAGGAGCATACATTTCACAAGGCACCTCAGCTATAAATTATTTTAAATGAGTGTATATACTTTTCTTGATCGTGCTTAGCTGTCTCTACAACTCTGAGCAATTCAGAGGCATTTGTTTATAGCGTGCTTTACTTTCACAGGCATATTTATTTGCTGTCACACAAACAAACCAGGATTTCTTCGTAACTTTTAGGAAGTACACACTGCCACCTTGATCGTACCACTAAATATCTGTTTAATAGAGATGACAGCTGAAATTTATGTGGAGAGCCTATCCTTGAAGACTAAATTGTCTGTAATCTGGCATTTGTACACAATACTTGCAAAATATTGCCTACTTCATACATTTGGTTTCCTATACATATTTGATCACAAAGCCACTTCAGACCAAAATGGTCTATAATAACCCTGAAGGTTGCAAGTGGTGGCTCAAATGTTTAAATCAAAGTATCAAAATGTATGGAAACTACAAAATGTGTGAAAGGGTAGACTGTCAGCCAACTTTCAATTCATCAAAGTGACACAAAACACTCAGGAGGAAGCACGAGAATATCAAAATACCAGCATGATCAGGTATGGTCAGGTATGATGAGAGCTGGAGACCAATGACAGATGGAAGGCCATAGGTTTCCACATTGTGATTTGTAAGCTTGGAAAGTTCAGGTTCAAAGTGACTAGGTCACGGTTCTGAGTCCCATAATGCCAGAGCCAGGGGCTGGGCAGGACTGTATGAGCTCAGCATTAAACTGCAGCCTACCCCAGATTGGTTGGAGGCAGGATAATTGCTGCTAGCTTTGCTGTTCCTTCCCGCCCTTAGTTCATGGCAGACCTAAGTATGTGAGCTAGTATGGCAGTGTTTTTGCACTGCTATTATGCTATGGGATATATCTCTGAAAGATAGTTCAACCAGTGAACGATGCCCTTTCAATGCTTTCTACAGGTACTGCGGGTTCTGGCAAGGGTGGAATTTAGGGATGGAGGTGAAATTATAGGTACAAAATTATCCTGTAACCGCTTGTCCTCCCTAGTTTCATTTAAAAATCATCAGCATTATAAAATTCTCTCCTCTCTGGTTTGGCTGAGGGTTGTGCATAACCCAAGTGAGTACAAAACTAGTGTTTAGGACTCCTGGTGGAGTTGCCTAGAGCTACACAGTAGCTGATAGGCTCCAACAACACACAATCCTGGGATTAAATAAAAGTGTTTGAAATGACTGAATTAACTTCAGTATTACTGAACTAGTTACAGCACTCTGATTATTTCATCATGTCATACATTGAGGAGGGAGAGACAGATAGTATAACATCTTTGTAAAAGAATGGATGGATCACCAGCCCACTATTTTTTTATCACAGGACAAAGAGATCATTGAATCATAGTACAGTTGAGAGGAATCACAAGAGTCATTTAGTCCAACCCCTTGCAATGCAGGAATCCTTGTTCCCAATGTGGGGCTGAAGCCCACAGCCCTGAGACTAAGAGTCTCATGCTCTACTGGCTGAGATGACTATAGGAAGCTGCATTACATTGGACCAGATCATTGCTCCATTGTGCCCAGTACTGTTTACACTGAAAACGGGGTCTCCAAGTTCTCAGGCAGGGAACTTCTGAGGCCTACAATCTGAGATGTTTTAACTGGAAATTCTGGGGATTTATAGCTACAGGTTCAGAGGTAACATACCTATGAATGCCAGTCACTAGAGAAGAGCATAGCTCCCATATATTTCCAACCTTCTTTTTTTAAAAAAAATAATGGTTTTATTTATTTTTCATGGTAAAGGTAAAGGTAAAGGGACCCCTGACCATTAGGTCCAGTCATGACCAACTCTGGGGTTGCAGCGCTCATCTCGCTTTATTGGCCGATGGAGCCAGCGTACAGCTCCCGGGTCATGTGGCCAGCATGACTAAGCCGCTTCTGGCGAACCAGAGCAGTGCACGGAAACGTCGTTTACCTTCCCGCTGGAGTGGAACCTATTTATCTACTTGCACTTTGACGTGCTTTCGAACTGCTAGGTTGGCAGGAGCTGGGACCAAACAACGGGAGCTCACCCCGTCGCGGGGATTCGAACCACCGACCTTACGATAGGCAAGCCCTAGGCTCTGTGGTTTAGACAGAAGATAAATTTTGAGAAAACAGTTATTACAACAATAAACAACAAATAACTTGTTCTGATGAAATCACAGGTTTTATTATGCCATGTGTTAAAGTTTCATTTGATTACTCTAAGCTTTTCTTTCATTTCCTATGTAACTGGGAAAGCCAAGACAGGAAGACTGATAAATACTAATCAGGTTTAAGATTTTCTCCTCCTTCTAGGAAATGAAATAGAACAGCTAGCCTAAGATATTTTGCTCCTGAAGAAAAGGACAAGATGGTGCATCCTCTTCTCTACCCATGTACAGTCTGGCAGCTGAATCTTTCTTCAGCCCTGGTGACAAGACAGGATTCACCACTGAGGGCAGCAGGCTTGCTTCCGAGGAGCATTGCAGGCTGTGTTGCACACAGATCTCTGTCTAACAGATGAAAATGGCTGTTCCTTCTAACAGCCGGGGGTTGCCAGCACTGTCCTCCCCACCCCACATCTGTGGTTTAAGATAGTCACTTCATTTTACCTAATGGTAGGGCTGGCCCTGGTAGATAGTCTCATAGTTTTCCCACCCCACAAAAGATGAAGAGAGGAGTGATTCGTAAGCCCCAAATGCTGGTGGTCTTGGCTTAGAATGCTTACTTCTCTAGAACTACTGTTCTCAACATGCCTGTACTATTTTGAGAGAAAGACAGTATGTCCTCTCTTTTTTGTCATAAATATACCCTTGCACAAAGGGCAGTGCAGTCAGAAGAAACAAAGCACAGTTCAGAATCCTCAATGTGCTTCAACCTGGGGAAAATGGTTCACTGGGGAAATACATGAATGTCAAGTAACGAAATTCAAGTCAGTCTTTTGGAGTCAAGGAGGCAACAACATATGTTTTTCAATTGACCTTCTTGCCCTTCTCTTGCTTTTGAGAAAGCTTTTTTTCCAGTTGAAGAGTAAGAGGTGAGAGGCCCCTACATCAGTTTTTATGTGAATAGAAGATCTTGCTTTTTGTAAGCATAACATTCAGTACTCCTTTTGAATTTGTGTGCAGTTATTTGCATTTGGATATTGTAAAGCTCCCAAAGATTATGCATTCCTACCCTTCCCACTGCTGATAGAACAGCAAATATGTGTGCCGTGTTGGGTCTCAAATTTCAGCAACACCCTGTGCAATGCCAAAATTTGGCACCCCCAGCTCTCACGCTCCATTCTAATTAATAGTTGCAGCGTCCCCTGCAGTAACCCCAAGGCTCCACACTCAGTATAACTGAATTGGTTATGCTTCCCTAAATCTGGCCCTGGTTGTCTGTGTGTGTATGTGAGAGAGAGAGAGAGAGAGATTGCGCATGTGTATGTTGTGGGGGGATCTATTTTTTATACCAAGGTGACTGTTGGAGGTGAAATCATTCCAAAGTAATTGCCCAAAGGAACAGCGTTCCAATGGCAACATTTGTCCCACATAAATCTCAAGAGATTGGAGATCACTTTTAAGATTTATTTTAAACAGCAGACAAAAGATGGCCTCTGTGATGAATATGAAGAGCTCGTTGAAAATAAATGATTGCACTTTTATCTAGAGATGAAACCAGGCTTATACACTTTGAGCATTTTCACTCGGCAAACTGCAACTTAGCAATCATGATACACAGCAAAGATCCTTGTCCTCAGTCCTCGCTTTTAAGAAGTGGAACTGATGGAGCACAGGAACCCGAGGCTGCTTTGCTGTCATTACAAAAGTATTTCATGGTGTATGGTGTGTGTCTTACAGGATTTAAATGAAGGCCGCAGGAGAACTTACATCCAAACACAGTCTGAGGTATTGATGTCTCCAAAGTCATTACCATTAGATTTGTGAAGAAGAGCTACTAAGTTAGTACAGACATTATCTTCTAAAGCAATTCTGGGAAGACTTCACTCTCATCTATAACAGCCAATTGTAAGCATTCACCAGCCTGGAATTTTATGTGCATTAGTCATCTGGCGGTCACATCCTAAACATTACAATTTATCATGCTTGCAAGAAGTCTGACATATATGACGCTTTGGTTGATGGAGAGGGTGTGTTTAAGACCAAAAGCTTGTGTCCATAGAATGTGATGCTAATTATCACAGTACAGAATCATACAATTGTAGGGTTGGAAGGGACCCTGAGGATCATCTAGTCCAACCCCCTGCAATGCAGGAATATGCAGCTGTCCTGCATGGGGATTGAACTTGCAACCTTGGTACGAGTTCTCAGCACCACGCTCTAACCAGCTGAGCTATCCAGGAAGTGTTGCATCCAGGGCTGCACCAACTCTCAGACTGCAGGGGAAGGCTTACAAAACTGAAGACTAGCCTGTCTGGGTTGGGGTGTGTGTGTGTGTTAGTTGGCCTCTTCTTAATATGCTGACTTTCTTTGTGCTGGATTTAAATAAATAAATACCTGAGATGCTACCTGAAGTCTAGTGATCTAATCTAGTCAGAGGTTTGACACCTCAGTGAAAAGTAGAATTAACCATCCATGAGGGTAGTGTGACAAGAGCACCATCAGGACCCTCAATCATTCTCCCCCAGAATTTTTTTGTTTTAGTCGCTCTTTAGAACATTAAGCAGCCCTTGAATACACCTGCAGATTGCTCAGAGTCACTCTGCATCATGGAACCTGTAGTTTGCAGTTGCTGAACGCACAGTAATTGTCATACATGCAAGATCCCATTTGAGATGGAATCAGTTATCAACATAAACTACAATCTTGATATTAATGATTCACTACCAGGTTCAGCATACCCTAAGTATCATTTCTTGTGACAAAAATGCAGAGCCACACTTGGGCAATGATCTCTTTATGGCAATGAGGGCATGCAGCTCAGTGCATGTGGGAGAATGGCTGGGGCAGGTGGTGGTATAGGAAGACCTTTGCAATGAAATCATTCCCCATACTGCCAAAGTTTAGAATATATACCCAAAGCTGCATATATAGCTAACATTATAAAAAGCTCTTTAAGTATATATAGAGATATCATAAAATGGATTATTAGAATTGTATGGGTGTTTTTATTTCAAAGACTATGGTTGGTATCCAAAGATATTCAGATCAGTGGGACTACCCTGAGTAATGCCTTATTACCTCTTGGTTTTGATTTCTGCTTGACTGAAAGTATTCCAAGTCACCATCTCTTAAAACAATCTCACAGAGAGTGGTGCTCTGGGGACAAAATACCAACTCTGGGGATGGGATAAGTAGAATAAATATTCCTGAAATGTTTGCCAATAACCTAGGATTGCGAATAAACTTTTCATACTCATAGTCATTTTCAAATCTATAGAGAAGCTTTCAGTTGCCAAGAGAAGAGTGCAGTTGCCAAACTGCAATCTAATTTGTGTACTACTAGGGGAATGGAATCAGAAAGTGCTTCATGCTTGAAATGAAAAATCAGACGTAGGGTTTTGTTTTTGTTTTGTTTTTTTGTTTGGAGAACAGGCTCTCTGGTAGCTTCTGCCCACAAGAGGGCATTAGTAATCTAAAGAAAGTGGACAGCAAATCCACAAGTCTCTCACAAAGTTGATTCGGTGCTGATAAAACCATGTTTTTTAAAAAAGAAAAAGTGAGAGGGGTTATCATTAATACACATAGCCATTTATGATAATGAAGTCTTTAACTTACACAAGTGTGTCCAGAAACATTCGTCATTCTTGCTAAAACAGCTCTTTGAAAAATAGTGTGAATGAGGTCACTGAACTTTTTTTTTAATAAAAAAGAACACTCATCATTATTTATAACACTAAAACATCCAAGCTCCCAGACTTCCTACAATTTTAGGATTCCACTATAGAATTGCATGTCCAGTGAACTATATGTTCGGTGACCCTTATATGCAATATATTTAACTGGGTAAATGTTGACCTAGGAGTTAGAAATGTTGCATACATGCTCAGACTTGTGAGAAACTAGGAAACTCTTATACACCCTTCCTTTATGCTGCTTAATGATAGGGAAGAAGATCAGCAGAATTGGAATGAGATAGAAATTAACATAACACCCCCTTGCCTTCTTTCTTTAGTGAAGATTGTGTTAGGATGAAAGCATGGCAAATAATGAGATGCCTTTGCATATGCATCTGCCCAAGAGATAGTGGGCATTACGACATGTTGTGTAAACTAATTAAGAACAGATGCCATGTCTACATCTGCCACCAGGTGATGCTGATGGCGGCTCGCTGGAAGTTAAATTCCACTAGGAAAAGTGTTGTGTGACTTGACAGAATTGCATGGGCTGATTTAAAAAAATAGGAAGCCATTATAACAAATTCATGTATGTGGCTACCTGTTCAAGTGATATAAGTTGTATAATATTTATCCATCCATCTATCCATTGAGCTGCATCAGTCAGAGAGGAGGAACCTCTCAAAAAGATTCAAGATGACAAAGTACATAAAAATGTACAAATTAGGATGTCGACCAACTGCAGTTTTTAAACAGCCTTCAAAGGTAGCCCTATGTACAATGTATTGCAGTACTCCAAACAGGGTGCTCCAAAGAATTGATGACTGACCCGTTGTATCTGTCCAGGAGGGACTGCTGCTGGTACACAAGCCTCAGCTGGTCAAATGCCACTTTGTGCCATGGGAATTAGTTGGCCTTACAAATATAAGTATCTAACAGCACCCTCAGGTTGCAAACTTCATTAGGAGGGGTGTTATTCCACCCAGAATGAGTTGAATACCGCTCCCAGGGCAGACAGGCCAATTGCATCTTTGTCTTCTCTGGACTGAGGTCAACTTTATTGTCCTCCATCCAGCCCATTACTTATTCCTTCCAGGCAATGGTTCAGCAACCCCATAGCCTCATCTGAGTCAGATGAAAGGATAAATAGCGTTGGGTGTCATCACCCTAATGAAAAACACCTCATTCTAAGACCTTGGATTACTCACCCAGTAACTTCCTGTAGATGTTTAACAGCATGTTTGTCTGCTCTCTTGATTTTACCTCTCTCCCGTCACCTTATCCAGACTCTGATGGGTAACTCATTCAAAACCACAAAGAGGTTCCCAGTCAGTATCTGTGGACTTGGGTTTGAATTGGTTTTTATATGTGACATTTGTTTACATGTGTTTTGTTGTCCTCTATTGTGAATTTGCTTTGAGATGCTTCATAGAAAGCGAGCCATAAATGAACAAACAAACAAACAAAGGTAAGGAGACCAACTTCTAATCATTGGTTCCCAGTAATGAGTCAACCAAACATCATGGATAACAAAGGATTGCAAGCAGCAGCTATAATCACATGCTTCCTTGAAAGTGCCCCCTGTAGATCTCAATGGATCTTATTCCCAAGTAAGCAAAAATAGTTATGCAGCATGAGAGTAGAGTGTATCACCTAATGCGTAGCCAACAGAACATCTCAAAATATGGTGTGGCATGAACATTTCAGGCATTATGTTGAAGATGAAGCTGTTACTGTCTCCATTTCAATTAGGTATGCACTATTACCCATGTACCTTTTAACTTTCCTCAGAGAAGCAGGCTAAGTTAAATTACTGGGTTTTTTTGTGGCACAAGATGTTCTCACAAATTAAAAAAGATAGATGGCTCTGGCAGTACTTTTGTACTTGGACAGAATGAGCGTCTATACTGATGTTTAAGTAAATAGGCAGGCCAGCCTTGGCGCTTGTCTTGCTCTTCCAGGGCTATAATCTATCCTGTACATCTGATAGTTGCCCAGACAAAGAGGCTTGGCAAGCATTATATGGCCTGTCAGCTCTGTGTTGAGGAGGTTTATAAAATGAGCAGATGGACTGAATTCACTTTCATTATGGCAGAATAATATATATCGCCTGAAGATGTATGTCTGAGAATGAATCTCCTCACCAAATTTATCTTTGTTGAGTCTCCACAGATTCCAATTTAATTTGAGTCTAGTCAAAATTATTCATTAAGAGTTGCCTTCGGATTCCTAGGTTTAAATGTACTGTAACATTCCTCACTTAACAAATAGTGACATGGAGTTAATGAGTATCAGTGGGTCGAAACAGGCCGTCTGCAGCCCATAACAACAGTTGTGGAGGCATCATCACAACTTCCCTGAGGCCTGACTATTGTGGGGGCATCAGCAGTGATTATTATTTATTTCTCACCTTGCCCACTTTTCATGTCTACTGATACTGAGAGGGAACACCATAAAACTCAAGTATTTGATATCCCGTTATCTGAAGGAAAAGACAGAATGAACACTAAACGCATGTGTATTTAAAAAGACATTTATTTAGAAATATAAACTGGCTTGCTTAAGCCCTGCAGTTCTCTTTATTGCTTTCATGTGTGGTTTTGAGAAAACCTCAGTGGCTTCAGACATCCCTAGAAGAAAAAAACACAGGGACAATGAGGGGAATGGCTATCATCCACTTCCCCTGGCTTTTGCCTGGAAACTTCATTCGCCTTGACCACATTCAAAACCTCTCACTTGCATACACAAAAATACACCAGCTGACACATTCGCTCATCATTCACCCACCATTCATTCAAACCCTTGCATTCATTCATATAAACATATGCCAGCCGACATTCAGCAGACAAATTCACTCATCGTTCACTCTATTCATTCACAACTTCCTTTTCACACACACAAACATAGGCCAGCCAACATCCCTGAAGAATGCCAACAGACACATTCACTCATCTTTCACTCTCCATTCATTCACTTTCAGTGCCCTGGCTTCAACCTACAAATATCCACTGGCTTCTGTCAACGAGCTTCCAAAGGTGAACTTAAACCAACATACATCTGCAAATATCTGCTCCAGTCTTACAACATCCATTGGCCTCTGAATGCAAACGCCACCAATTTCTGCCCACCAGCACCTGCCAGCTTCTGTTAGGTCCATTACTAGACATCAGCCAGCTTCTGACCATGGATATCAGAAACCTTCAAGCTGTGATTCCACTCAGCGAGTGAACTTGCCTTATTATTGATCAATAGCATCATGAAGCCAGAAGACCGCCTCCTTCCTTTCACCAATTCACCTCCTCCACCTGGACAAAGACCAGGCAATGTGACATGTCTCAGCTGTTTCCTGCAGTGTTCTGTTGGGGAAGAGGATCTCATTCCACTTACTTTTCCCTTGGCCCACCCTTATGTCCACTCAACTGCCATGTGCTTCTGTGACTTCATAGAGAGTCCACAGCCAATTACAATACTTGGGAAGGCATCATCACAATATCTTCAGGCCTCACAATTCTAGGTGCACCTCAGCAGCGATTTGTGTGCTTGTCTAATATTTAAAAGGTTTATAGCCCACCACTCAGATAGCTGAGAGAAGCACACCGTAAAATGTGGGTGTGGGCACCTTGTTCAGCACAATGAATGCATTCCCTTGTGGAAACCTTACAGGCTTTGCATGCCAGTGGTGGCTGGGCCAGAGATTTCTGTGCCCTGCCCATCTGTACCTCCAGTTAAGCAAGAAGCATAATCACAGCAAGTAAATGTTCCAAGCAAAAGCACTTGAGGGTGTGAAGGAGAGCAGGTGGTGGAGGAGGATATAGCCTTGGCAGAGTCTCGGGAGCCAGATGGAGGACTTGTGGACTGGAGGCTTCCTACCCCATCATAAAATTAAAGATTTAAAACCAGAAAGTGGACATGAAGGGTAGTATCCAACATTTGACATATTCAGAGCAGACATATTGGATCAATAGGCTTTGGAGTTAGTTTAAAGCAGGGGTGGGGAACCTGTGTCCCTCCAGATGTTGTTGGACTAGAGCATGTTGCATCATCCCTGTTGGAGCATGTTGCATCCATCCCTGATCACTGACCATGCCAGCTGAGGTGACATGAATTGGAATTCAACAGCCTATGGAGAGCCATATGCCCCTTCTCTGGATTAAAGAGTGGCAGTTTAAAGCACAGCATTGTCTCGTTTGTGGGCCCAAAACCACTTTGAACTTTTTTTCAGTCATTGCATATGAAACATTTTCTTATTTAGTTGGTGTATTAAATTTGTACCCTGCTTTCTCACCAAATAATGCCCTAGGCAGATAACAGAAAGAAAATACAATGTAATACACACACCCATACATACATACATAGATATATACATATACAGTATACACAGTGCTTTTTTCTAAAAAAATGTTTAGGGGCACTCTCATTTTCCTACTCATATTGAAATACTGCCTCTCAATGAGGCCAAACTTAGATTCACAAAATGTTTAGGGGTATGCGTACCCCCAGTAAAAAGCTCTCTCTCTCTCTCTCTCTCTCTCTCTCTCTCTGTATTACATAACACACACACACACATATGTATGTGTTAAAAAGGCAAATAAAAAATAAAACAGAATAAAAAGAACCATGATAAAAAGAACCAATTAAACCAATCACATCATATTTACCATGGCTATATTAAGTCAGGTAATGGGCCAAGGCCCTAACTGAATCATTGACTGCTGGTGGAAGCACATCGGAGATGGGGCTAGTTGTCCCTCCCTTTAGCAAGGATTTAAAGAAGATCATCTTTTGAGTTTCTGCCAAATGCCCTTGAGACACTGCAGATAGAAAGAAGAGCCTCTCTCTTAAAATCATTGTATTTTAATGCCAGGTCATGTAGGCTTGGTAGGTCATCATTTTGAATTGCAGCCAGAAACAAATTAATTCCAATATGGGTGTGAAAATTTGTATACTGAGCTGAAAAATAGATTCTATGAATTATTTTGTGTTCTAAATCTAACAGAACCAACCTAATATTGTCATTCCAGTAGAACATTCTTAGGTTTTGGTGTCACAAAATTTGAAGTAGTGTGAACTCTGAAGCATCATTACACTCTAATGTAGGGTTGCCACATTTCAAAAATTGAAATATGAGTGTTTTTTGGCAAAGTTGTTGAGCTTTTCCTTTGGGGGGTGGGGGGAGAAACCTTTTTTTTTTTGCAAAATCTCACCAAAATTTAGACTTCTGACATATTTCCCCAGACATTTCAGTGATTTCTGCCCAGAAACTGTTTCTGACTGTCTTATTGAGCTATGTCCAGGAAATTCCAGACGTATAGCAGCCCTACTCTAATCCATGTATTTGACTGGGGGATGCAGATGAGGTTTGTTCACTGAAATATGTCCACTGAGCAAAGTTCTTCTCAGAATCTCCAACCAATTTACAACACAGGTGAACATGAAGTTTGCCCTGTCTAGATATGAAGCTACCTGTCACTACCATTTCTATTTTAGGCAGTTGCGGCTCCTTATCTAGACAGGGTGCCCACTGTATCTGCCATTACTTACAGCTATGTTCCAGTGCTTGTCATGTCTCAAGATAGATGCTATAATCAGTTAGACCTATTAGTAAGGCTAGTAATTGGACAAGACCTATCACTCCAAGAGTATAAAAAGCCCCTGGAGATTTATATGGCTTTTAACAAAGCTGCTTTAAGTGGGGCTGTCTTTGTTAGAAAGACAGTGGCAGACAGAGTGCAGCAGTCTGGTGTGTAGCAAGTCTTCAGCACTGTGTGGGAGAAGACCAGGAAAGAGTAATTTAAAATTCCAGTGAAAGGAGATTTGACATGCTAATATTTCTCCACAGTGGCAGAACATTTCTTCAGAAGCACATTATTAGAGGTCTTCCCACTGTCCATTGCTTTGATACTCTACTTTTGAAACAGAATGGGTGTTCTTAACCCCCCACTTATGTTCTTGAGACCTGCTGAATCAAGCCAAAGACCTAAATAATTCAGCATTCTATTCTCACAGCTGCCAACTAGATGCCTATGGGGAGCCCTCAAGCAGGATCTGAGTGCAATGGCACTCTCCCTGCTTGTTATTCCTAGCAATTTATATTCAGAGTCAATAGTGGAGTAGAACATAGTCATTGTGGCTAGTAGCCTCTGATTGCTTTTTCGCCTATGAATTTGTCTTATCCTCTTTTGAAGCTATCCATGTTACTGGTCATCCCTCCATATTGTAGCAAATTGCACAGTTTAATAATAATAATAATAATAATAATAATAATAATAATAATAATTTATTCAACTTATACACTGCCCTATACCCGGAGGTATAAAACCACAACATATAAAATCAAACCAAAAGCAGTAACCCAATAATCCCCCCCCAAAGCCATATTCTAAAAGGGTATTGGATGTTGTTGTGTCAATAATGAGTTGTGTCTGTCCTCAATCTGCTATTATTCAGCTTCATTTGATGGTCCCAAGATCTAGTACGATGAGGGAGGAATAAAAACTCCCTATCTGACTGAACCTCTTTAGTTTAATTCTTTATCGGCCATAGGGAACATCATATCCTTTAACGGAGAATCGGAAATAGATTAGCCCTCATCGCTAGACTGAAGGAAAGTGCTGACTGTATCTTATTTTGATGAATTGGTCCTTCGGAGAAAGTTACTTTTGCAGAAAAAGTATTTATAAGTTGTGGAGAGTTGAATGGATCAGTTAAAGTAAAAAAGGCCTTAATCAAAAAGAGAGAGAAAAGGAGACTGGGGAGAGGTGGTCCATCTTGAGCAACTCTTGGCTGCTAGAAACTGTAACAAGCTGTCCAGAAAACGGATCTATGTATTTTGATTCATGGTTTCTGAAGATTTTTCAGCCAACTGTCTGGAAATATAATCAATATGCAATAATGAGCTCACCACTGGGACGTTAGCCTGACAAGATTACCTCTTCGCTGAGTTAGCATCTTCTTGCATTTTGCCTGTTACCACACCCAGGGAAAGAGAGATAAAGGCTGGACTCCTGTAAGGGTTGGACGGCCACTCCTGGGGACACCATTAAGGGGGGGACTCTACCTTTTGGGGGGTTCATTTCAGGGTGGCACTAGTCCTGCCTGCTCATGGAGCAGGGGTTGTGGTGGAACAGTGATTTCTGTGGCTAGCGTGGGGATGTGTTATCCTAAGAGGCTGGTAGATGAAGAGAAACAGGGAGCAGCCATTGGAATTGTAAGGGGCAGGTGGTGATACAGAGGTGGAAAGACAGTTGTATTATCATGGGAGAGAGGAGAGCTATAGGGTGTTGGTTGCCCCCAAACTGCCACCCACCCACCCACCCAAGCTCAAATAATCTGGATAGCCATGGTGACGGGCTCCCTGTGTTGAAAATACAGTGGTACCTTGGGTTAAGTACTTAGTTCGTTCCGGAGGTCCGTTCTTAACCTGAAACTGTTCTTAACCTGAAGCACCACTTTAGCTAATGGGGCCTCCTGCTGCCACCACGCCGCCAGAGCACGATTTCTGTTCTCATCCTGAAGCAAAGTTCTTAACCTGAAGCACTATTTCTGGGTTAGCGGAGTCTGTAACCTGAAGCGTATGTAACCTGAAGCGTATGTAACCCGAGGTACCAATGTAGTGCCTGTGAATGGTGAACCTGAATGAAAAACAACAAAAATTCAGGACTTGATCCTGGATGAGTGTGCTAGCCTGGCTTTCATTACAGATACCTGGCTGGATGGAGCTTTGTATGTGTTTCTTGGCTCTGTCTGCCTGGTGCAGCAACAGGTGAGATGTGGGGGCAGAAGGCAGAGTTGCAATGATCTTCCGTGATTCTATCCCCTCCCCTTCACCAGGTGTCCCCTCCACAGTCTGCCAGTTTTGATTATGCAGTGGTGTGCCTTGGAGTTTCAAATTTTGGCAGTGGCCTGTGTGATACCAAAATGTGGTGCCTAGCACATTCAGGGATTGGACTAGATGACCATCATGGTCCCTTCCAACTCTACAATTCTACAATTGCATTACAGTGGTGCCTCGCAAGACGAAATTAATTCATTCTGCGAGTTTTTTCGTCTTGCGAATTTTTCGTCTTGCGAAGCACCACTGTCTTCAAATCACCAAAGTCTTCAAAAACCTCAAAAAAGGCTACCACACCGCGTGCTATGAGTTGCTCCTCGAAGTCAAGTCGCAACTGCACCTCTTCAAGCAATTCACCCTGGGTATTAACGGTTTTAAGAAAAAGGAAACAAACTTGCAAGACGTTTTCGTTTTTCGTCTTGCGAAGCAAGCCCATAGGGAAATTCGTCTTGCGAAGCAACTCAAAAAACGAAAAACTCTTTCGTCTTGCAAGTTTTTTGTCTTGCGAGGCATTCGTCTTGCGAGGTACCACTGTAGTAAGAGACTGGTGGTGTTGTAGGGATAAAAACGATTGCAGATAAAATCATATCACAATACTTTTCCTCATAGCATGTGGAAGCAAAAACAAATGTTGACTAGTGAATGAACAAGAAGGATGGATTTCTGCCAAGGTACAAACAATGAAGGCTGTCACTTCAGAACACAAAATTACAGGTTTTATGGATTATAGGTTTATTCATGAAGCAGAATCTGATTTATGATTTGTATGTCATGACCCACCTTGAAAAGACAAGATAATAGTGTTGAAAACGATATTGTCACTTTAGTAGCCTTTTTTGTTTTATTGTTATTTATGCTTAAACACCCAGCATCAGATTTAGAAGTGGGTCCAAATGCAGAGATTCCACTCAACAATATTTTTTTCTTTAAAGAGAAAGAATGAGGGAGCTTCCCTTCCACTCAAGCTAATACTAATAATTTTTTGTTCCACTAACAGGAAATATGTACATGTAAGCCAGTATGTCTAGGCAATGACTTAAAGTTGCTAAATGATATTTACATGCAAATGAAACTTTGTTTATTAGGCTGTCAGCATGTTTGAGGTGTGAAAAATCCTTTTTCTACCTAGTACATATATTTAAAATAAATGAGAAACAGAAGAATGCTTTACAGTATTCCCTTAACATGAGGACACAGAAAGAAAATGAAAATATAATCAAGAAATGTGTGTCTTTATGAGAGAAAAAGCAGAATAATGGCTTATTATTCATGTCTTTTTCTTGAGAAATTCTTGAGAAATCCCTTCTGCTAACACAGAATAGTTTTGACTTTGGAATTGAGGGCCTTCAGTCATTTGTGGAAAATACCAGTAGCCACAGTTTCTATTGTGAAATGCAAATGGAATTGAGATTCATTAAGTTTGAAGAACTGGGGCACAACTAACAAAATGAATTTTAATAGGGACAAATGTAAGGTCCTACAGTTAGGCACGAAGAACCAGCTGCACAAATATAAGATGGGGAACATCTGGCCAGAGGCGTAGGAAGGTCAGGTGGTACCAGGTGCGGAAAATTTCTTGTCTCTCCCCCCCCCCATTATATTATTTTTTTTTGCCTGCAAAAATGGTTTTACATTATTTCATATTTTCTTACAAAGGCATGTGGATTCTGAGCCTCTGATAACAAGTAAGCGACTATGGACAGATACTTAAATCTACAGGATGGATTGTGTTTTGGTTTGTGTTATTTTATTTATATTTATTGTTTATTTAGTTAATAAAATTTATTTTAAAAAACCTACAAAGTGGTTTACCAAAACAAAAGAACACCACAGCAGTAAAATCAAGAAAAATTAACAATCTTACTTTAAAACATAAAAAAGCTAAAATATTAAGATTAAAATTTCTTCAACTTCCTAAGCATCTAGGTATGTTTGCCTAAAGAAGAATGCTTTTAGCAGGTGCCCGAAAAGAGTCTAGCAAAGGCACGTGCTTTGTTGAAATTTCAGCCTTCACGACATAGGAAAACGGCCAAGTAAACAGCTATTTTCATGGAGGAGGGTCAAGATATTAGCTGATATGCATGAAATTTCATATGTAACTATATAATCCCTAGTGTAGTAAGATAAGACCTTTGGAGTAGGCATTTTTTTTAAAAAAAGTTTTTTATGAACCGCACTAGTAGGGCAGTAATTGTTCCTTGATAAATTGTCACCCCCCCCCATGATGGCACCTGGGACGCCCTCCCCCCATTTCCTACACCCCTGCATCCGGCTTACCAGCAGTATACGTGAAAAAGATGTAGGAGGCCAGCTAAACATTGGGAAGAATTTTCAGACTCCCTCAGAAAGTGGCAGGCTCTGTTCATTGGAGGATTTTAAGCAAAGGTTGGATGGCCACCTGCCATGGGTACTTAGCGGTAACTTGATATTCCTGTATTGCAGGAGATTGGACTAGATGGCCCTTAGGGTCCCTTCCAACTCTACAATTCTATGAAACATGATGAAAGCTTTTGGGGAAAGGTGCAATAATTGCCTCATGAAAGCTCAAGACTCATTGTGGTTATGTCCTGCTCATGGGCTTCTTACAGGCATTTGGCTGGCTGCTGGAGGAAGCAGGATGCTAGTTTGCATAGGCATCTGGACTGATTCAGCAGGAAAGGATTGGGTATATGGTGCATTCCCATTTAGTGTTGAATCTGATGCATTTGCTTGAGTGATCTGATTTTTTTCTTTTATTGACATCCATGGTCTGTGGCACATCTGCATTCTGCTTGTGGCACCAACCCACAGGGGAGCCATCTACATGATGCCCCCACAGAAAAGCATTGATAATCCCCCTATCAAATGCATGCAGTCATTCTGAGCACACACCTAGCCCTTTTGGTTCCTAAATGACCAAACACCATAGAAAAGGGGAAAAGTGAAAGCTGTATGGGAAGATTAAGGGTGGCTACATAGGTTCTCCAGAAATGTGGAATTGGGTGACATGACCATTTGGCATTTAGCTGAGACCTTAGGCAGGAATGCCGCTACATTTCCCACTAAAACACACACACACACACACCTTTGCAATGTTGATTAATAAATAAGATAGCATCTGGCCTAATTACACGAGCCTCCTACAAAGCCTTAGCAAAGACAAAAGAGGTATTTAACCAGTGTTGAAAGGTAATCAATGTTTGCATCAGGCATATCTCAATGGAGAGGGCATTCCAAAGATGAATAGGGAATACCCCAGCATCTCTTTTTCTCTGAGCAGGTGACCTATGATTGGAAAACTTTACATGTGCGTGTCTACACACTGCAGATGATGTGGACACAATTCTGCATTCTGTCCTCCCTTGTGTTTGCTTCTGCTATGGGTCCAGCTTTGTATCATACTGAAATGCTAGCATTACTTATTTCACAGCCCATGACATAAGATTATGCCCTTGTTTTTATCTCATATTGGTGGAGTTCACCGCTGGTAAATCTTATGAATCATCGGACACAAATCATCGTCAATCTGCTCCCTTCCTAGAAATAATTGTACAGGCATGACTTCCCAGCTGCACAGGGTTAAACCACTTTGTTGTGTTCATTGTGGAGCAAAAGGCTTGTCTCAAATTCAATAAAAACAAGACAGAACAGAGGAAATGTGCTGATAGTGCAGACCTCTGCCAGTCATGGAGACATGATTCACCACAGCATCAGCCTCACAGTGCTGCATATTTTAATAGCAGACAGATCATCCTTATGCTGAAAAACATATTAGGTGATATCCACTCGTGTCCCCTATGATGACAGAAGGCAACAATCAGCAGAGCAGGAAGGGATTCTTTTGTGATTCCTCCTCCTCCTTGCAGTCCTCTGTGCCTCTTCAAATCTGCCCCACAGTGTCCCCTGACCTTCTGGAGTAGACTTGGGGTCTGTGTTGAGTATTGCCCCCCTCCCTAACCCATATCCAGATGTCTTCCATCAGTGCAGGGGCACCACTATGTATAACTATACAGTATAAGAGGATTGCAATGAAAGGCCATAGACAAACAATTAGAACAGAATAGTTTCATGTGACAGAGACAATAAGGCCTGCAATAGAAAGAAATCACTTTATTATAGAGTGCAATTATGTTAATGAAACACATTCCTAATATAAATCTCAGATAATTTCTGTTTACATATGGTGATGAAATACTTGCAAAATCCAATTTTCGTCATTTTGTTTACGATTACCGAAGGTGGCACATAGCAGAGTGCATGAAGTACATTAGGTAAGTCAAGTGGCAAAGACCACCAGGGAACAACACCCCACTGTCTAGAAGTCTGACAAATCAATATATTACTGGGAGAACATGCCGTGCTCTTAGGATAATGCAATAATCCTGCTGAATGCATCAGAATTAATCTCTGCTAAATGATACAATGAGCTGTGAAATTACAATATGTAAATTTACAAAATTATGCTTACTTTTTAATACTTGACTGGCCACACAAGCAGACAGTGTCTAAGATACTGTGTTGATTAAGACCTCACAGGTGTAAGTAAAGTTGTGAGGGGTAGAATTCCATAACAGCATCCCCAATTGTACGTAGAAGACTGCATTACTTTTGGATGCCAGATATCTGGAAAAGAGAATGCCAGCGCATGAGAGCTCTGGGTCTTGGTGTTGCATTTCAGCAGTAACTGGAGATGCAGCATCTTTTCTCTGTCTCCCCTCCCACATTATTTAACATAGAAAAAGGCAAGATGGTGCCCTCCAGATATCGTGGACTCCAAGTGAATCAAGGCAAATGTTGGCTGCTGCTCCTTCGCCTTGCTCCCGCCACTGCTCACTCACTCACAGAGAAGAAGGCAAGCAAGGAGCAACAGCAAGGAGGAGGGAGAGCAGCAGGGCCAGGGCCCTTAAACCTTTTTCAGCCCAAGGGCCACATTTCCTCCTGGGACACCTCCCAGGGGCCGCATGCCAGTGCTAGGTGAGGCCAAGAGGAGCAATGGACACAAATGTTACATTTGCACATTCGACTGGCTTCTACATCCACTCTCACATGCTCAATAGGGGTACAGGGTGGCATATAAAGTCAATAAATAAAATAAAAATAAAATAAAAGACATGATCAGAATTTAAGGGCACATTTCAGTCAGGCAAAAACACTCAAGGAGTGTGGTGGCGGCCTGGGAAGAGTCCCAAGGATCAGACAGAGAGGCCTGGAGCTCCTGCAGTTGATCCTACTACACGGTTGCAAATCATGGTGTATCAGCCCTGTTGCCTTGGCAACCGGGATGCATTTCCTCCCTTCCCCATTCCTCTCAAGATGCGTTTTCCTCCCTCTCCATCCTGGCTGAGGCCAACCATTTGCTTTGTTCGCTCTTAATGCCTTTGCCATGTAACCATATTTGATTAGCTATGTGATACTATGGCGTCATCATATTCCTGACATGATCCCAGATGGGGTGGGATCATACAGTGAGATGAAAAGAAACCCTACAAAGTACTGGCCAGAGTGACAGAAGAGGTGCATACAATAGGAAAGTATTGAAAGGCAGGGATTTGGGAGGAAGCTTTGTATACCCCTTAAAGCCACCTTTCAGCTCTTCCAATTTAAATCAGATAATTTTGGCAAAGTTCTATAGGCCTTCCTTCCATTATTGTCCTTAGAACCAGTGTGTTTTTTCCGGGGGGGGGGCGCAGAAGTACCCATACCCCTAAACATTTTGTGAATCTTTGTACTTTTGTCAATTTACAGTGGTACCTCGGTTTAAGAACAGTCCGGTTTAAGAATGATTTGCTTTACAAACTCCGCAAAACCGGAAATAGTGTCTTGGTTTGAGAACTTTACCTCAGTCTAAGAACGGTGGAAGGACACTGGCGGCGGGAGGCCTCATTAGGGAAAGCGTGCCTCAGTTTAAGAACAGTTTTGGTTTAAGAACGGACTTCCAGAATGGATTAAGTTCATAAACCGAGGTACCACTGTACACTGGTACCTCGGGTTACAAACACTTTGGATTACAAACACTTTGGGTTACAGACTCCACTAACCTGGAAGTAGTACCTTGGGTTAAGAACTTTACCTCAGGATGAGAACAAAAATCGCACGGCAGCAGCGCAGAGGCAGTGGGAAGGCCCCATTAGCTAAAGTGGTACCTCAGGTTAAGAACGGTTTCAGGTTAAGAATGGACCTCCGGAACGAATTAAGTACGTAACCAGAGGTCCCACTGCACTGTATTTATTTTCCCCGATTTGAACTATAAAATCATGATTTTCTTGAGTCAAAATGAGAGTACCCTTAAACATTTGTTTAGAAAAAAAGCACTGCTTAGAAGCACTACAGTTGACCTATCCTGATTCAGTGTCAGGTAGTAACATACACTTTCCCAGTATCGGGAGGACCTTGTTTCAATGGATAACTGTATTATGGGGTGAGGTGTCCCATTTCACCACCTGAGGCAAAATGGGAATGTGCTGCTGTGCTGCAACACTGCTGTGCCACTGTGCCACCAAAGTCTCCCTTACCTGGCTTGTGCAGCAGCACCCATGAAGTGATGGCAGCTTCCAGCAAGATCTCACAGTATTTCAGTGAGATCTCATGGGATTTCTCTGAGATGCTGTGAGCTCTCACTGGAAGCAGGCACTGCTGCTGCCACCACTTCTCCAGTGGCAGCAAAGGTTATGGGGTGCTCATGGGTGCACCTCCAATTGGCCATCTGCCACCCAAAGCAACTGCTGCACCCATCGTCATGGGTGGGCTACCTCTGACCATATCTGCTTGAGTGCAGAGAGTATACTGCTTTTCTCCTAAAAGATGCTAGGAGAGAGGAATGGAGATTATTAAAAGCACAAAAAGGAGGTGGGGGATTAAAAAAAGCTGTTCATTTTTGCCGGGGCATTGTTATGGAAGAATGAAGTGCTTGCATTTACTGTAAAAAGCCACTTCAGAGCTCCTACGCTTGAGTGGCTCAACTATAAAGGATTTTAAAATAAAACACAATCATTTAAAAACGTTTCAAAATGGTCCGGAGATGAGTGTGGGAGTGGGCAGAGATTGTCACTCATCACTAATGATATTATCCAATGCCGTTGCCTGTATTGTGATATTGACTCAGATGCATTCTACATTGTGGTCATTACCGATGCACTATCTTGGGAACTCTGGATTGCACGCTATGGCACTGTTGGAAATTGACAGAATGATCAGACTAAATGCCAACCTTTGTTTTATATCTTATTTATTTTTACTTACCTTCTGAAATTCTAGGGATTTCTCTCATATGTTTGGCATTTATGATTTGTAGCCTTGTCATTTGCAAAATTAAACACACACACACACACACACACACACACACACACACTTTTTTAAAAAAATAAAAAAATACCAGTACAGTGGTTGCAGGGTGAGAATATAACTTATCCAAAAACTCTGAATTCAATCCAGACAAATTTTGCTTAATTTGAAACCCCATTGATAACAGCGGATGAAACACCAAAATGTGTTTGTTTTTCTTGTTGAAATCAATAGGTCTAAAAAGTGCTTGACTTTGGCTGGACTGTGCTTACAAGTAATAACAGTGCATTTACAATTTTAAAAGAAACTGATCTTGTGGAAACACCTGCATCTTTTAAACAGGCAAAGTGGCTAAATAGGATTAGATGCGAATCTGCCAGAGTTCCTGTCAATCTTCACAAGTCTCCTGTTTCCATGCAAGACACACAGAAGCTTTATTATGCTCTGTTCAGAATGTTGACAGTCTGCTTGGTTGACAGCGCAGACCCCATGCATCTACGCTGATCAATGAGGTATGATCACAGTCTACATACAACAGAAATGCTATAATGGCTATGTGGTGCTTTCTTTCTGATTTGAAGGATGTGCTGTTACAATGTTTTTACAGAATAAATAACATTCGTTTCACAAATGTTGTTCTGTGAAAGCAGAACAAAGCGAGAGATGTTTTTCTTTACTCAACCCCATGTTGAAAATAGAAAGCAATGGGGGGAATGGACTTTAACCTCAGCTGCAATCATTAGAAGAAGAACAAACGTTTGGTGTTTTTTTCTGGGAAAAGCACTGCAGACCAGGAGACTCTGACCCATGTCTTCGTCACTGCCATGTTGTACCATGTACTCAGAAATCAAGGGCAGTAGTTTTGCCTGGGAGAGAATAAGCTGGGCATGCCAACACCTCAGATGTTTATAGTACTTTGGAAGATAAAGAATTGCTGTTTGTTTTGCTGACGTTAAGGCAGTGATCCAAAACCGATCTCTTTAAGAAGCCTAGGAGCCAAAGCATAACTCTTAGAAATGATTCACTTGAATGTTTGTTAGAATGTTTAAAGACATTTGCTTTGGCTGAGGGTTCCTCTGGTATTTCATTCTGGGGAATGACCCAAATATCTTCCGGAACAACTGCAGATTATTGTCTGTTTGTTATTGTACAATAACATACTTCTTTGCCAGGAAGGAAGGAATCATATCAGATGGTGGTCAACCTGTTCTGCCTAGGGTTGCTCTTCTCTGAAAGAATAGGTCTGCAGACCGTGGGTGCTCATTGGTCCAGCACAGTCACTAGAGGTAACCCAGGTAAACCACAAAATGGTGGCACCCCCCACCCCGTCTCCAATTGAGATGAAAAGAAGGAGTGAAAATCAGCATCAAAATTAAATCAGGGAGTGAAAATCAGCACTGGAATTAAAGGGGGAAATGAAGATCAGCATAGGAAAGAGAGGAGGCGGTGGAGGAGGAAGCGGTGATGGGACCCCAGATTTGCTGCCTGGGGTGGGTGTCTCACCCTGCTTCATAGATGGGGCAGCCCTGCTTCAGTGGCACAGAATGCCTTTCTTGTATGCAAGCTGCAACTCATTCTAGATAAAGAAGCAGGGCTACTGTTATGCATGCTCTGGTTCTCTACTGCAATGCACTGTATGTAGGGTTGCCTTGGAAGACTATTAAGAACCTGCTGTTCAAAACAAAGCGAACCAGATGTGGCTGGTTTGTGAATATGTCCCACTAGGGCTTAAAGAACTTCATGGGCCTCCAGAGGAGGGCATATATTAACTTATGTGTTTAACTTAAGAGGCATATGTTCTGATGGTTACCGTATCCATAATGTGAACTGATGGTGGTTTTTTTGTTACTATTAACAGTACAGTGGTATCCCAGGTTAAGAACTTAATTCGTTCCGGAGGTCCATTCTTAACCTGAAACTGTTCTTAACCTGAGGTACCACTTTAGCTAATGGGGCCTCCCGTTACAGACTCCACTAACCCAGAAATATTACCTCGGGTTAAGAACTTTGCTTCAGGATGAGAACAGAAATCGTTCTCGGGCGGCGCGGCGGCAGCAGGAGGCCCCTTTAGCTAAAGTGGTTCTTCAGGTTAAGAACAGTTTCAGGTTAAGAACGGACCTCCGGGATGAATTAAGTACTTAACCTGAGGTACCACTATATATATATATATATATATATGTGTGTGTGTGTGTGTGTGTGTGTATATGTCTTTGCCCTTCCTCTTCATTAAATTTGCAAATAAAAATATTAATAATAACAGAGAACTTCACTGGCTTCCAGTCCATTTTTAAGCATAATTCAGCGTGATAGCACTTACTTTTACAGCCTTATAGACTTTCTTGCTTTCTTGAAGGCCTGTAAAACAATTATTGTTGTTTTATTGCTTTATGATTGACTGTAAACTGTCTGGAATTTTTTTAATTTTTGAAGGCTGTGATATAAACGGCAGGAAAACAAATTTGCACGGTATGTATTATAAGCAATGTATCTGGAGCCACTTTTGTAATGTAAGCGAATGCATGGAACAATATCTAGCAGAATGGAGAGGTTGCTGATAATTAGTGAGAAAGTATAGTGTATTGCAGTTATAAATGTCCTTTGCCACTTCAGTCAGCTCACTAACTGCTTCTTAGTTCTATATCAGCTGTCATGGTGGGCTTCAGCAGTCAGCAGACCCTGTGCCTGACAGGTACTCCTGATAGGCTCACCGTGGGCTGGTAGTCAATGTATGCAGGCCTTTACGCTACAACGTTTTTTAATTTCCATGTGTGAATAGGTATTCAGTATCATATAGATGAGTGAATATTACTGTCAAAGAGCCGAGATGCCAGCCATCCTGCAACATAATCAGCATGCTATATGAAATGCATGGAGGGAGGTGTGAATAATAGTGACAAAAGACTGGCATGAAGGCTTTATTCCTTTGTGCATCTTATTTCCTCAGGTCTCTTTATTATATTTGAAAAGAAGCCCTGTGCACAAAATGGCATGGCATTCATTCATTCAGGATGGCAAAGGCACAAAATTACTTCAAACTAGCAAAGTAGATTCACAACTATTAGAGGGTGAAAAATGAAAAAGAATTAAATGGGCAATATATACCAGGGACTCAGCTATACAGCTGCAAATAAAACGTTTTGAATGTGTTGTAAAGTGCAATATACAATTGTGACACTAGATGGTGACGGTGAGCTATAGCAAATTCAAAGCATTTTTCAAAACTCTTTTTTTGTAAAGCATTTTCACAACATTTTAAACATGTGTGTAGATTCCACCCAGGTTGGATCCAGACTAAAGGTAATATCCAATCTAAGTTCTCAGGGTGGACCATATATTTAAAGCTGTATCATACTACTTTAACAGTCACCAAAGAATCATGGGAAATAGTTTGTTAAGGGTACTAAGAGCTCTTATGGCCCTCAAAAAGTGGCAATCTCCAGAGCTGTCTGGGAAGCAGGGGCAGTGCTTCCCATATCGCCACTTGAGGTGAAACAGGATGTGTTACTCTGCCCTGCTGCCAGTGCCACCATACCTGCCACTGCTGCCGCCTGCAATACCCAGCCTGCTGCCTCTGTCGATGGTGAAGTCCCGAGGTGGCACCCTCATACGCACGCTACCTGCTCAGCTGCCTCCACCAATGGTGGAGAAGGGGTATCAGTGCCAGTTTCCAGCTATGTCTTACCCCATATCCAAGGAATCACCCCAAATCTTGGGAGATCTAAATACAGATTTCCCTAGCCACATCAAGTTTGAAGCTTAGAGAAAAGGAGGAGGCAAAAAAGTCATGGGCTCCCTGTCAAAAACCAAAGTATCGCATAGTATTCAGAGTGCGTCTCTTGTTCAGAATTGCATTACACCTAACAGAATTCTTAGTTACATGGGATAATTGTACTTATATAGAGGGATTATAAACAGCCTGTTTTGGGGTACATTGGAAAGGAAAGGCCAGGTTTTTATAGCTCCTGTCTATACACAGAGGCGATTTGTCACAGTAAAAGCCAATCGTTATGACAGATGATGGGGCATTAAATTCACGGGGGGGGTCTGGTATTTTCAAAGCCAGAACCCCAACAGTTAGCACATGCCCATTTCAGAACTGGCAAATCCTTGAGGGGAAAGATGCTTTCTGAACTGATATGACATGGCTCATAAGAAAATTGGTTTTCAGTTGAAATTTCACCATTAAAACAGGAGACCAGAGGGAGAAAATTAGTTATTGGTGAGCTTCCAAGAAACCCTTTCCCCACCACACATTTCAAAACCGGTTCTTTCATTGGAGGCAATAGTACGTTTAGCAAACATTCTCCCAGGCAATCACGCCTAGCCTTTTGTTCATAAAGACTTGCAACCTCATTGCAAAATGAATTCTGCTAGCACATTTTAATGATAAAGGTAATTCCAAGCTGATTTGTAGTTTTCAACAGAAGAGTGTGGTGCAGCCTAGGCTCATGCCCACAGTACACATGTATAGTATTTTTAATGCACATTTAAAGCACACGACTTGCCCGAAAGAATCCTGGGAACCATAATTTACCCTGCACAGAGCTGCAGTTCTCACCATCCTTAACAAACTACAGTTCCCATGATTCTTCAGGGGAGGTCATGTGCCTTAAATGTCCTTTAATTCTACGGTGTGTATGTGACCCTATGATTAGGGAGACTCAGGTTCCAATCTTCATTTGAAGCTCACTGAGTGATTTTGGAACCATTGCTCTTACACAGCTTAATCTGCCACACACAGTTTTTAAGAAGATAAAATTCAGATGGGGTATGTGTGTGTGATGGGAGAAAAAAAAAATCCACACATACTATCCTGAGCTCCATAGGGGAAAAGTGGGATATAAACCTACCTATTAAATATATTGCTCCATGCCCAGTTTGGCTCAAGCCTATGGACCTTTTACACAACTATTGTTGACCCAATAAAAAGCTATTACTGTGTATCTCCCTCCAGTTTTGTGCAGCAACACCAGAGCAACAAATCTGTGTTTGCCTTTGAAAGTTTTTAATAGTGGAAGGTTATAAAACCTTCAGTTTCTCTCTAGCCTTAATGAGTTTTGTTTTTAAGCCAAGCCCTTATTAAGCACCTTGATCTCCTTTTGGGTCAGCCAGTTGTGATTATTTAGAATGCATGGAACAAACCTCTTCTGTTGGAAAATCTGAGTCCCAAGGTTGCTTAAATGTCAGGTGGGAGCTGTTTAGTCAGTAGGATTAAACCTACAACTAGTTTTCCGGGCTTCTCAGCCCACACAAGCCACCTTTGCTCCAGAAAGACCCGATTGGTTACCAGAAGATTCAGTCAACACTGAATAGCAGAATCACATTCGCAACAGCCTATTTTGAGATTCTTCTGAAAAAGTGGGTCAAAGGTTGCTGCTGGTTAGCAAACAGCTTGGCAGTGCGTGAAGAAAATGGAAAAGGAGGGAAGCCTCTGTGCTGAGCTCAGCATTATCAGCAAGTACTCCAAAACATATCAATTTTTAAACACCTTAAAATGCCTTGCCCCAGTAGTACATGCATAAAGCAGCATTCCTAATGTGGCTAATAGATAACACAAGGAGCTGCTGACACAGATATTGGTTATTTATTTATTTTATTGGAAAGTCAATGGCTGTGGTGCAGCAGTTCATAGGAGGAAAAGAGCTTCTGATGTGCAGCTATTAGGGCAAATGAGCTATTATTGCAGCTGGGGAACACCCGCCTGCATAAATAACTGGGCCTGAGCACTAAAGACTGTCTTATTACTGGAATACTGCTAACCCACACATCCCCTGAGACTTTTAATGCATGACCTTGGTTGCTAGCCTAGGTAGGAGCTGAAGTGGCTGAGTGTGCTTTGAGTGCTCCTTCTCGACAGACCCACCCAGGTGTTAAGATTAGCAATGGGCGCCGTTGTGGCCATTCCACCTCTCTGCTGTTTGAGTTGCCGTGGCCCAGGAGAGGCATTCTCTGTGGCAGCTCCTAAGTCGTGGAATTCCCTCCTCACAGAGGTGTCTCTGGCTTCTTCATAGTATAGCTTTCTGTGGATCCTAAAGATGTACCTCTCTACCCTGGCCTTTGACACCTGAGATGTGTGTTTTCAGAGCCCCCATTATGCCATCTACCCAATCCCCAGGCCCAAAATGGCCTATCTACAGCACTTCCACTTTGTCAGGGCTCAGCTGACAAGGATTTAGTTTATTTGCTCTCATCCAACCCACCAGACAATGGTGTTAAAGAATGCCTTTATGCAGGGGGAAGGGGTGTCATAAGATGTATGGACTAGCCCTCCCCAGCACCATTATGGACAGACCTATGTTAATGCAACCAACATGGCAGGAAAGTATAGTTTTCCTTGACTTCTCAGCAGCTCTTGATACCATCAACCATGGTATCCTTCTGGAGTGGCTGTCTAAGTTAGCAGTGGGTGGCACTGCTTTGCAGTGGTTCCAGTCCTACTTGAATGGTTGTTTCCAGAGAGTGATGCTTGGGGAGTGCTCTTCGGTCCGGCAGAGCCTTCGATGTGGGAGCCTCAGTGTTCAGTTTTATCCCCCATGCAGTAGTGTAGCAAGGTCGGGTGGTACCCGGTGTGGAAAAATTCTTGTCATGCCCCCCCATTGAAATTATTAAAAGAAGGAAAAATAAGATACTTACAGTTGCAAGTGTTATTTTCTGGTTTATTTACTTAACATTGTGAGCATTAGCACTTAAAACCTTTTTTCCAAACTTTGTTCTCTTGCTGAGTGCTGGTGCCTGTGTTCTGCTTGCCAATGCAGGTTGGCACCCCCTGGCAGTTTTTGGAAGATCTCATGTGCGGGGTTTGGTTTCTATAAGGGATTTAACCTTCATTCATCAGAAGCCGGTGCCCCACCCCCAGACACACACATACCATGTAGGGGGCCCGGCCCACTTCTCTGCCCACAACGCAGCCACTTTGCTACTAAATAAAATTGTTGTCCTGCCTAAATGACCTCATAGAATCAATGGAAATGAGTGGGAGAATAAATGTCTTAACTCGTTACTTCAGGACAAGAAGCGGGGGGTAAGAGGAAGGAGGGGGTGAAGCATGTCCAGCCTGCTGCTCATGAGCCCACATGGCCACCGTAACCCGCTTTTGCCCACAAAATTGATCTCGGTACAAAGGTGGGGGGCAGAAGAGAAACCGTTGCCCACGCCTTGAGGAGGGAGTGAGGAAGCCATGTGACGCAAGGACGTGGTGGTGGGAGGACGGGGTTTCCGCCTTGAGCTCCATGCTCTTGTACCTGGTGGCGCCGATGCTTGACTCTCTTTCGCTGAGAGCAAGTGGCAAGAGGCAGGCAGGCCAGCAAAAGGAGCCTCATGCACTTTCTGCTCTGAGGCCGCAAGGGAAGAAGCACACGCTTCTTTTATTTTTAAAACACATATTTTTCTTTTCTTTTCTTATTTATTTTATTGTTTTTATTTTAAAAACACATATTTTTGGCATTTTGTTACCCCCCTCAGTGATGACACCCGGGGCGAACCATACCCACTGTACACCCCTTCCTACGCCACTGTCCCCAATGCTGTTTAACATCTACAGGAAACGGCTGAGTTGGGTTATCTGGAGTTTTGAAGTATCTGCAATATGCTGATAATTCACAGCTCTATTGCTCCTTTACATCTGCAGGTGGGGGAGTGGATGTGCTGGACCAGTGTCTTGCATTGGTAATGTACTGGATGAGATTCAGAAAACTGAAGCTCAATCGAGGTAAGGCTGAGGCACTGTTAGTGGGTGGTTCCCTAGGCAGGAGGGTGGGAGCTTGCTTGCTCTTAATGGGTTTACACTCCCTTTGAAGGAGTGGGTACGTAGCTTGGGGTTTCTTCTGGATCCTTTGCTGTCATTTGAGGCTCAGGTGGCCTCAGTGGCCCAGAGTGCCTTCCATCAGCTTTAGCTGGAGGCCCAGCTGTTTCCCTATCTGGAAAGTGACAGCCTAACTTCTGCTGTCTATGCCATTCCAATGTTA
The DNA here is from genome assembly GCF_964106645.2 of Podarcis pityusensis. Taxonomy (NCBI): domain Eukaryota; kingdom Metazoa; phylum Chordata; class Lepidosauria; order Squamata; family Lacertidae; genus Podarcis; species Podarcis pityusensis. The sequence goes on along the minus strand of NC_138031.1, from coordinate 40,906,678 downwards.
CTGTTGTGCAAAAAAGATGCACATTTTTCTGTGCCTCTACAAAATGTTGCACAGTATCTAGATCATTATTGGGTCATGATTCCACAATGCCAAAATATCTCTCTGGCACTAGAGCTGCATGCATGCCATATATTTAAAGCACACAACTTCCCCCAAAGAATCCTGGTACTGTAAATTAAAGGTAAAGGGACCCCTGACCGTTAGGTTCAGTCGCAGATGACTCTGGGGTTGCGGCTTTCATCTCGTTTATTGGCCGAGGGAACCGGCATACAGCTTCCGGGTCATGTGGCCAGCATGGCTAAGCCACTTCTGGCAAACCAGAGCAGCGCACGGAAACGCCATTTACCTTCCCACCGGAGCGGTACCTATTTATCTACTTGCACTTTGAAGTGCTTTCGAAGTGCTAGGTTGGCAGGAGCAGGGACTGAGCAATGGGAGCTCACCAGGCTGTGGGGGTTCAAACCGCTGACCTTCTGATCAGCAAGCCCTAGGCTCTGTGGTTTAGACCACAACGCCACCTGTGTCCCTGTTGTTGTTGTTTAGTTGTTTAGTCGTGTCCGACTCTTTGTGACCCCATGGACCAGAGCACGCCAGGTACTGCTGTCTTCCACAGTTTGGTCAAACTCATGCTGGTAGCTTCAAGAACACTGTCCAACCATCTCGTCCTCTGTCATCCCCTTCTCCTTGTGCCCTCAATCTTTCCCAACATCAGGGTCTTTTCCAGGGAGTCTTCTCTTCTCATGAGGTGGCCAAAGTATTGGAGCCTCAGCTTCACAATGAAGCACCTTCCAGTGAGCACTCAGGGCTGATTTCCTTAAGAATGGATACATTTGATCTTCTTGCAGTCCAGGGGACTCTCAAGAGTCTCCTCCAGCACCATAATTCAAAAACATCAATTCTTCGGTGATCAGCCTTCTTTATGGTCCAGCTCTCACTTCCATGCATAACTACTAGGAAAACCATAGCTTTAAGTATATGGACCTTTGTTGGCAAGGTGATGTCTCTGCTTTTTAAGATGCTGTCTAGGTTTGCCATCGCCTTTCTCCCAAGGAGCAGGCGTCTTTTAATTTCGTGACTGCTGTCACCATCTGCAGTGATCATGGAGCCCAAGAAAGTAAAATCTCTCACTGCCTCCATTTCTTCCCTTCTATTTGCCAGGAGGTGATGGGACCAGTGGCCATGATTTTCATTTTTTTGATGTTGAACTTCAGACCATATTTTGTGCTCTCCTCTTTCACCCTCATTAAAAGGTTCTTTAATTCCTCCTCACTTTCTGCCAATTACCCCTCACTAATCTTCAATTCTCAACAACCGCAATGCACTATAGTTCCCACAGTTCTGGGGGAGGGGGTTGCCATGTGCTTTAAATGTGCACAGCTGAATATGGAAAAATTGGATTTTCAATAGGTCAAAACGTTATATATATATATATATATATATATATATATAATATTAAAATTAAGGATCAGGATAAAATAAAGAGGGAAAGGAATTGCTGAACTAATAAATTGAACTGGAATACAAAAAAGGGAGGCATGAGGAGGTCCAGGAAACAAGTAAATGAAAGATAAGTGATGAAAAGATGGAATTGTTTTTAATTGTTTTTTTTTTGTATTTTGTATTTTTCTTTTCTCTATTTTTCTTTTTCTTATCTATGTAACCTTTTTTTGAAACCTTAATAAATATCATTTAAAAAAATAAAAAAAAAAAGTGCACAGCTGAGGTGGGAAGCACATGCAAAGGCATCTTCAGCCATAGTTGAGAGTTATGATTCAGTTGTGGATGGCCCTTGCTCATGGTCAGACCTAGTGATTCTGAAAAGGGTGATAAAAGGAGAGAACTGCCACACTTCAGGAGAAAATGGAGGAATGAGAGTTTTTGTTCATGCCAGAACTGTGGAATTGTTGGTTAGCTCAGTTCCACAAAAGCAGCCGGGCTCTGCAGGAACCCCAGATAAGTTTTAGCACATGTGCAAATATTTACATACCACTCTCTCACTTCTTAAAAGAAACCTGAGAAAGTTTTCATGAAATAGAACTCAAAGCGAAAGAATATCTGCCTGATGTAAACTGCAAATGTGTGAATAAGATAAAAATATTTTGTGTGTGTGTGTGTGTGTGTGTGTAATGATGGTGATGCACCTGATGCTGATGAAAGGCTTTCTCAAAGAGACAAATTTTGAGTCCTTTATTCCTGTGATGGACGCACTTGAAACCAGCTTGATGAAACCAGCAACCATATACATTTTAATCCTGCGACTTCAGAAAAACAGTTGTGTAGCAGTATAAAGCTTCAGGCAACAATGTTGATGGAAATAAAGAACATCCATGCTTATATCAAACAAATCACTTGGATAAAAAAACATTTATTACACAAGAAACTGTATCAAGTCATCATGTAAGGGAAGAGGCAATTGACTTTCCCTAATGTAGAAGCAACATTGTGGCACTTTTTAAGTCTCAGAGTGACAAACAGCTCAAGAGAAAGGTGATTTTCATGGCTGAAAAAGATCAAGAATGAACTGTGGGAAACTATGCTACAAGAAAAGCTGGGGGGCATGTAAACCTCTATTGTTCACATGACGGTGTGCACACACCATTTGAATGGCAATGCCTAGAGGGAGACCAGCTCAATACAGTGGTACCTCGGCTTACAACCTTAATTCGTTCTGGAGGTCCGTTCTTAACCTGAAACCATTCTTAACCTGAGGTACCACTTTAGCTAATGGGGCTTCCTGCTGCTGCCGTGCCGCTGGCACATGATTTCTGTTTTCATCCTGATGTAAAGTTCTTAACCTGAGGTATTACTTCTGGGTTGGTGGAGTTTGTAACCTGAAGTGTTTGTAACCCAAGGTACCACTGCATTTGAAAGCACCTACACAGTGTCGTCTGCTCTTCATTCTTTGGCATCAGTTGAAAGTGTTTAGCAAACTTCAGCAATAAGCTGCCAATTCAGTTGGGGTTGATGCAAATGGATGGTGTTGTATAAAATGGCTGACTAGGCTATTAATCTTTCATAGATATTGTAACATTTCACAAATAGCCAAAAAAATCTCCTTAAAGCACATTATAAGTTCTCATAACATTACAAAAACAATCTATCCCTAAACATAATTTCTATGGTATTGTATTATGTTGAAACACCAGCAGCAGCAGCAGCAACAACTGAGCAGGTGAAGAATATACTGCATCCTGATTTGACCCTTACCCCAAAACATTTTTGGCCTTTGCTGGAGGGCAATGAGTACACATTATAATTTAGAAGATTCTGGATCAACAAACAAGGACTTGTTCTCTTCCCAGCAGCAGAGGTGTCTGGTATAAATTTAACCTTGTTGCTTCACTTCTCAGAATGCCATAGGGACTTTTTCTCCCCTGAGAGTTGTTTAACTTGGCGCACAGTACTATCACCTTACTCTGATGCTATCCAGGCAGTGCATAGTTGTTGATTGAGTGTTTTTTATAATCTGTTAATCAGTAATTCACTTGTTCAGCATGCTAAACAGTGAGTCTAGCAACACCTGGAGAGCCACAGCCTGGTTCCCTGTTCTGATTTATACAAATTTATGCCTCATCTTTTAGGACAAAGGCATCATCAAGGGGTGGCTTCCAGCAATACAATTACAATAGAAACAAATAATGCAAATTAGAACATATTAAACATAAATTCATGTAAGAAGCCCTGGTAGCCTTTTGGTTTTGTTATTTTCTTAAATGAAAAGCATATTTAGGGCTGAGTTATTAGTGGATGTGCAAGGGTACCTGGAAGAATACCACAAAGGGGAGAACAGCTGACAGGAAAGATATATTCCGTTTTGGTGCACTGCTCTGGAACCTACCAAGGCTGAAAGGCATTAAAACACACACCCTTTTCTTATTTTCTTGCATCCAGTCACACATCTGTATTGTAATGGCCATTGACTACCAACAATAAAAATCTTTGCTATGCTATTGAACTGAGCTGAAATTCCAATTTCAGAGGGAGAGACTTTGAGACCATTGTTAGATTTTAGTTGATTAATGGATTAACCTATTAATTGCATTTGCTTTAAAATGCATTCTTGGTTTGCAATGAAAACAGAGATTAACCAGCACCCTCAGAGAAAACAGCAGCTTGGGAGGAGAGGGGATTCTCAGCAGTGGGGGAGGCAGTGCAAGAAAAGGGGTAAAATTTGCTGCACATGTGCTATGGCCCTGATATGGCTCAGGGCCCCACCTGGCAGCTTTTTCTGTCAACAGAAAATCACCAGTGCTAGGCATGGCACTGAAAATGTGTGTGTAACATAATGTGTAATTTGACCCAGAGACATTAAGAAACCCTGGTGGAACAAGTATAATTAGCATATTGGCCAGCAAATTTTTTCAGCAGGGGGCCGGTCCACTATCCCTCAGACCTTGTGGGGGGTCCGGACTATATTTTGAAGGGGGAAAAATGAATGAATTCCTATGCCCCACAAATAACCCAGAGATGCATTTTAAATAAAAGCACACATTCTACTCATGTAAAAACACCAGGCAGGCCCCACAAATAACCCAGAGATACATTTTAAATAAAAGGACACATTCTACTCATGTAAAAACACACTGATTCCAGGACTGTCCATGGGCCGGATTTAGAAGACAATTGTGCTGGATCCGGCCCCTGGGCCTTAATTTGCCTACCCTTGAATTAGCACAATCCCTTAGGAGCATAGAATAGAAGAACTTTGTGGGGAACCACAGGTCAAAAGGATGTACGATTTCTATTTCATTCTGGGGGGGAAATGTGAATAACTGAATGAGCTTAAATATATTTAACTGGATATAGGGTTTAAAATTTCCCCCTCAGAAGTCTCCACAAAACTCAGGAGTGGGGGTAGGGAACATTTGACCCTCCAAGTGTTGCTGAACTATAACTTCCATCGGCCCTAGCAGGTATGGCCAATGGTCAGAGATGATGGGAATTGTAGTTCAGCAGCAGCTGAAGGGTCAAAGGTCCATCACACCTGGTGGAAGGTTTGTTCTGAATTCTATTTATAAGGATGGTGTATTTATTATACTTTTACACTGTCCATCCAACTGTATTTTCTACAGAAGATCCTTGTCCCTACTAGTCCAAACAGCAGAGTGAGGACTGGCAAAATGGGAGTGAAAGGCCATAAATATAGCTCTATCTTTCTTTTTCTCTCACACACAGGAACACTGCTTACTTCACACCAATACTCTATAAAAGTTATGATTACTAGATATGATCTGTTCAATCAAATTAAACTACACTGACTGCCTCAAGCCATTCATTTGTCATTTCAAAAATCAAATACAGAAAGCATTTCATAATATATAATCAGTCAAAGAAGACAGAACCATGCATGGATGAATTTTCCAAGAGAATTGAGATAAGAGTCAGGAAATAAAAGCACCATATAGTATCAGATTGCACTGGGACAGGATATTATAGACTCTTAACCTTGTTCACAAATATATAACAATAAACTGTATGCATTGTAGCAAACTCAGGCAAACTACACTATTAAAATGCTACTTTTTTCATTTCAGAGAAGATGGTGGAGTTGAAGAATTACTCTTGTCTGGTATACTGAAATATTGAATAACTCCTAATTAATTATAGTTCGGAATCAATGTTCATGGGGCATATAAATTGACCACAGGCAGATTTGCTGTATGCTGATGAAACTATCAATGAGCAAGTTATGCCATTGCACTTAACTTGCACTTAAAACAACTTTGGTCCTGAGGCACCATTAATGAGGCCCTTGCGGGGTTTGGCAAGCAGTGGATTTGATGCTGGATGCTGTCATTAGCATTTCCCTCTAGAAACGCACATTTGTTCCTCATAACTTCTTCAGTGTCCCATCATCCCATTGTCCAGCCAGTGTGGTGTGGTGCTTAGAGTTTTGGACTAGGACCTGGAAGACCAGGGTTCAAATCCCCACTCAGCAATAAGGCTCACTGAGTGACATTGGGCCAATTACTGCATCTCAGCCTGATTTGACTTACAGGGTTGTTGTGGGGAATAAATGAGGAGGGAGGAGAACAGTGCATGCCACCTTGAGCTCCTTGGAGGAAAAAGTGGGATAGGTAAAGGTAAAGGGTTAGGTCCAGTCGTGGCCGATTCTGGGGTTGCAGCACTCATCTCACTTTATTGGCCGAGGGAGCCGGCGTACAGCTTCCGGGTCATGTGGCCAGCATGACTAAGCCACTTCTGGAGAACAAGAGAAGCTCACGGAAACACCGTTTACCTTCCTGCCGCAGCAGTACCTATTTATCTCCTTGCACTTTGACGTGCTTTCGAACTGCTAGATTGGCGGGAGCAGGGACCGAGCAACGGGAGCTCACCCCATCGCAGGGATTCGAACCGCCAACCTTCTAATCGGCAAGCCCTAGGCTCTGTGGTTTAACCCACAGCACCACCCACGTCCCAAAAGTGGGATAGAAATGCAGTAAATAAATAATAAATGATACTGACAGAGATATCTTAGAACAGATGGAAAGAGAGGGTGCAACATATTTAGTATTCCACAAACGGGATACATTATGGCACCAAACAACACAAAGTCAACATGAACTTCTAGGCTACAAACAGTGGGGTTGTTAAGTCATGTTGGAACACCCCAACCACCAAGTGTGTGCAAAGCATCTTATGTATTTAGGATTGCCAGGCATCCATGAGTGGACATGAAGTCTATATAGATTCTAGACTCTTAAAAGTCCAATGGCCAAAGGTGTGAGCCATGCTGTCCTTTTCTTCTTCTTTTAAATAGATGTTTGTGTAGCTTCTACACACACACACACACACACACACACACATTTCTGATTATTTCTAACAATATGCAGACCTTGGGAGCATAATCCAGTAATGATGGAACCAGTTTATACAGTCTTCAAGCTTTACTCTAGAGCTAAGCCAGTGATCAATGAACCAAAGAAAAGATGGTTGAAAAGGGATGTTGTGTGAACAGGGGGAAGTTGGCTCACTGGTTGTTCAGTTGGTTAGAGCATGGTGCTGATAATGCCAAGGTTGCAGGTTCTATGCTCATATGAGACAGCTGCATATTCCTGCACTGCAGGGGGTTGGACTAGATGATTCTCAGGGTCCTTTCCAAGTCTAGAATTCTATGATTGTCTTCTTCTAAGTTTTGTTGGAGGAATGAAGGCTTTGAACAATAGAGATAACATGCTGTGGTTACTCAGCTTAATTGGGTCACATCTGCTAAATACATAAGCAGCACTCTGTCATTGGTCATGGAAGTTTAACAAACAAAGTTTAAAACTCATGTGAAGTACACAGAATAATATGGAACTGTGGTAATCTATAGCTATTATCTAAGATGGTAATGGGATTCACTTTGTGTCCCCAATGCATCGCTAATGTCTTCTTGACAAATACTGTAACAGGAGAGACATTATTCAATTATTTGTATGCTTCTTTCATGAACATTAGGCACAATCAGAAATAAGTATCTGTGGGAAATTAGTCTGCTGCACTATGGCCAATTTTAGAAACCCTTCCTTCCATTTTTTCTTTTTCTTATGATGATCATCAGGACCAATGTATTGGGATTAACGGAGCATACAAAATATGTCTCTGATCTGAAAGGCTAACACAATTAAGACATAACAAATGATAACCCTAGGACAGAGGTGGGGAACCTTTCGCCCTCCAAATGCTGTTGAACTCCTAGACCCATCAATCCTGACCATCATGACCAATTGTCAGGGATGACAACTGTAGTCCAGCAAAATCTGGAGGGCCAAAGGTTGCCCACACCTGCCTTAGAACTTATACAACACTTTTAATTTTAATGAGAATATATGCAGTATCTAATTAAGATGAGAATAGAAAATTGAAATATTACTCTAACTGGAACTCTAATTCAAAAGGAGGGGTGTAAATTAAAAGAACTATGTGAAATTAAGATGTAATGCTTTAAATGAAATCTACAAATACCCAGTGCTTTTAAAATAAGGATGAGTATAAGTATAAGAATTTCAGAATTAACTTTTATTTTTCTTGAACCTTCATCACCTTTAGTCTACTTTGTGTGTCCTGCTGCTGTTTATACATTCAGTTCGCTCACAAAACCTACACAGGAGAGGACATGAGTTATAGTTGTTGCACCATTCAAAGAACCACAATGAAAATATGAAGATAGTTACAGTTTCCTCATTCTCTGCAAAGACTACAGATTACTTTTACTGCCTCTGCCTGACACATCTGTCAAAGATTACTTACCAGCACACTGCTGAGATAATAAAATCTTGACTGTTGTTTTGATCAGGATGCCCTTTCATATTGTACACTTGGCTTTGTGTGATCATGAACTTTACTTTTGTGAACTTTTGTATGTTACTGCAGCATTCTCAAGGTCTGATTGATGTTTTCATTACTAAGTGGACAAGTGTAGGCTTTTGCTGGGGGTGTTAAGTACAGGGGCAGACTTTAGTAATATGGTGCCCTGAACGAGAACAACATTTGGCACTCCCCCCCCCCCATGTTTCTTATTTGAACAATAATTTCTTTTGGTACAGTTGCTTTTTTATGGATCTGCTCAGTAGGTACCCATATATTATTATTATTATTATTATTATTATTATTATTATTATTACTACTACTATTTTTATTTGGTGCCCCCTCAGCTATGTACCCTGTGCAGGGAAACACCAACACTGCCCTAAATCTGGCACTGTTGGGTGTTTTGCTAAGGCTGTAGCCATGGATCCATGGAGAAAGCTTGTCAACTCTGATTTGGAGATGGTATTCATCAGTATCTCTGAACAATCCCACAGCAGAGAGATGGACTACAGACACAGGTTCTCTCATGCTACTGTTGTAACAGTCCAACAAGTATGGCTATCATTTAGAGAAGCAGTTGCACCCTTGTCATATGTGATTATTCCTCAGCAGTACTTACATGTCTTGTTATTATGATGTATATAAAGTAGCCACAGTAAATCCTCTTAAAAGGCATTGCTTTTCATGGGCAATTCAGGGTGCAATCCAAACTCCAGCCTCATGGTGCTGAGTGTGTGTCGTTGGAGATCCCCATTCTGTTCATGGAAGTGCTTCAGGTGATGTTTCCACATGCAGAAGCCCATGGAAAGTCATGAAACAGGGTTTTTTCAGGGACAGGAAGTGGCAGAGCTAGTCCAGGATCCCCTGATCCCAAGCCAGCCCTACTGCTGTCACTTGACAGCATCAGGCGTGATACACACCTGATTGCCACACCAGCTGCAGGCTTGGAGTGGGCTTTTGCCTGCGCTCTCATCTTCTGCCCTATCTGGGATGAGCAATGCGTCGGAGGATGTGATGTCGGCTTCACTGCTCCAGCTGGTGCTTGGCTGGGATTCGGATCGTTCTGCTACCCCAAAGTAGGCCTTGTGATGAAATCTCCACCCCTGCAATTGCCCCTGCCAATGAGTCATCTCCCCTTTTTTTGTACAGCTGGAATTTGAACTATTATCGTGCAGTAACAGTATTACAGTGAGTGGCAGAAGGTGGGTGGGTGGAAGGATAGATGGATGGTTTTGTCAGTGTGAGTGACAAAATAACTTGCTTCTGCTTCAGACTGCAGTCTTTTGCTTAGCCAGCACTGTCCTATGTGTTGTTCACCAAGTCTAGCCCTTGCTTCACTCCTTGGACCCTGTCATCAAGACCGGATTAAGATGGTTGGGAATCATGGAGGAGTTCCCTAAAAAGCCACCCCCCATCCAGTAAAGAACATTTGAAATGATAAAAAGTGTTATCAAATAAAAATGTATTTATTTATTTTACTAGACCTATTTGTATACCACAAAGAGAAACCGAAGGCTACAGTCCTATGCCAGCTTACCTGGGAGTAAGCCCAAATGAACTCAACAGGACTTACTTCTGACTACTCAGGGGAAAATAGTACACAGCTTTTGGTGAGAGTTACACCTGATGAAATGATGACCAAAAGCAAAGGATGAAACACATCAAAACCAGGAAGGAATGCTATTTCAGATTTAGGAGAGAGAAGAGAGCAAAGTATTATATTTTTGACCAATTGACAAGATAATAATGTATTTATTACTGTGCATGCCATCTTTTGCTACAACCTTTTAACATTTTATTTTTATCATCATTCCTGTCCAATTGCACCATTTTAATCTGGTCTTGTTGGTCATCACACAACACACACACACAAACATTTATGCCCCGCTGTTCAATACCTCTTCAATACATTATCAGGGTAGCTTGTTATAAAATACTAAAACTGTGATAAAATAGCAAGATCATTGTAATAAGATAAAAAGTACAACTCTAGAAAAGCAACATCAAGCATTCTAGCGGGAGGGACATTCTGCAGAATGTCTGCCCTATCATTCTCTATATAAAATAGTTTTTATCTCCAGGTCAAGAGATGAAAGAAAATGTGCATAGTACTTGCTCCAAAAATGTCTGGAACTTGGAATATTTGGAATAAGGAAGGGTGGATTGAAGTAAAAAAAAAAAGTGTTTTGTGCAGCATAAGCATCGAGGTTGGTTCACGCCAGGATTTTCATTACTGGAAGACCAGCATGAAGAGGGGGCTCGTTGTGCATCACAGATTTAAAATATAGGCAGATATTTCATAGTTAAGTGTTGAGCAGGCAAGTGATCAGAAATCGGGTGGTGAACATGCATGTGTGAAGCAGCCCGTAACCTTTCTATCCTGCAGTTCTAAAATGGACATGAACTTGAGAGGGCTAATTGATTATTCTCATCACTTACAGACAGCATGTTGGTGAGTCCTCAAAGAGCTCGCTCTCTCTCCCCCTCCCTTTCTGTAATTTAAATCTATAGTTGTGAAGCGTGTATTCCACCTGGTGAGACTATGATTTATTATCTTTATTCTCTATTTTGACACATTTCAAATGCTTAAGGCTACTTGTTTGAAAACATTTGAGACATGAAGACTATCAAACACTCCCAGATGAGAGCCGCAAGCTTTGCATATACTGTTCTAGAAATGAACGAAGCAAGACAGTGTTCTGTGGCTGCTTAATCAATCTTGATGAGTATATAATTTGAGCATCAACAGAAGATGTATTTTAATTGACTCGAAAACACACTATGAATTCAAATCTGGCAAATAACAAAGGACCTTAGCCTTAATGAAGCAGTATCATGCAGTAGCCCTCGCTGTGCCCGCATAACAAAAAATGTACTTGTACTGTATCAGATAACCTTTTCACTTCTTCGTGTATTTATATGAGCATGAACTTTCCTCTCCTTTCTTTGTAAATATTTGTAGAGTTGTGCAAATGCTGTTTTAGAACATGCGATCTTTCGCAGAGATTTGGGGAATATAATCTACCATTAAAAATGACCTTTCTAGCCCACTTTGTTGTAGTCATGTTGTAGGCACATGTCATGGGCTCAAAGTTTTGTTTAAGCAGTGGTGTCACCAGGTCTGGATCACTGCTTGCCAACACAAATACCTTAAATTAAAGGGCACCAAGGATTCTAGAGTCTAACACCTCTCAGAAATGCATATACTACCGTGCCCAAACTAAGCAAGCCAGGGTGGGGGGAGAGAGAAGAGAAATGATTTTATTTTGTCCTGCTAGTTCCATGCTTAAAATCTGGCATGGTGTAAGCAGCACATTCATGCCTCCTGATTCTAGTGGCTCAGTCCTACCATTTGTGGTGTCCCTGCATTTGTGGGGTGTGGAAAAAACAGAACTGGATGCCTACATATGTGTGTGAGAAAGACTGTTATCTCTGTGTGAAAGACAGTTTGTACGCTGTGTGCATGTGTGTTTGGTCTGCATGTGAGGTGAGTGTGTGTGCGCAGTATGTATATTGCATGCCTGCTGAGTGGTTTTTTGTGTTGGGCACCTGTGCTGTGTATATACCATCCAACTTTTTGGGACGGTAAAGAGGGAATCTGTGCACTTTTTCTCCTGCCCCGTATCTTCATGATCTTCATATATGCATACTTGCACATTGACAGCTTACGTATGGCCCTTGAAAGGCAGTCCTTAGCCCGAAGAAGCTTAGACACCCCCCTGAGATAAAGTGAGGCAGCTGATTATGGGTGTCATCAAAGAGCACAAATTGTTGTTTAATTTATCATTGTGGTATTGTTAGTCAAGCAGTACTTTTGGAATTTTCTACCACAGCTTCCAAGGCTAGTCTTGGTACTCTGCACCTTGTTTACATGCATGTGCACATGCACGCACATGGGGATGTGGGGGGAGTGAACCGTTTACCTCAGGTCACAAACTGTTTTGAGTCAGCTACTCAGGCCTACTCAAATCTCCCCAGTTTCCTCAGGATTTTACTCTACTGAAGGACAGCATATGTTTACTCCATCTCTGAAAACCCTATTGTAGCACAAGAATGTCAGTCAATCTAATAGTCCCCAAAGGGCCAAATTCCCTTCTGAGTGAAGAAATATGACTTGACAGGTGGTTAAAACATTGAGCCAAAAGAGTGAGGGAGAGATAAAATTAGTGCAGATTTATGATTAGCTCCCTATAAACACCTCAGTGGACATAACGAAAACACTAGTCATCTAAACGCAGCATGAGCTCCTTTAATATGTTAACATTTTATGTCTGTTACTTTACCCTGCATCTGGACCGTTTTTCGGTATATCACGACAAATTAAAAAGTAAAACACGAAGTAAGTGATCCTACTAATTTTAGCACACATTCCACTTCCAGACACTTATCTCTGTCAGCTGTGCTATTTTAACCTGGGGCAAGCCTCCAAGTTTCCCATTCTGGAGTAGCAGTATATAAGTTGCCATTTAAGACTGACAGGAGGTCAGTGTAAAATGCCACTTCAACATACGAGGTAAAGGTTTCATATTAAGTAAAGGGACGTCTGCTACTTGTTTACATTCATGGACAAGTCTACATTTTCATTAGAACTTAGTGCACTTTGAGCAATGCTGTACTGGAGACATGACTAAACCAGCTCTGATGCTTCAGAGAAGGGACGGGATGTGCCGCCCACTGAAGCTGTTGCAAGAGATGGAATAACATGATATGGCACATCCGTCAGGATGAAACCCCCTTTCCTATTTTACCTCTTAGATAAATTTTAAAAGTGACTGATGAAGTGGGCCCTAGTCCATGAACAATAAACGTATCAGCCCTTAAGGTGCCACAAGACTCTCCACAGTCTTTGCTGCAATTGGCAAACACAGCTACTCCCTCAACCCCTGGTGTAATTCCCTCATTCATGTAAGTCACACAGCTCAGAAAGCTACACTTGAACTCCCTGTGCACATTTAATAAGTGCAGTATAAATGTGAATGAAGTGCAGGGCTGCTAGCAAATGTGGATGTATTTGCAGTACCAAAGTACAGTGGTACCTCGGGTTAAGTACTTAATTCATTCTGGAGGTCCATTCTTAACCTGAAACTGTTCTTAACCTGAAACACCACTTTAGCTAACGGGGCCTCTTGCTGCTGCTGCACCGCTGGAGCACGATTTCAGTTCTCATCCTGAAGCAAAGTTCTTAACCCGAGGTACCATTTCTGGGTTAGCGGAGTCTGTAACCTGAAGCGTATGTAACCTGAAACATATGTAACCCGAGGTACCACTGTACTCCATATGGAATTGCTGCTTATCCCAGGCTCCCCCCACCCTTGTTGGATAAACGCAATGCGTCAAGAACTGGAAACAGCACAGCCTGAAATGATATGCATGCCAAGCTCCTAAGCTTGGTAATATATCCCTGTAAAAATAAAGTTGGCTGCATTTGTCCATTAGTAAAACTGATAAGGAAATCCAATGGTATAGTATTATGCAAGGGTTAGTGTCTCAGACTAGAATTAGGAAGATTCCAGGTACAAATTCTCTTTTAGCCAGGAATCTCATTGGTTGAGCTACTGAGCATGACAGTTGCAAGGTTAAAATGTTGGCTGAAGCGAGGGGGGGGGGGCAGTTGAGAGAGAATAATGTATGCACCAGGATCTCCTTGCCTCGTATAGGGAAGTTTTTAATGCCCGGTGTTTTGTTGCTTTTTTATGGAGTGGCTGGGGCAACCCAGTCAGATGGGCTTCATATAAAAAATAACATGATTATTATTGGAGAAATTGCCAACATAAAACTTCAATCAATCAATAAAAAATATGGCTTTGAGGCACCCAACATTTAGAATAGTTCACCAATCTCTACAGTTATGTAAAGAAACAAATAGTATATATGTTTGCTTGTTTGAACGATGTATGCTTTTTGTCTAATCAATTACATAAGCAACTGGCAGAATGGACCTGGCTAGTTCCTGCACTTCTGTGGTACACTAATGTGGAAATGTAATTTTATTTTTCACATTTATATACAACTTTTTCTTCCAATACACTAGATATCATTGCCTAAACCAGGGATGGGGAGCTTATAGCTTTCCATACGTTCTTGGGCTCCAGCTCCCATCAGTCTCAGCCTGCATGGCCACTGGTGAGGGATGGCCGGAGCTCAGCAACATCTAGAGGGCTTCATGTTCCTCATGCCTGGTCCAGACAGTCAGTAGTAATGTTCTCTTTTAAAGAGAAACTAGGGTCCTGCCAGTTTCCCTTTAAAGGAGTGGAAGGGGACAACTGGCTTTATGGTGCCAACCATTCTGCAGCACTATTACCAACATCACTGGAGAACGGAGTCTGACTGCAGGCAACAGTGTAAAATCAGCTCTATTAGAAAAAGGTTTGGCTCCCATACTTATTATGGTGATGAACAAATGGGAAATTGCCAGCCACTGTTAAGTATATCTTAAGTACATAAGAGGAGCCCTGATGGATGAGACCAAAGGGTTGCCTACTCCAGCATTTCGTTCTCCCACTGGCCATCCTATGGTAAGCCCACAAGCAGGACATGAGTGCAATAGCATTCATTGGCTGCTGCTAGAGGCATGCTGCCTCGGATACTGGAAGTAGCATGTAGCCATCAGGACCAGTAGCCATTGGTAGCTTTATTAGCCACAAACTTTTCTAATGCCCCTTTAACATGATTCACTTGGGTGGCATCACTACATTTGCAGTAGGACATTTCATGATTTTGCTGTTTGAAATAGGGGACTATGAAAGAGGGGACCCTTTTTCTGGTGGTGGTTCCACACCACCACTGGGTGGTTCCCTCCCAGTTGAGCTACGGCAGGTGGCTGCACTTCAGGCTTTGGGAAGCATTAAAGACTCAGTCATGTCCATCAGCCTTCCTGGTGTTAATTTTTGTTCTGCTTGAAGATGACTGGAACATTTTCCTGTTATTGTCATGAGTTTACCAATCTGTCCCCCCCCCCCCTAGATTTCTTTTATTTATTTCATAAAATGTATATACCGCTTGATTGCAGAAAACCTCAAAGCTGTTTACAAAAAAAGAATAAAACAGTAACATTGGCTGCTCCACAGTGACTACTTTGGAAGGTGGTGGATGTTTTTAAACAGAAAATGGAAGGCCATTTGCCATGGATGGTACAGCTACGATTCCTGCATTGGAGATGACCTTTCTGTTTTCCTTCTAACTCTACATTTCTATGAGTCTATGAAACGCAGCATAAATACACGCCCGGGCCCTCCAAGCAGAGAGATTTAAACCTGGACTGTTTGCAAAGGGCAGCACTCTAGAAACGCGGTTTTGTTTTTTTGTTTTTAAGTGTGCCCTTCCTCTTCGATGGCTAAGCCCGCTGCTGCTTAATCCTCTGGAGGAAAGCGACTACTGTGTCCAAGCTCCGTTTGCGGGTGCCAAAACCCTCCGGGGCCCTGAAGCAGCGAGAGGAGCTGCCAAGGCGCGCTCCCCTCAGCCGCCGATGCAAAGTGCGACTGCGGAGCACGCGCTCCTCCCCGGCCAGCCAGAGGCGCAGCACGTGCCCAGGGCGGGCGCCTCATTGTTGTTGTTATTGCTGCTGCTGCTGCTAGGGGATCCGGGGACTTGAGCAGGCCTGGCCCGAGCCGGGTTGAAGGAGGACAAGCCGGCAGCGCGCCAAGTGAGTTCGGTTGCGCGCGACGGCCCCCGCTCCCCCCACCCCCGCCGCCTGTCGGGTCAAATTTCAGCTCCGTCGCCGAGGGGTCCTCTATATAAAGCTTGTCGTAGAGGGAGGCGTGAGAGGACGAGGCCAGGCGGGCAGTGAAAGCGAGCTTGCTTTCTCAGACTGTGGCGAGGTCTGTGTTTCTCTGAAGGGGAAAAAAAGAAGCGCGACGTGGCTGCTGATTTCTGCCAAGAAAGAAAGCAACAGGTAATCTAGACTGATCATGTGCATGCCTAGTTTTCTCCTTCCCCGCTTGGGATTCCGTGAACGAATGCCCAAACTTTCTGCAGGAATAAAGTGTCTTCTGGAGTTTGCTTTTCGCAACTCATGATTTGAAGTAATAATGCCCCAAGCGGGTTCGTAGAGATTGCATTTCCTTGACTGGATGTGAGTTTCTATCAGTAGGCAATGCAAGACATGCCTCTCTGCATTATGGCTTTGAGTTGAAGAATCTAACAGGTTGCAAAGCTTTTGCAGTGCTGGTATATAAATCTTAGTTGGGCTGTTGGTGGAATCTCTAAGCACCTGATCCTAAATAAGCAGTGGGTTGTTGCCAACATGGGAAGTAGCTCCTTTACATAAGGTGAGCACTTTGATGATGGATCTGCAGATTTACAGAAGACCCAAGCTGGGGCTCAGAAGCAGAGCACATGTTTCACACATAGAAGGCCCCAAGCTTGGGCATTTTCAGTTTAAGGTAGGACATGATGTGAACAACTTCTGCCTGAAAGCTGCCAGCTCTAAATCGAAGCCGGGCAATATTAGGCTGAATGAACAAATCATCTGATTTGGCTTTCTGTATGGCCATCTCTAGGGACGCGGGTGGCGCTGTGGGTTAAACCACAGAGCCTAGGACTTGCTGATCAGAAGTTCAGCGGTTCGAATCCCCACAATGGGGTGAGCTCCCGTCGCTCGGTCCCTGCTCCTGCCAACCTAGCAGTTTGAAAGCACCTCAAAGTGCAAGTAGATAAATAGGAACCGCTCCGGCAGGAAGGTAAACGGTGTTTCCGTGCGCTGCTCTGGTTCGCCAGAAGCGGCTTAGTCATGCTGGCCACATGACCCGGAAGCTGTACGCCGGCTCCCTTGGCCAGTAAAGCGAGATGAGCGCTGCAAGCCCAGAGTCGGTCACGACTGGACCTAATGGTCAGGATTCCCTTTACCTTTACCTATGGCCATCTCTTGACTTTAAAATGCTCCCAGCAGTTGCAAAAGCATTCATTTGCAAGTGTCTGAGCTCAGTGATAAGGTGCAACATAATCTGAGGGATTTATTTTCATGTAGTGAGCATAAACCTCAGGACTCTGGGCACATGAGGGAAAGATCCACACATTCTTCCATCTACAGGAATCTTCCCCCTGTCCCTAGAAAACTCAGACCCATAGAGTATAAGGTCTATAATCTTAAAGTGCAAGCATATGATACAGTTCCCAGTACTGTAGAGATCTGATCTCTATGCTGTGGTTTAGCAAATTAACCTACAACTTCCCTATTTTCTTTTGACCTGCAGGTGTCCTTACATAATTTTTGCCTTTTTCTCTGGGCAGAACCATTGCAATGGCAGCTGTGCCTTCTGCTGGGTGCCTTCTGGCAAAGAACCAGTACTACAGAAGTAAGTTTTCTGCCTTGAAAGGAGGACTAACATGATATCAAAATGTTTGTTTCTGTACAGACAGCGACATGTTTAGTGTGCATACTAGTATGGGTTTCATTATTCATGTTTAGGGCTGGCCTTAGATTTAAAAGCACCACAAGCAAGAGGTATATTTGCTTCACCCCTCCTTTTGCTCAGCTCTGGAATATCTTTAATTGTATTTGTAGCCAATTTCTGCATGCATGATTTATTCCTGTCATCTAACCTGTGGCAGGTGCCCCTAACTGGAACCTGTTGCCCACCAAACTTGATTTCCCCCAGCAGTTTCCTGGACCACCTGCCCTTAAAACTAGCTCTGTTTATATGACTCTTCCTGAGGGAATTCTTTGTTTCTCCAAGAAACATTTAATATTGAAATAATCTTTTTAATATCAGTCTTATTTGAATGTATCATATGCATTTGAATCATACTAACTTGCTGTCATATGATGCAACATGATTCCTTGCAATTAACGTTTGCTTACAGAAGTGTAAAAAATTAGCCACTGTTTGAAACAATAGGCACGGATATGTGTTTACTAATCATTTGTTACATTTTAAGAGTTGTTTCTTTAAAAGTAATCGAAGGTGTTTTGAACCTTAAACACTGGTCTGTATGATACTGATTTGATTTCCCCAAATGTAATGTAGGCTCTCTTTTTCACACACAGCACGACTGAATTCTGACTCTAGTGTTTCTTCAAGCAGTTCATCTTGCTGCTCTGAACCCACGAACTCCTTGGATCAGGAAAAAGCACATCATGGTATTGTGACTCTTACTTAAATTATTAGCTAACATCCAGAAAAGTTTAGCATACTTAATGGGAATAATTTGACCTGCCATCCCCAACTGTGCATTTAATTCTAATATGTTTTCAGATAAGACTACAGTATGCTTTGCCTTTTCTGGTATTGTTGCTTCATTAAAATTAATAGCCTTTTTTGTCGCTTTGGTTTTTGTTATTCACCAGCTCCATATGTGTATGCTTTTATAGGGTTACCTGACGTGTTTGAAAGATGCTGGTGGATAAAAAGCTTCTTCCACTGTGAGCCCATGCCTCAGAATGTAGGCAGGAAAACATTGTCAGCCAGCAGGTAAGAACTGCTTCACTTCTGGGGGGACATGATTCATTAGAATTAATATTATTGTGGCTTTATAATCTGGCCACTTTTATGTTGAAAGGAGATTTCCAAAGATTGCTCTGATGCTGATTTTTGTTTAAACTTAGAATAGCTCCTCTTGAAATGAGTGGGTCTGGTTTATTAAAAATGGCAAGTATAGGCCAATTTATTTTAGTGGAGTGGGAGGTTATTAAATTGCCCACTGGCTGCCAATATGTTCAGTGATCTTTTGTTAGTGAACCAGACCATAGAACAATGACAACTATGTGAAGGTTGCCATACAGGTTTCAGGTGCTTGACATTAAAGTTCAGTCAAATATCTGTAGCTCCTTGTTAGGCTTTTCAACTACCCACAAGGTTTTTTTGGTAACAGCATCCTTAGAGTGCAGTCCCAAATTTAATAGGCCTTACTTCTGAGTAAACATTCATAGGATTCTGTTGCAAGTATGCTTGTAATAGACACCCTAAAATGACATTTATACCATCCCTGTTATTTTATTTAAAACATATCTAATGTGTTACATCAAATAGCTATATACATTCCATTGCTGCAGATCAGCTTCTCCCAAGTTGGTACCAATTGTCTGGGATCATGGGAGTTGTATTCCAAAACATTGAAAGGGCCTCAAGTCTGTTCCAGAGGAAATGTGCTTCCTCTGTAACTTAATTTCCCAGGACTTTAGTTTTATATGGACTTTAATATATATACAAATCTGCAGTCAGCTAATATCCATTTACAATAACAATTTTTTTTACAAGTCAAAACAATATTACAAATCTATTTTAAAAAGCAATAAGACTGGAAGCTTTCATTTGCATTCTCTGGTTTTATGGGAAACGGATTTTAAAAAATGTTTTCTGTAGAGCTTAACTTATTATGTATAGAAACAAAAGCACTTCTTTAGTTGTCCAGAGAAATTATCTTCTCACAGCTGGTGTGCAAACGTAGTTTCTTTTTCTTTACTGTTTTCGGGGGAGGGGATTTAAAGGAGAATTCCCATTTATAATCTGTATTGTCAAGCAGCAAAGCAAAGTTAAAAACTTGACATTTCCAAGATCATGTAAGATTTGAATCTTAGACTAATAGGTTGATCTGCAGTTCTGGTTTCTACTCAAACTTGTCAGTAACTCTTTATAGCAATCTTTGATAAAAGGTCTATTCTTAATTTATTTTTTTGACAGTGCTAACAGCTGACTTGGACTCCTACAATGATGTTGCACCCACAGACTCACTTCTTGAAAGACTTGAGGTCTTCCAGGTGGCTGCATTCAGTTGTGTGAAGAAAACAAACTGCTTGAAACTTCCCTTGCAGGAAAAATGCAGATTTCCAAGGATTTATCCATAGTTTATTCTTAAGGCAGCCACTGAAGTTTCCATGTCTGCTGCAGAGTTTTTGATACTGAACAGGTGTTCTATATTTCGTAATGACTCTTCTATATCATTGGAAGAATGCAAATGCAAAGACTTGTTAGGCTGGAGTGTCTGCTAATTATCCAACCTTTTCTTTGCAAAATTGAAAAGCTCTTGCAGACTGTCTGGGGCAAAATGATTCAAGGTTATTTTGTCTTCAAGCACACTCTTGTCTTCTTAGCCTTAAGGGACTTGATCCAGACAGTTGCAATTAGTTCCTACTGGTTTCAATGGGACTTAAGTAGTTATGACAAATTTGCAAATTTCATTAGGACCTAAATTCAGCTAACTTAATCTCAGTCTGTCCCAAGGTTTAAATTTAGATTGTTAGCTCACTTCACACTTAAATTATGTTTAGACAAAATTTGTTCAAAAATGCCAAATGTAGATGTTAAGTTTTAGAAGAAATCTAGTTAAAGCTTCTTCATTTATGGAAGATTTCATCAAATAAATGAATTGTATTTGCCAAACCTAAACATATTGCATGGGAGTAAGTCCCGCTTATTTAATTGGAACTCAGTTCAACACCAGTGTTACCAGAATCTCTTATTCCCATATCAGCTATGTAGAGTGCAATTTACACCACATCTAGATGATATATGCCTTAATGTAAGTAAATAATGTAAGGAGCTGAACCAAAGTACTTGATTTTTCATTGACACTTTGATTGTTCATTGATTCTTTCTGGTAGGTCAGATTTCCACTGTCACCAACTCTAAAGAGTATGTATACAGTCTCATCAGACAACAAGATGAGATTGCTATATGATGCTAATTTAAATATCAATGTCTTCATGCTGCAACTTTTTCATTTGGCATCTTTTATTTTTCTCAAACTTTAAAAATGCTGAAATACTCATCTACAGAAATTTCGGTGACACCATGTGTGTGCTCACCATGCTTGTTTTGCTCTTATGCTACTTACCATGCCTAGACATGTGATGCTTTTACAAAACTAAATCTACTGAGAGAAAATCGATGAGTGTAGGTTAAGTAAATGGCAAAAAGGAGTAAGGCAGAATGTAAAGGAAAAAATGTCTGTTCTAATCTGGACTCACTTTGTTAGAGTTTATTCATCTTTGTACATGTAAAAAGATTTTGTATGGTATTGTCAGAGATTTTGTATAGTATTGTCAGAGTCTTAATGTACAGAATTAACTGGGTGTTTTTTTTACTAAGTTTTATATTAATAAAGCTTGATAAATATATATGCCTTGTGAAGTCATTCATAGTAAATATGCACCTGGAATGTTGGGCCAACTTAGAGGCAATCAGATCAACAACAAAAAATGATTAGTAGGTTAGGCAATCTCCCTTGCCCCAACTCTCTGCTAAAAATGCTCCATCCCAAAGATGATTTTCTTAAAAAATAAAGTCATCTGGGCTTCTCTACATGCTTTGGATCTTATTGTTTGTCCTTACCTTACAATCTTAATTATGGGTTTGCCATTTTTAATTGCCCATTGGCATTTCCAACAACTGATTATTAATGAGTCAGATCAGGGTTTTGTTTTTGTTCTTTAGCAGTTAACAATCACTGAGAGTATTGGATCATAGGAAGCTCTACCTTACACCAAGTCAGATGGTTGGTCTATCAACCTCAGTATTTTCTGTACTGACCAGCAGTGGCTCTCCAGGTTTTCAGACAGGATTTTCTGCCAGTGCACCGTGAAGATGCTGGGGACTGAACTTTGGCTGCTCTACCACTGAGCTATGGTTGTGCTCCTTACATGATACACAGTACAACCACAATCAAAACATTCTGTTCTACTCACTTATCCACTGGAACATTTATAGGTGTCATAAAGATTTAATATGATCTTTATCCAGACCATAAAAAAGCTTGTCACATAAAGGGACAGTTGATGTTCTGATCAATAATGCAGTTGACAGAAAGTAGGGCACCACAAATGTAAAAGAATAAAAGGTTATGGGAAAGTATGTTAAAACAAGGCAGTTCTGTGGCCAAAATCTAATTTATTATAAAGTAATAAACCACTTCTGAATTCATTGCAAGTGCCCAAAGAAATACCAGCAGGAGGCTCATGAAAGAAATACTGTATAAATAACTGGAGACTGTTGCCCCAACTCACTTTGCTTGCTAGCTTCACCTACGTATCTGCCAGCTCCCCCCTTCTTTCACACCTGACCAGTCTCTCCTTCCTTTATACTTGAATAAACACCCATTTTTCACATCTCACTGACCATCACCTCCTAGCCTGCCCCAAGCCCACAAGCTAATTGTAGCTGCATTTAATGAGGGAGGGGGAAAGCACTTCACAGGGTGGTTTGTGAAGTGCTCCTAATCCTCAGTTAAAACAGCTCACCTTTGCTGCCTGCCACTCTGTCATCATGCTGGAGCTGGTGTGGCTACACACTGCAACATGACAACAACCTTACATTTTTATGTGTATAGGGAGAAGAGGCTGTGACATGTACTGCTGCTGGACAATTTCATATCAATGCTGCTTTTTGATCAAGGAATTTAACCGTGTATAGAGGTTGACTAAGTAAAAAGAGTCTGTTGGATCAGTCCAGCCAGCATCCTCTTCTCACTAAGCAGCAGGCATGTTTCAAGTAGCTTTGCAAGGGAGCTATATTATATTAACCATATTAATATCCTTATGTTGTTGTTTAGTCATTTAGTCGTGTCTAACTCTTCGTGACCCCATGGATCAGAGCACGCCAGGCACTTCTGTCTTCCACTGCCTCCCGCAGTTTGGGCAAACTCATGTTCGTAGCTTCGAGAACACTGTCCAGCCATCTCGTCTTCTGTCGTCCCCTTCTCCTTGTGCCCTCAATCTTTCCTAACATCAGGGTCTTTTCCAGGGAGTCTTCTCATGAGGTGGCCAAAGTATTGGAGCCTCAGCTTCAGGATCTGTCCTTCCAGTGAGCACTCAGGGCTGATTTCCTTAAGAATGGATAGGTTTGATCTTTATGTTACCAACACATTAATGGAGTCTGCATTCAGTAATCAAGGCTCAATGGACAAGAGAGCCATGAAACTTGATGAGTAATTTGAGGGAAATCACTATACGTTGGCCTAATCAATCTCACAAGGTGATTGTAAATAAGAAGAAACATCCCTATGTACATCATCCTGGATAAAGGATAGAAAAACCCATGGAAAAAAGTCAGTAGTAATTCATTTATTTTATAGATCTATATCCTACCATTAAAAAAAAAAAAGCTTTCTCATGAGGTGGCAATCAAACGAAGTAGCAGCAGTTTAGGTTTATCCTTCCTCGAGCTTGCGGGCTGATAAGGGCCACAAATAACATTTTCATTTCAAACCTATTTGTGATATTGTTGACAAGGTTTGGGGAACATGTGAAGTGAAAAATGTTCTGCAACATGGATTTGTAAAGTGCAGCTTACTGTGTATGTAAATTGCTAGGCAGAGGCAATCACCAGAACAGCTCAAGTCTATGGATATGCTTGAGCTGCAGTATTTGCACAGCTACAGCTAAAGCGTCGTTTTCCTAGTGCTAACAAGGCTGGTCCTGCTCACTCCTCCCTCTGCCATGCAAGCCTCCATCCCTTCTGAGCAGTTGTGTTGAAAGTCCACAGTGACACTGCATGTTGTTGTTTAGTCGTTTAGTCGTGTCCGACTCTTCGTGACCCCATGGACCAGAGCACACCAGGCACTCCTGTCTTCCACTGCCTCCCGCAGTTTGGTCAGACTCATGTTGGTAGCTTCGAGAACACTGTCCAACCATCTCGTCCTCTGTGGTCCCCTTCTTCTTGTGCCCTCAACCTTTCCCAACATCAGGGTCTTTTCCAGGGAGTCTTCTCTTATGAGGTGGCCAAAGTATTGGAGCCTCAGCTTCACGATCTGTCCTTCCAGTGAGCACTCAGGGCTGATTTCCTTCAGAATGGATACAGTGGTACCCCGCAAGACGAACGCCTCGCAAGACGGAAAACCCGCTAGACGAAAGGGTTTTCCGTTTTGGAGGCGCTTCGCAAAACGAATTTCCCTATGGGCTTGCTTCGCAAGACGAAAGCCCATAGGGAAATCTCCGGGGACCTCTTTTAAATGCTAGCGGTGGGGAGCAAAGCCTTTCCCCCCCCTCCGGCCTTCAGAAGAGGTCCAGGAAGGCTGGCGGGGGCCGAAAGGCTTTGCTCCCCACCGCCAGCATTTTAAAAGCAGTCCGGGATAGCAGGGAAGCGCTTCCCGCTATCCCGGACGGCTTTTGAAGGCAGGAGAGGTCCGCGAAGCCTGGGCGCGCTGATCTCAGCGCGCGCAGGCTTCGGCATGCCGGCAACTCTCCGCAAGCAGCGGCAGCGCTGCCGCTGCTCGCGGAGAGGTCCGCGAAGCCTGGGCGCGCTGATCTCAGCGCGCGCAGGCTTCGGCATGCCGGCAACTCTCCGCAAGCAGCGGCAGTGCTGCCGCTGCTTGCGGAGAGGTCCGCGAAGCCTTGGCCGGACAGCTTTTGAAGGCAGGCGGGGGGTCAAAGACATCCGAACTGAATTCTCCCATTCCCGTCCATTTTAGTTCACTGATGCCCAGGATGTCAATATTTATTCTTGCCATCTCATTTTTGACCACATCCAGCTTACCAAGGTTCATGGTTCTTACATTCCAGGTTCCTATGCAATATTTTTCTTTACAGCACTGGACTTTCCTTTTGCTTCCAGGCATATCCGCAACTGAGCGACCTTTCAGCTTTGGCCCAGCCGCTTCATCAGCTCTGAATCTACTTGTACTTGTCCTCCGCTCTTCCTCAGTAGCATGTTGGACGCCTTCCGACCTGAGGGGCTCATCTTCCAGCGTCATAACTTTTATATGCCTGTTGTCTTTGTCCATGGAGTTTTCTTGGCAGGGATACTGGAGTGGCTTGCCGGTTCCTGCTCCAGGTGGATCCCGTTTGGTCAAAACTCTCCACTATGACCTGTCCATCTTGGGTGGCCCTGCACAGCATAGCTCATAGCTTCTCTGAGTTATTCAAGCCCCTTCGCCACGGCAAGGCAGTGATCCATGAAGGGGCTAGGTTGATGCTATATAGCTCTGGGCTTATGCACTGAGCAACAGAGGCCAAGCTTTGCTAGGGTTGGGGCAACCACTTTCGGAATACATTTTTTAAAGGTTCAATGAATTGAAGAAATCAAGCTTAAGGTATTTGTAAATTAGACTATAGCTGTTAGGTATGGGAAACTTGGACCATTAGTTTATCGGGGGTTTTTCTGTCTTCTGTTCCCCACATACCCACATCAGTTTGTGAATTTTTTGTAAGTCATCATGATAATTGAGCAGCATTTTAGTGCATATTTCTTCTAATATACATATTTTTGCAAAGCCATTTCACCGGTTACATAGTTTTGTATGGTTTTGTTTTTTTTACTAGAATATGAATTTATTTGACAATTTACTCAAGTACGTGTATTTTTGTACTCATTACTTGACTGCACTGAAAAATTCAGAGAAGTGTGAATTTCAAATGATGCTGTGTTTTGGCTAGTGTATTGTTCCAAAAAGTGTGAATTATGTAGGTTTGCTTTTAAATGCAAGCTGAATTGAATTTCTCCCCCATTCCTATTGGCTACTTAAAGTAATCTCCACTCAGTCCAAGTAGCTTCATGAACTGATGTTTTTCTGAGGACCAGTGGCTATTACTCTGATTATTCCTCATGGGACTTATCGTTGTGGAAGCAGCCTGAGTGACTACGTCCTTCTAACGTTATTTTGTGTAATACTTACACTACAAGCATGAAGTGTCTGAAGAAGGAATACAGTGGTACCTCAGGTTAAGTACTTAATTTGTTCTGGAGGCCCGTACTTAACCTGAAACTGTTCTTAACCTGATGAACCACTTTAGCTAATGGGGCCTCCTGCTGCCACCTCGCCGCCAGAGCACGATTTCTGTTCTCATCCTGAAGCAAAGTTCTTAACCTGAAGCACTATTTCTGGGTTAGCGGAGTCTGTAACCTGAAGCGTATGTAACCTGAGGTACCACTGTATTCACAAAAAGAAATGGGAACATATCTTCAGTTTAAACTATTAAATGCATTTATTTCATTGTTCTTTTTCCAAAACCCAGGGACATAAATTTTATATATTTTAGATGAGATAAACAGCTGAAACACTTACGAATGCTTGAGCTGTTGTTTCAATGGATTTCCCTAGGTTGTGTTTTTCCCTTCCTATAATAAAATAATAATGGAGACATTGCTTACTCAATACTATTCATTTGGGAAGTCAAATGCCTACAGCAGCCTCACTTCAAAATTTCTTTGGAAAAAAGAGAGTGTGCAGCACAGCATTTTATCATCTCCACCAGGACTAACATCGTTTGGAAAATATTTAAAGGACTGGTATTTCAGAAAATTGCTTGCTGTTGTTTTGTAAATGACATGTCTTATCCACCTAAGTTTTCATGTGTTCCAGCATTTCTCATTTTAGAATGTAATCAGATGAGGCTAAACATAATCGAGCTGGCATATAAAAGTGAAGAGCATTTGCCCCTCTCAAATGCCAAATGCATTTATGTTCCAAAGACTCAGTGTAGACGATGCCCAAAACCCAGAACTAGAATGAAACCAATTAAATTAACCTTCTTAATATCTTTTCCAAAGTCTTTTCTTGGGATCCACTGGAATGATCTCTGTTATTACTTTGCATTCAGAAGATCCCAGGAACAATCCCTGTCATTTCCAGGTATGGCTGGGAAATATACCCTGACTGAAATTCTAGACAGCCACTGAAAATCAGTGTAGACAACATTAAGTTAGATGGACCAGCATCTGATTCAGTATAAGGCAGCTTCTTATGTATCTCTCAATGTCTATGCCTGAAATATAATTCTTAATAGTTGCAACAGAATCATAGAAAGACTTCAACACCCTTGTAAATATAACTGTTCATAAAGCAAGTTATTAGAAAGATATTCTGAAACCTGTAGGCTCACAAAGAATGGCCATAGCCTTAGAGTACAGCTAGAATGTTTTCAAATGATGGTTTTTGTGAATGTGAGCCAGTGTGGTGTAGTGGTTAAGAGCGGTAGTCACGTAATCTGGGGAACCGGGTTCACGTCCCCGCTCCTCCACATGCAGCTGCTGGGTGACCTTGGGCCAGTCACACTTCTTTGAAGTCTCTCAGCCCCACTCACCTCACAGAGTGTTTGTTGTGGGGGAGGAAGGGAAAGGAGAATGTTAGCCGCTTTGAGACTCCTTAAAGGGAGTGAAAGGCGGGATATCAAATCCAAACTCTTCTTCTTCTTCTTCTGATGTCACCCATGGTTTTGCTGATTGTTACTCATTTTGGGACACATTCCACATGGGGACTGTGCCTAAAATCTCAGTTCTGTTTGCTATAAGTCCAAATGGCCAAAGAAATCTGCATGGGTGGTACAGCAAAAGTGGTGCTAAGCCAGCTAACACCACATCATATCCCTGCACCCTCCTAGTATTTGAAGAGATACTAGTTGCTATGTCTTCCATAAGGCACCTTTGCACTTCTCTTTAGCACAAGCACTCCTGTTATCTGGATATAGCATAAAAGGTGAGCACAGCAAGTGACATGTTTGGGTTTTATTTTAAGTGACGTACTGTATGCACCTAACCGTATGTGTAGTCTCTTTCATGATACCATGATAAGTTCATCATTGACCCGAACTCTGTAGTTTCCCACAGGGCATAATGCCACAAAGTGTTAACATGCTTTTAATGGAAAAATAGGCATTTGTAAACTGGTTTACTGTTTTACAGTGGGGCACAGTGGCTGCATTTCTGCACCAAGCTTTGCCACTTTGTTTCTGGTGGTGGGTTTTTGTGGGTTTGTTTTTGGGAGGATGCTACCTTGGCTGCAGTAAAGGTTCTGCTTTTGACTGAGCACTCCATCAGCTGATCCCAGGGACCAATCCTTTTCTACCAGGCCCTATAAAGCTTGGCTCTCAGTCTAAGCAACTTGAAGAGGCATCTGCCTGACTAAACTCCTGCCACCTTTGGAATATGATATGACACCTGGCCCCTCTGGTTGTCAGCTGCTGCTTTTAGAACTTGACCTCTTTCCAATCTTGAGCTGCAATACCTGCCAGTCTTTACTGCTTCTTACAGAACTGAGTCATTGCCAGTGCTGGACTGTGCTACTCACCTCTGGTCCTATAGGACTAGCATGATTCCTCTACTTGAAAACCTGACAGCTCGGAACCTCACTGCCCACCCGCATTAGAACATGAGAGACCCATAGCTAACTTCAAGGCAGATCAATGTAAAACGTTGTGTTGTTTTGCCAGGGAGGCAAATAAAGAGTGATGGATTTCAGCTACCTTTGCTGTGTCTCTAGCAAAAAATCCTCATTGGTTAGCATTGCTGCCATTTGCAGCAGGAAGGATCCAGTCACAAAAAGTTTGCTTGTGGTCCATGGGGTGCAATTCCAGCAATTGAGAAGAAAGGACACAACATCCCATTAGAAAGCCAGCAATGTTACTGTTGGGAGACCAAAGCATTGCCTTTCTCTATTTAGCCTTTTTTTGTTTGTTTGTTCTAGAATTTATTTCAAGAATGATAATCAAGAGCATACTGAACTGTTAGCTATCGGGCTTATTCAATGTATTCATTGATAGCATATACAGATCACAGGCGCTGAAACTTAGCCATTAATTTGACTGAGAGTCTTCCCAGTTGCACCTTTTCATTCCAATATGTCTGCAAAATTAGTGAATTGTCATCCAGCAGTGCCTAAAGCTTCTGAAACTGAGGGACCAACTGAAGATATGAAGAACTGAATTCTACTTACTAAGAATATTTCCATCACTAAAATTGGACACATTATACGTCCCTATGTTTAGAAAAGGATGACATTATAGATAATTTTGTAAAGGACTGGAGATGTTTGTTGGTAGGGTGGTTTTTGTGGTTGCCTTTTTGTATCTTTATTTTAGATCTTGTTATTTATGTAGAAATTGTTCAGTTTGGTTGTGCATTTTTTATGTTTTATCTATTATTTATGGCTACTTTTGTTATGTTGTAGCCATGTATTTCTTTCATTTTGTAAGCAGCCTTGAGCATGAATTGAACTGTGGAAATGCAGCACGCAGGTAAAATTATGTATGTATGTAATGGTTTGTTCTTCTCTCACCTTCTCTTTCCTCAAAAATTCACTTTTGAACATTACACTAATAATAAAAAAGTGGAATTGCCCTAACAAGTAAGTAGGGTGGGAGTGTTTTCCCCCAAAATAAGAAATAAATGCCAGCTATTCTGCTTGAATATGTAAACTTATCCATTGTTTCACTGGAGCCTCAGATTGATCACAGGAGTCCTGGACATATAAAGATGAAGTGCAGGCGGCTTGTGAGGAAGCTTCTCACTCTTGGCAGTCAGTCTCTAAAAAATATCTACTACATGCCAAACTCAACATGCCTACTGGTTGGTTTGTGGGGTATGCAAATGGCAGATAGCCATGGCATGTGAATCAGTCATGATCAGTCTCGAATGTCCACGTGACAGAATTTAGAATAGCTTCCTCATGTGCTGGAGGGCATTTGTGTCACCCTCAAGAGGACAAGAGTGAGAATTGGATTTATTTATTTCAAATCATTTCACTTGAAGGCCCCAGAACTTCAGAACAAATAATACTTTAAATCGTTCTTACTGATACAAATCAAATAACTGGAGGAATTGGATAAAAGCACACACAACTAAATTATTATTGCTTTAGGTACTGCTGCTTAATTTGTTTTCCCACCCCATCCCTGTCTCTGGGTCAGTCAGGAAAAAAAATAAAATAGGAGCCACTTTGACAATAATAGATTTAACTTTAAGTGGGTCTCTTCCACTTTCTCTTTTGCCTTAACAATATTTGTATGAGATGTGTTCCAGTCTCCAGCCTGAAAGATGGTCTTTGAGTCAATTGCGAAATATTCCAGTGTTTTGTTAGTACTGTGGCACATTAACTTGTGCTACTGAAATTTATTTCTAATTGGGGGGGGGGGACATTTTTCCCATCTTATTTATTAGTGCAATCCCACTTTTATTTCATTAGTGCAATGAACTTTTGAGAGAGAAGAGGATGAGAGAAGAATCCCTTACAAAATTATCTGTCATTCCATCTTTTTTCTAAACATTGTCAAAGATGTATAATGGGTCCAATTTTAGTAATGGAAATGTTCTCAGGAAGCAGGATTCAGTTATGTGTATCTTCAGTTGACATCTGTGATGATTCTTCATCTCCTTTCCTTTTTTCAGTGAGGCCTAATTAAGGTTTATTTCCTTTGTGGCATCGTAAAGTCTGCTTTCTGCTTAACCTGAGAAGCACAAAGGCTGCTCTATGCTTGCTGTTGCTAGAATGATCTGCCATAGTAAAATTGGAAGTGTTTCATTGAATCACAAACAGCAACAGCTTTCCAGAAACGAGAGAAAAAGAGAGAGAGAGAGAACTTGACATCTGAAGTGAGAGGAATGCATGTGTCTATGTAGGAAATGCAGACTGCATTTTGAATTTATTTATTATAAACATTTCATTTCCCTTCTTGGAATTCACAGGAAAGCTACATTACTGTGTACATTCTTGGGTATAGTCAAGTAAGCAGAAAAGTTAACATTAGCTGTCTTGAGGTGAAGACTTTAGCATGTGGGTTTTGCACCCTTAAATTTTAGCAACAATTCCTAAAGCAGGCAGAAACATCATTAAGTGGTTCACCAAGACTCTCAGCAATTTTCAAGAGGTCTGTTAGAGAAATAAAGTTTGGGAATCACAGGTCTAGGAAGTTCCTAGCAGGCTGAGAAAGGCACTTTCTCCCTGTCATTTTTACAAACATAATATAAATAGCTAATATTTGGGGCTGCCTTAAGACATTTTGATGTCCGAAGCAGACCACCAAATCCTCCCCCCCTCCCCAGTATGAGGGACAACACATCATCCCAAACTCAATTCTTGCCTCCATTCCTCCACCTAATTCCTGCTACCTGAACATAACCTGAACCTTGCAGTATGGATGGGTTGACTCTACTGCCCTCCACAAACCTGTCAGTTGGAGCTGGCATCAAGATGACTCGCATTGCTCTTCTCAGTGTACCGAGTTCTTCAGGGAGATTTAATCTGACCCAGCTACCGTAGCAGTTGTGACAGGCATGACTGCACTAAAAATAATGTTTACAACAAAGTGATACCAACAGAGGAGGAAAGGTATCTCCCATTGTCTCAGAACATGGCACAACTGCCAGTAATGACTAGCTGTATACTTATAGGGGCTTAGGAACCAAGAACATACTCAGAAGGTGATGGACTCCGTTCACTGGAGATTTTAAAGCAGAGGTTAGATGGCCATTTGTCATGGATGCTTCTGCTCTTCCTGGATCAAATGATTAAGATGGTATCTGTATTTCTCTTGTATACGATGATATAGCCATGCCTGCTCAGGACATGTGTGCCTACAAATGCCTGCACACTACTTCTCCATATTCATGGAATAAGCCCTTCTGGAACATTTATGACTGAGGGGTAATTACCTCAGGGAAGGTCTTTCCACTGTGGTTCTGTTTTGCCAGAGGAAAGGCTGCTGCCTGTTTGATAAAGTTGGCTCAGAAAATAGCACTTTTGCTGAAATGCACAGGAGCACAAAGTGAGCAGCTTTGGGCCAAAATCTGGAAAGTGTAGTGCCCCATAAAATATTCAGGGAGTGAAAAAGACAGGACTGGAGCTTTCCAAGAAATTGTGCTTCATTGAGAAAGTAAACAAAATGGTTATTTAATAGTTAATGGTGAAGGATTGTCTCAGAGAATGGAGAGGGCCATTGAAAATTGCTGTAGTGGAAGTCAGGCTTGTATATCTGTGGTGGTGTTTCCCTCAAGTCTCATATCACAAATGTTACTTACCACAAAACAAAATGATCTGAAAATAAGTTTACTGGAACCCTATCCAGGCACTTAGCTTTATCACAGTGGGGGAGGGGGGAGGAGGGGAGTGTCAGGCATATACATTAAAGCCATACAACTCCTGAAACCTGAGGTAAAGCAAGATGCCTTGGAGGGATATGTGTCTTGTCAAAAGTGAAGAAGGGCAATTGATATGGTTTGTGCCTTTCAACCTGGAAAAATGTTATTCTGCCACATGGTTGCCTATTTATTCTCTCTTGTTGCACATTTAAAGAGGAATAGCACATTGATCTCAGTTTAAAACCATAGGTCAGGTTTTAGTATGCATTTGTTTCAGCCTGCTGCAGTTCATTAAAAAAAAAAAGCATAGAACTAATGCCCTTCTGAAACATTGCTTTGCAATTAGCTTAATTACAACAGCTGTGTCAAATGTATGTGTGTCTATGAAATTGATTCATAAACCTGTAGCTTGCTTGGGACACTTTTATGCAACAGTGAAAAGGCAGCTTTCACTTTGGTGATAGAAAGTCATGGGTATTCATGGCATCCCGGTTAAAAGTGTATAATTTATGGAAGCAAAAGTAATACTTGTGAGATTTAGTTTCTTACTTTAGTACACAAAGCCTTATTTATTTCCATTATCCACCATTTTAAATTCTCTCTCTCACTATATATATATATATATATATATATAGCCACATAGATAAATATACACACTGAGATTAGGAAATTAAAGAGCTACCAAAGTGCTGCTTGGACACTTTTTCCTGATTGCAATTCGGGAGCTCACAGCAGGAGGAGGATGAAATGGAATGCACCTTCATGCTGATAAATCATCAGTGATTCGAAGCTTGATGATTCATTTTTTAATCAGCTGAAACCAGGGCTTTAAAAATGCAGCCAATATATGCAAGTATGAGGCACATCAAAGAGCAGCATTAGCAAGGACTGTTATTTTTCTGGTTCATTCTCAGCTTGCTGAATTCCATTTAATGTAGTGGGCTTCCCCCTCCCCTTTTCAGCATATGCCACAAAGGCTCCCCCCCCCCTTTTTTTCTTTTTTTCTTTACAATAACCCTGCTGACAGTGAGTTATCTAAACTGGGAGTACTTACGTAATATCTGCAGAAATGGGAATCCATGCAGAGGCAGCCCAGTGCAGAGGTGTCCGAATTGTTCCTCTCTCTTGGCTGGAGGCACAATGTAGAGAATCTGCAAGGAGGCAGAAGCTTGAGGTAGCAATATTTTTACAAAGCAAAGCAGAATGCCAGATTCCTAATATTATACCATGCCTGGACTATGCAGGTGCCACTGCTTAGCAATTTGCAGAATTGAAGCTTTTTAATGCTCATTCCTATCAACCCTTGAAGAGGGCTATGAAGCTTGAATACACACAGTCTCACCACCATACTAGGGCCCAGCCTTAGATCATGAAATATACTTGGAATCGAGAGTGGATTTCATACTCTTTATTCAGCTCATAGTGGTGAGGAGGAATGGAAGTTCCCCCAGAATGTCTGCTTTATATACATTATTTACACAGTGGGCCCCACGTGATTGGCTAATTCCGGGATTCTCCTGTAGGCCAATCAGGTTGCAGATTCCCTTCCATCTGGAGCTGGATTGCATGGCTCCTGTGGACCAATGAGACTGCTGCATTCTGAATCCTATTGTTCTAGGACCGATCAGACTGCTGCATTTTGGATCCTATTCAACTCAGTACATAACAGATCAGTAGGTTGCTGGTTCAAGATCAGGAATGTCTATTCTCTCAGGCTTTGTTGTAGTTTTTAGTGTCAGGGTTTGGGGAGGGTGAGTTGGGGGCATGCTCCATATCTGGATCTCCCTGATTGCTCAAGGAGGGGGACACTGCCCCACAATCCCCCCAGCTCCCACTGGGACCCTCCCCAGCTTCCTACTTCTCAGACAAGGCATGGAGCGTCAAGAGTTCCGTAACAGGCTTTAGGATTGGGATCAGCAGCCTCTGACCATTGGCCATACTGGCTGGGGCTCATAGAAGGCCAACAACATCTGAAGGGCCAGTTATGCTGGTTTAGGGGTAACGCCACACATTTCTCTGTAATGTCTGTGTGGGAAACAGTGTATGAAACATACACACTCTCAGGGGTGAAAATAATCTTTTGATTTTGCTGAAATTACACATCTTTGCCAACTTTTGGGAAGTAATCTTGGTGCATTCCTGAGGAGCATCTTGATTATTTATTTATTCAATTTATATCTCACCCTTCCTCCCAAAGGAGTCCGGCAGGTAATAAAAGCCGCACATGATGCAACAGTTGTGCGTAGGAAACAATCCGATGTTATTTCCTAAGCAATGAAAAATGTATTGGTGTAGTTCTTTTTAAAAAATATTTTCTCCCCTTGTCAGTCAAGACACTTTAATTAGAACAGGAATGAAAGGACCATAATTCAGCCTTTCTGAAGTGATGGGAGTTTGAAATCAGGAGAATAATAGGGATGAAACTGCAAGCATGAAGAAGCTTTATGGGGAAACAGCCAAAGTTTCCTGTTGAATAACAGACTGCTTTCATGGTTGGTAACTGTTATGTGCTTGAGAAACTATAGATACAGTAGGATATTGTAACATTTTGTCATCGTTCATGGTTTGATGAAAGGGCAGTTATCCACAGACCACGTAAGGTGTTGTCCTTGTGTTTCCTTTCCATGCTTTTAACTGCTGTTGCACCAGCTGAAGTGGTTTGTGGATTGCCCTTTTTGAAACCAAAAGCAGCTTGAGACAGTCGCCAGTCAGGTTTCATCAATAATGAATAGCTTTCTAATAGGCTGCACTAATACAGAGATGCTTCTGAGACCCAGAATGGCCTTATTCCTTCAGCATCCTTAAAATGAAAGTAATATATTTTCCAAGTGCTCCAGTGATTAGACTTGGCAATGGCAGCTTTGCCATTAATTAGACAAAGTGAACCACCTAATTCCAAGAGCCCATGATGCAATCACAGCACATTCATTCCGGGTAAATTCTCATGATGTACAATTACAGCTGCTTAAGGACAGTACTGTAAAATCTGACAGGATGACAGCCTCTTCCAGAAATGATATGAGAAATAATTTGAATCTCTATCGGGAATATGCTCACAAACCTTTCACTGCTAAGATTGATAAATAGCTTAATCATAAATCTGCCAGTGACCCAAATGAAATTTGATGCAGTGCTGTGACGCATTCATGAATACATACAATAGGACTTAAACCAGCAGATGACTCTCTCTTTCCACTCCCTTCTCTCCCACTATATATTTATTTGCAATGTTTTGGGGTTTTTTATGATTCTATAGCTGTGTAACAAAGAGTAAAAAATAATAATTTGTACGCTATATAAATACAATTTAAAATAATCAAATAACCAAAATAAAATACAAGAAGAGAAAACAAGCTACCATTCAGAATGCCTTTGTTGGGCTGCAATCCTAAATGCATCAGCAGCAATCCAAAGGCCCAATGATACACACATGGACCGCCTTTGCATGAGGACTGCCCCATTCATTTCAGCGGATGTGTCACATCTGTACACACTGTCTCCACTGAAATAAAGGAGACATTTGTAGGAATGAAAGATTTCAATTCCTATCTGTGTGTTCCCTGCCTCAGAAATAGCTATATGAGGATCAATTATTTGGAAGTACATTGCATTCAGATTAATGGCACTTGCATGTAAATCTGTGAGAGAGGAATGCTTGTTAATGAATACCGATCCAGTAATGAACTATTTTATTATTATTAACTTTCACATTAGTCCACAGTTATATGTTTCTGTCAGTGTGGTGCTCTGGGTGTGATTCTGTGGGACATGACTCTCAGAATCTAACCCTCGATGCTTGAATTCCCTTTGTAGCCTTGAGTCATTACTATTACTCAACTGTAATTCCTCAATCCATAAAATGAGACTAAGTGACTTATCTCACAGGAGGACTAAGAATATAAAGACTGAATTTCTCTTTGCACACTAAAATTGCCATTAAAATGAGGAACTTTGGTCACAGTCCTAATGAGAGAGTGGATCTATTTTGCAGCGCTGCAACTGGTACCAAAATCCTCTGATTTTGATTTTTGCCATATACCGGGTATATCTAAAGATGAAGCTAGCCTATTTTGAAAATCAAAAAACAAACACCCCCAACTCAGTGATGTTATTTTGCAAATGAATTGAAAGAACCACTTTAAGCCTTACAAGTAAATGGATTTTCAAGGGAAATAGCTGGAATTCATTTGACAAGGCTGAGTAAAAAAATTCTCTTTCCCCTGTGACAGTTAATTACAAGATTATCACTCCCAACAGCACAGTAGAGCACAAGCAATTTTCATGGAAACGCAAAATTAGATTAAAGGATAAGGAATGCTATAAATATAGTCCATAATATGTTATCTATTGCCATGTAGTATCTGCACAATCCCGAGCAGGTGCCTTCTCTGGTTTGTCCCCAACTGCCGATGACATGTGACAGTTTTACTGCTACTTTTACCATTTAACATCTGAATAGCTCCAGCAGTGTACAAGGCAGGGTACATCAGAAAGAAGTGACACAGCCCCTGTCAAGCAGGCTTTTAGCCTAATATTAGACAAGACAGAAGCAGAGAAATCTTAGCAATTTACAGTGAGTACCTGGGGTAGCACAAGGGAGGAGTAAGTAATGAAGTCAAAAGTGGAAGTTGAATCAGGAAGGAGGAGTGGTCTGTGAACAAAGACAATGAATAAGCCAAAATATGGTGGGCTCCAGGCCTCTTGCCCCTCTCTTCTTGGTTTGGCCACCTTGCAGTCAAGGAGTTATTTCCCCACTTGAATGGTGGGGGGCGGGGATGTGAAATGGACTGATGCTCAGCCAAGATAATCCAAGGCATTTGGAGAACAAAGATACCCACATGACTATTTAATTCTTCTTATAATGCAAGTCAGAGAGGGGGATAGCTTAAGAACTAGAAGCCTGGAAGTGATGCAGAGAAAGTCAATGAGGGTATAAGTGACACCTATAACTTGAGGTGGGATGCAAGTTCCTGTCAGTGATAAAGCAGCTGTTGGCTTTTATATTTTATGTTAATTGCACTTTTGGATCTTTGTACCTTGATCTTTTGTGCTGGGCAAATATAGCATAATTAGTCTGCAAAAAACATTTTGAATCAGCATCTTAAGAGTGTAACATACTGCTGGTGGGGCTTATATCATGCCTTCTATAAGCAGCACCCATCTCACATTAACCATTAACCCTAGGAGTTCTGTATAACTCAAAAGCTAGTTCACAGCTTTGTGGTTTTGAGTTGCCTCTTCCTGTTTGGATTTAGGTAGGGACATTGATTTTTATGGTGCCTCATTTTTGTTATCAATGTCATATTTCACATGACATTTCATATTTGTATCTTGCTCCTCCTGAGTACTGAGGTGCCGCATGTACCTTATTAGTCCACCATCCAAAGTAAAACACAAAAATGTGCAGAATGCATTTAAATTAAATTAATTAAAGGATCATTGATGTTTAATCTATTGCAATTTGCTCCTCATTAAGAGGAGTAAAATTAAGCCCTCACTGATCACTTTACTGATGGACCTCCTGTTCTTAATGACCAGGATGCCTTAGGGACCAGTCCTCCTGTATCCTGGAGGTGGAATTAAAAGAGCTATTTCACTGCCCTTGGAAACATTTGCAGAACAGAACAAAAGACATTCTGACCTTTTTCCATTGGAAAGTCAATTGCCAATATGATGATATTGGATGTGTGGAGCGGGGTGGTTAGAACTCAGTTCCCAATGGAAATAATGCAAGCTCTCTTGGGTCTTAATTTCCTGGGCAAATTCTACTATCTACTATTTTTCTACCTTGCTTTATTTGAAGTATTTGAGACTCCATGGCACAGACAATTCTGGGCTTGTTTCTGCATATTGTGCTCAATATTAATAGCACACAATATACAGTTTTAAATAACATTCTAAATGCAATTAATCAGCACTTTAATGGTTGAACTATACCATTCTACCACAAGAGATTTAGGGCAGTGCGAGTGGTTTTCCCACAGAGTGCTGAGCCAAGGAGGGCACAAAATACTGCTACTACTACTACTACTACTACAACTACTAATAAACCTCTATTTATACAGGTACCTATTGAGAAGATCCAATAAAAAACAGCTGTACCAAAAGGAATGTGAAAATAATAAATTTTAATAATAAATTTTGCCCTCACTCAGGGCACCATTTTACCAAAGTCTGCCCTGATGTCCCCTTTTAGTTCCTCTCCTTTGTCATTTGTCTTATTTGTACCTTCTGTAAGCTAGTGATATCTGTATTTCTATCTCTGTGCCTCTGCTTCCGTTATTTTAATTTCATATTGTATATACAAGTGCTCTGTATGTAACACTGTATGTCGTTCCTTAGATTTATTTCATTCTGTTCTACTGTATATATTGATCCCCCCCCCTTTTGCCCTTGCACAGGTTATTTACCTACCCTACAGAGTTCTGGGCTAAGCAACTCGCTTCTTTGTGATCTAGTGTTTCATTTTCTTTTCCATAGATCAACACCTTTTCACTGTGCGGTGCTTCTTCATAAGGAAACAGGCGAAAACAAACAAAACTTGACAGCAAGCACTTGCCTGAGAACTTAACTGTGACTTGTAGACGAGCTGCAAATTCTTGTCTCTCCATCAATGTGTGTTGCACTGACTCATAAAAGTTGAGCACATCCATTGGTGAATTCTTACAATAGAGCTTAAGGATGCAGTTTTTTTCTGTTCTGTGCCCTTAGGTATCAATCAGGAAAAAACATAGTTCAGGCCATTTAATCAGCAGCATGAAAATGCCCAAGGCAATTTATATTTGTTGTTTTACTCACTTAGGATTAAGTTGCTCCAAGCTTGAGAGAGATCCTAAATTTGATTTCATTTTAAAGCTATGTTGCCCTCCTATTGGCTTAAAAATGCTTTGCTATTTATATCTGTACACTATGCTCTCAGCCTCTCACATCGTGTCCTTAACAGGATTTCACTCACAATTAGGGTACACTCACTATATATGCCACTTATATGGAGAGATGCCTGGATGGGTAATTTTCAGTAGTATTATATTTAGTAACCCCAGGTTGCTTTGGGGTGACATGGTATCTATCAGCATTTGAAGGAAGGGCTGTAGCTTAGTGGTGAAGCATCCTGAGAGTAACCCCTATTGGCACAACTATCTGGTTGGAGGCCACAATTGATCAGCTCCCTACATGGACACAGCAGTGTTGACAACAAAATGGGTTCATACTTTTAGCCCTGCCCTTTATGTTTATTCTTCTTTCTGCAACCTCCATTTGCCATTGTGTCTTTCTGCAACAAACATGTGTCGAGTGTGGTCATCTGCAGAAAAATACTGACATACATATGTCGCAGGAAAGTGGGCTAAATGCATGGTATGCTCTGCTAGGAACACAGTTCTGCTCTGCGTGAGAATGATGCATGAATAGGGCTCCCATGATTGTCTGTTTTTAAGTGGCCATTGCATGATGAATCCAAGTTATCCGAATCTACATCTATACTCTCTTATCAAAGAACAAAATTCCTTTACTCCAATTAACCATTTCCACATCATTTCAGGGCTTTGCGCCTCGTGGAATATATAAAATACCTTTCAAGGTGCAGTCCTTTACTTTCTGATGAGAGAACCCTGTAATATAATTCCATTTTTATTTATACATTTTACAGTGCTTTCCTTTGCTTTTGTCTTTGATAATTCCACCCTTAATATATTTTAGCTCTCTGGATCTTTGAACTAATCACACATTTACTCATGAAGAATAATAAAGTGAGTTTAATCTGTTAATTGGTTTTGTATTTTGGGAAATGCTTAGTGGGAAATTGTCACAAGGTCTGATGAATGCATGCCATGGAGCATTAAAAAGCACCCCTTCAATGGTGAAGAAGTGCCCCCCCTTGAGAAATCAATATATAGTTTCTGGATAAGAGTGATATTAATTGTTGTGCTTGGTAAGAAAAAGGAATATATTTTACTGCCTAGCACTGCTATGAAGTTGGCATTCTATATTATGTTGTAAAAATGCATTGGGAGGTAATGTTTTCAAAAATCAATGCGAAGCTGCAAGTTAGGGGGCATGAAAGCTTAGAAACTCTTTTCTTTAGTATCCTGTAGAATAGTAAGATTACTCCTGTGTTTGATAACCTCTGGATGGTGTTTGCATTTACAATCAAGATGTTGCTGTGGAAACCCCTATAATTTCTATACTGATGAGAATGTGAGTCTGGATAATTAATATTATTAGGGGCCGCTCGAATCTCTAAGCAGTGAGAGACTCCAGAGGTTCCTTACCCAAGTTTGGTTTCCTTGCAATGAAGTTCAGCAGAGTCTGTGGTATCTTTAGGATATATGGTTTTAGTTACACATGTATACAACCCAAACAGGGGATGGAGGGGCTCAAAGCATTAATACTCCAATAGATCTCACTTCCCCATTTGGTTTCCAGGGGAGCCCCAAAGTCCAGCATAGGTTCAGCACAGAGTGGGACGTGTCTCTCTTTCTGCAGTTTCCAACATTCAACCTCCAGCTTCCAGCTCACACACATGCTGGCTATTGTTCTCAAACATAGCAGCTAGGTGAGGGAAAGGCTCACCTATTTGTTCTATGGCCCATAGCAGCTTCTTAGGATATGCTAACTCATGGTGCTTAACTAGCCAGCCAAAGCTATTAACTTGACAAATTGCCTGGTTTGGCAAACTTCATCCTGTGCATTCTACCCTTGCGGATACAGGATCTCAAGAATTGGAAGGGACCCAGGGTATTGTCTATCTTACCCCCCAACTCATAATTAAGGGAAAAAATTAAATTTTGATGCTTAATACAGACCAACATTGCTTTCCTGAAGGATGCAATATGCTGTCATTGAGAAGGAGACCTCTAGGGGGCAGCACAAGTTGATGCATTGGAAGGAACGGAAGGTTATACGTACAGCGACTTCAGCCCTCGTCCAGACCACCTCCCCGCTATGCTGACATGTAAGGAATCAGGCATTTATAAATGTTTTAAGAATGAGACATGCAAGAATCTGCTGGTTTCTAATCATGTCAGAGCAGAAAGAAACTTCTGTGACTTCCCTTATCTGATTCATTTAATGTCTGAACCAGTTCTAAGAGTAACTTGAATTCGCCTTTTTCTTGAAGGTTACTGCAAACACTTCCCTTGTGCCTTTGCTGAGGGCACCTGCAAGATGATGTGCCTGCCTAACTGAAGAGACCAAGGAAAGACAAAGCAAAGCAGTTGGATTTTAATGTACGTGGATTCAAGACAGCTTGGGCTTAATGGGCCCAAATGGCTCCACCAATTGTTCCTTGATATTCCTAGGAAGCCAGTTCAGATACTGGACCAGCGGCATAATATGCTCTTGAGGACCCATCTTTAGCCAGAATCAAAGTGCAACTTTCTCCACCAGTCAACAAGAAAATAAATTGCATTTGAAGATTTTCGGAGGAGAGAAAATGGCAGTGAAATGCTCATAGGTCAGGTGCATAGTTTTTGTTGCCCTTAGCTCCCCCCCCCCCTTTTTTGGTGGTGTTTGTGAGTGCCCTTTTTGCATTCAGCAAATTATCTTGCTGGAATTTGGCACTCTGTAGCCTGCTTGGGTATCTGCACTTCCTGAAAACCTACAACATCTGAGGGGCACCATGTTGTCTACCCCTGGCCCCTGTCCTTCATTCCACTTCTTTTAGCCGCCCTGTCACATGGCTAGCCTCCCTGGCACTCCCATTTCTTACAGACCCATAACATCCCTCCCTGCCTCCCTCCCTCATATTAAGCACTGTGAAGTTTCCTCAGAGCCCCCCCATCTCAAAGCAGCTCTGTCTCCTTGAGTCTCCTCCTCCTCCTTCTCCAAATACTCTTCCAGCAGTTTCCTGCTTCTCAGCCCATTGTATACAACCCCACCCACTCATTCTTTCAGCCATCTTGTCTCTAGGCACTGAAGGGCAATAGCTACTTAAAAAGTAATGTAGCTACTAGTATGAATACTACTGAGAGCAGCATACTAATTAACTACGTATCATAAGGTGTTAAAGATGGAAGGGGGAAGGGGGTCAGATGCATGCCATGCCCCCAACATCCTTGTATATGCTGACCTCTCTCCTGTACTCTCTCTCCTGTAATGTGCTTAGGGCTCACTTCCATTTTATTTGATTCCAGAAAAAAATATATTTGAAGCCCTCTTAACCTGGAAAACCAGGAAAGTGACAGAATTTGAGATGGAATACCATCATACAGTTTTTTTCTTGCTGTCCTCTTGGGGGAATCACGGGACAGCCAAAACATGATTGTGGGTAAAGGTTGGGGGAAAAGCAATGTTGTCCAATGACATTTCTTGTGTCACACCATGCCCACTGGTTTGGTTGAATTTAGCATGACATGCCAGTAGGTCAGTCAAAAAGCCACAGTTCCATAAGGCAACATGTACTGCAATGTGAAAGCAACTTTGGAAAATGGGACAGAAGCACTAGCATTATAAACAGGAAAATGAATGCAATATTCCCATCTTCTGAATGTAACCCATATCTCCCTCCCTCTGTCTGTCTGTCCCTCTCTTTCTCTTTCATGTGTGATATGTTGAGAGTAAAACAACAACGCTTGCAGGAAGTTACCTGAACCCATCGGTGGTGGGGAGTGATAGATGGAAAAGCAACCCATTCTTCTCTCACTGGTTCCTTCTTGAATAAAGATTGCTTTTCCTCTTAGTTCTTTACTTATTTTCTGCTTCACTGTTAGTGCTGAACCTTCTTTTGTTAACCCCGTGACTCTATGATGAGCACATGTACACTGGTACTCAGAAAAGCTTTTAAACCTTAAGTTTCTTTATTCTTTCAACCGCCTGCCTTACAGACTATTTACTACTGCAGCCTGCTACACACACATACTCTCACCAAACTCCAACATGATCTGTCCTTCCAAGCTGACATGCACAGTCTTTGTGGGAGGTTTCACTGCCAGAAGCACAATACAATACAAGATTGGTGTGTATGAAGAAATTGTTCTCTACCGAAATCTTCCATTAAGGTGTGCAAACAGAATCATAACTTAGCCCCCCGTGATTCACATTTCCCTGCAATCTTCATCTGTTTAGCATACATTACCACAAAGCCCATAGAGTAGATTTTCTGAGATAATGGAACTTTGCCTGCTTTAATGGTGGCATACAACAGATGCAAGCCTTAAAATCTGCGAGCACCATTCATATCACCACATGCAAAACGGCTGCTGCATTTGTTAATGGAGAGATTTATATATATCGCCCCATGAGCCACTTTGGAAAGGTAGCCAAAGGCATTTTAACAATAACACACATTCTACTTTTGCCTGGACATACATTACGACATAAATATTGTAATCCTTAATATAATCTGGAATGATGGATCCTTATAAGCACTTAAGTACACATTAAACAGCAGCTTGTTTTTATTCACTTTACATCTGCAGTTGGGAAACAGGCTATCATGCTTAGCAGGAGGCCTTTCTGTTCATTTCAGAAAAAGCTCTCCGCTGGCTATTCAATTAATAATAATAATACAGCTGTAAGTCACTATTTGAAATGCAGCGCACATCACTTCTGCTAAGCCCCTGACATGGCTCTCTGTTGTCAGGCAAGTCCATGAACTGCAGAACTGCATTTTGGAAAGATACATCAGCATTCATTGAAGCCATCTATTGAGCTGGCGTCAGTGGCCCACAGTCTTTTTCGAGGGGTAACAGAATAGCTAAATAAGCCATTATGCCAAGGGAAGGGAAGGGCCTGATTAGTAACTTCTAGAAGAATGCTGTGGAATTAAAAATAACTGTCTTCAGCAGAATGGCTTAAATCTCAAATCTGCATGCAGTTTATACTCCCCAAGTCAATAAATGCCTTGCTGCCTGAATACAGAAGGTCTTAATGAGAAAACATGTACAGAACATCAGGCTGACTGTGTGCAGGTTTGCAATCCTGAGCCATGAAGTGGCCTGTGAAATATACCACACAGAAAGGCACCAGTAAAACCTGAAGCAGTCTGAAAAGCAATTTGAGAATCAGCAGCTGTTGGCAGCTGCCACTCAATGGAAAGGAAACAAAGTTCTGCATAGGAAGCCCAAGCCCTTGTTGGAGGGGTGAGATTTGTGGTTTTTAATACGGTATGTTCGGGATCTTCAACCGCTATGGGACCGTGGGCACATTTGTAGTTTTGAGAAAGT
Source organism: Podarcis pityusensis (assembly GCF_964106645.2). Lineage (NCBI taxonomy): Eukaryota > Metazoa > Chordata > Lepidosauria > Squamata > Lacertidae > Podarcis > Podarcis pityusensis. The sequence goes on along the minus strand of NC_138031.1, from coordinate 40,862,502 downwards.
GTCACAGGTGTCAGTCACAAAATGACGGCCATAGGGGTGTAACATAGCAGAATATGGCTGGCATGGGGCATGTGGGGGGAGCCAATGGAATTAGGAACTGAGCAGGAAGAACTGCCTCTCACACACTGGATTTTTGAGGGGATATTTACTGACACCTTTCATGGGAGGCATAGGAGGTACTGGTGGGCCAACTAGTGCCCAGGTACCATGTTGACAATCTCTAATGTATAGACAAATACATTCTTGGCCAATCTGGAACCTCCAAATGTTTTTGATTCCAACTCCCATCAGCCCCAGCAAGCACTAGGCTGGTGAGGGCTGGAATAATGCTCCAACAATTTTCAACAATCTGTTACTTACTTAATCCCCATTATTGTTAGCTTTGAGCAATGGTGACACATTCTGTTTTGCCGCCTGAGGTGAAATGGAAAGGGGTCAGCCCACCCTACCCATGCCCCACCCATGCTGAAGCCTCCCTTACCTGGGTTGTGTAGCAGTGCCTGCAAAGCAGTGATAATGACAGCAGGTTCTAGTGAGATCTTGCCGAAATCTCACAAGCTCTCATGTGCTCTATGAGATCTTGCAAGAATCAAGATTTTGTGTGCGCTATGTGATCACATGAAATTTTGGTGAGATTTTGCTGGAAGCCACCAACACCACTGCTGCTGCTGGTGGGTGGGCAGAGCACCCACAGGGGTGTGCCTCTTTGGATTTTGCCACCTGAGGCATCTGTCTCAGTCTGTCACATGAGCAGGCCAGCCCTGGCTGCAAGAGGCGAATGCCCATGCTGAATACATTATTGAAATATGAATGCCTGCCCATGGAGAATTAACAGTACGAGAGAAGGAGGAAGAAAGACAAAGAAAAATAGGTTGTTATTATTTTGTTATTTATTAAATTTGTATACCACCCTTCATCCGAAGATCACAGGGGGGATTCACAACACGACTTTCTGCAATTAGAGACTTAAACTATATATTTTAATACAGTACTTCCATGATTATCTTTCAGCCAAATTAACTTGCTCTAATGGAGGGAAATTATGCTAAATAAAATCAAGAGTGAAACCATGGTAATTAAATTTGCCATGACCAATATTTACAAAACCTTCGCATTTTGGCATAGCACCACAGGTTTCTTAAGCACCTCATAATTAGTATGCAAAAAATAGCTGAAGGTAAATGAAATGAAAGAGTAACTTCTTTATAATAACTTGTTACACATACTTAATTATCAGGATTATTTGCATGCCTTTTGTGGCTTAGTCTCTGCACATTTGATGGAAACAGGTGTTGAGCTGGCTCTGAGCTATCACAGTGATTCATTAGCCTGCCCATATATCAGCCTTCCTAAACTGTGATCTTTTTGCAGGAAAGAAACCTACTTTTGTGGTTTATTGAATGTATCTTAAGTGGCCTATAAAGAACAGTCCACTTCCTCCTTTGATATTTGCCTGGTGTGGTTTAGTCTGCTGTGCATGGCGCTCCATTCTTCTCCCTCTCCATCCCTTCCACTAGTTTGAGTGAGAGACAACATGAACTACTCTACAAAGCTACGAGAGAGGTACGTATATAAGGCTTCACACATACCATACATTTAAAGCATATTACTTCCTCTGAAGAATCCAGGCCTTTCTAGTTTATCTACCACAGAGCTACAGCTCCCAGCACCCTGAACAGACTACAGTTATCAGGATTCTATAGGGGAAGTTATGTGCTTTAACTTTAAATATATGATGTGTAGGCATTCTAGTGGGGTTGTTCTTTTAAAAAAGGAAGCTGTTTGATGAGAGAAAAGTACTTCATCCTGGGACCCACAGGTAAAGAGAGAATATTATAGCTATGACTACATGGCGGATTTCAACTGTATTCTGAATTTGAAGATATACAAGCAGCCTTCTTGTTGATGAAGATATGGGTTGAATGTAGGATTAGATTAGAATAGTTGATAGACTTAGATAGACAATTTTTGTCATTTCCTATTTTACAACTTAAATATCATTTACCAATAAATGCAGACTGGCCATATCTATTGTATTGGTCAAAACTCAATATTCTTTCTAGGTGGTGTTTCACTAATGTGTAGACATGCACGTGGAGATCAAATCACGAAAAATCTGCTCCCAAGTTTTGCTTCATATTCAGCATCTCATCTGAAAACAATATCTGGGGCTAAGAATACCAAGGTTTTGTTTTTGTTTTTTTGGTGGTGGGGATATTAAAAACTCATCAGGGTTGTTTTTAAAACCTAAGATAGTCACACATCCTGAACTGTGACTGAAATGTGTCCAGAGCCCACAGTTAATTAGAAGCTATTAACTTCTAGTGAATTCCAGTATTCCAATTAAAAAACCTATTGTATGAATAAATAAGTTTGGCTCACCCAATTGTTTGCTTCAAATCACTACTTTTGCCAACAGTGTGGAGAAGTGAACTGGAGGCTACGTGGCTTGGAAACATTTTTCAAGAAGTTTGAAATGTCTTCCCAACCTTTTCTGCCTGATAAATCATGGGTGCAGAGGTGAAAACAATAAGCGCTGTTAGGAAGCGGTACACACTGACGGCTATAAATAACTCCCTCCAGGGGAGTGAGAAAAAAAGCCATGGAAAACTGAAAGTGACAAAAGAACATTCTGGAGAGACGGCCTTGCGACTGCCCCTCCGAACTCTCTCGGTGTGCTGGTGGGAGGGTTCTGATACATAGCTCTGTACAAACACAGACTACCCTATTTCTTTCAGTGTCAGGAAATAATCTATTTGTTGTACAATGGAAATTGGCACAAAGCAATTTCTGACACTGGAGGAAAAGGTCAGGCCCCTTGTTATGCATAGCTCTGTGTGCTCATTGGAGCCCCAGTGGAGCTCTGCATCCTGGCCTGGGTATCAAAGCGATAAGCCTGCTGAGTATTTTTAAATACTAAGTCTGAAGACTAGGCTTTAAAATGTGTCCAGAAGCACCAGTTTGCTTTTTTTTTGCATCTGCATTGCATTCTTAGAACCCATGAACAGATGTTCGGCTAGACCATAAACGAAGCTCTAGTGTTGCTCTTCTGCGGTGTGAGAACAAATAATGGTGGTTGTTAGCAACTGAAATGGCATTGATTTGGCTCATTAAAGAAAAGAACCCAAAACCAACAAATTAAAATGATGAAAGTAGGAACAGAAGGGAAAACAAGACAGGGACAGAAATTCCAGATGGGGCTTAAATGTAAAACAAGCCACAAAACTTAGGACAGGTTGTTGCTCCCCGTACTTACTAGCCAGTCCTAACCCCACCTATAGGTGTGAGGCAAAGAATAACACCTGCCATGGTAGAGTGAATGCTGGGGCCCTCAGGTCTCACTACTGCTGAAGCTGACCCCTTCTAAAATGAAATTAAAAAAACATCTTCTTAACAGGCCAGGGCTACTGGTGGTCATTGAGCTCCTTGCCCAGAGCCCCCTCTGACCTAGCTGCCGCAACTATGAAGACTTGAATTTTTTGGAGTCTTAGTCCAAACAGTGTAGCCAGTGAACTTCACCTCATACACAATGTCAAGACAATTTTATTTTTTGTGTGGGTGTGGTCTTGCTTCTAAATTCTTCTTCAGGACAGAGGAGACAAGGTTGCTTCTAGCCCCAAAGCAAAGTGACAAGGGACTCAGTGACAGCACCAGTGCTGGTAACTATGACCTTCAGCTCTTTCTTTTCACAGACTTGACATTGGCTTTTTGCATAAATCGAATTGGGAAAGCCCAGTACAGTAACTTCACAAGTGCCTGCAGACAGCATTAAGTTTCATGCAATAAAATGAAGGGTATTTGGGAACGATGAAACAAATTAAAATCAGTCCAATTGCAGTGGCAGATGCTCTCCGGAAGCAAAGTAACAAATATTCTTAATTGAGGTTTAGATAGCAAATACACAAACTATCTCCTGCAGAGAAATGCGAGAGACAGCTGGAGTGTCTACCGTAACATTTGCTTGGTAAAACTGAATTATGACAGTTTTACAAACGTGCTTCCGTGTGGTGATTTATAATTTCTAGCTATACTTAATAACCATTGAGGTTGAGCTCCCATTAAATTATTTAAAATTGAAATAACCCCAGCTTCCTGATTCTCTGACAGCAGTATTCTAAGCATGTTTACTCAAAACTAAGCTTTCCTAAACTCAATGGGATTTACTCTGTAGAAAGTATGTTTGGGATTGCAGCCCTAGATTTAGGTGAATCACATTGTTCAGTGCATTGTTTTCTAAAGCTACAAAGACAGACATGGTAAAGTAGCCATTTGAGAACTTATTTGGTGGCAATGGCAACAATGATCAGATATAGAAGGGACCAGGATACCATATGGCACTGTTGACATGGATGCCTTAAAGCTTGTTTTGCCTGAGGATGTTTTTAAAAAGGGTTTGAAGTGGTGAGGCCTGTGACCTCCTTGCTTGACTCATGCCTTCACGGCTTTTGAGATTGGCAAGACTGGGTTTGGGTGACTGGCCCTCCAAAGTAGCTGATGGCTTCTTGAGAAAGGGAGAGGCTACTATCCGCCTTAAGGAAGTGAAAGCAAGACCAGAGAGAAATTTGTTTAGATCTTTTCATCATGGACAGTTACTGTCCCATCTCTAATTTTCTCCTTTTGGACAGGATGATAGAGCAGGTGATGGCCTTTCAGCTCTAGGTACCGGTAGTTTTTAATTATATGTGGATCCATTCCAGCTAAGTCCAGCCCTGGTTATGGGATGGAAATAGCCCTGGTGGATAACTGAGACATGTTCTGTCACTGAGCTAAAGCCCTTAATGGGCTGTTTGTTTATGCAGTGTTCAAAGCATTCCTACAAGACATGATATGGTCCTAAGCTCCCTAAGGAGGCTAATGATTAACTTATAGTTTTGTTTCTCCAGTCTGGTGAGTGTTTGTAAAAATGATTTGATTATTTGGAATTATCATGCTGTATTTATTATTGCAACAACATTTTATTATCTCACGTTTTATATAGCAAGGATGACTCCATACCATATCTGTCTCTTTTATGATAGTATCCATCTTTACAACTCTCAGATGGAAAGGAAATACAGAAATATATTGTTTGTTTGTCGTGATAGATTAAGAAAGGGGGCTGCCACCCATAAATAGTTGTAAAAAATAAAATAAACCAGCAATTTAATAGTATCGTAAAGAAGCAAAACGATATAAGGGAGATTAAAGTATAAATTAAGATGCAGAGTTCTCTGAACTGGAGTATAATTAATGTCATTTTCTTAGATAATGCTAATATTCTGCTGTTTTACATCACGTTTCAAGGAGATCTTAAACTTCATTCTGTGTATCTAAGTTCTAATTTTTCACTAGATAACTTTAGACTGCAGTGGTGGAAATCTTGAAGAGGGAGTTCAATGGGTAAGATTTAAGTGTGAATTTTTCATCCTTTGTTATTAGGAGGAATAGAGCACAAGAATGGCCCATTTAGCCTAGCATGCTGTTCTCACAGTGGCCAACCAGATGCTTGTGGGAAGCCTGAAAGCTAGACATGACCGCACCAGCACTCTGCCCACCTGCAATTCTCCACAACTTGTATTCAGAGACATACTGCCTCTGGCATTGGAGGTGGAACAATAGTAATCATGGCTAGTCTAGTGAATTTGTGAATTTGCCCAATCCTCTTTCAAAACCATTTGGGTTGGTGGCCTTAACTGCCTCCCATTGGGGCAGACCCTCCAAGTGTCGCTATTTTCCAGGGACATTCCCAGATTTACAGAAGCCGTCCCAGTTTCTGATTTGATCCCAGAATGTCCCGCTTTTCCTTAGGATGTCCCTATTTTCACTGGAGAAATGTTGGAGGGTATGGAGTTACGTGACCCCTGAACCAAAGAGATAAGTAACTATACTACCTTTAGAAGATATCTGAAGACAGCCCAGTATAGTTTACAGCTCCAGGTATGGCTGGAGCAACCAGCCATAAATTATTTATTTATGTTTATAAATGTTTTATTCAGATATCTGAAGACAGCTCTATTTAATTTAATTTAAAATTATTATTATTATTATTATTATTATTATTATTATTATTATTACTATTATTACTATTATTATTATTGAATAGGACGTCCCTATTTTCACTGGAAAAATGTTGGAGGATATGTTGGGGTGGGTTCCCATTGGGGCAGGTTCCTATGCACTCCATAAATAAGTAATTTCTTTTATCTGTCCTGAATCTCCCAGCATTCAGCTGCATTCTAGTGTTATGAAAGCTGGTGGGACTTTTCTTTATCTACTTTCTCCATGCCATGCATAATTTTATAAACCTCTATCATGTTACCTCCCATTTGCCTTTTTGCTAAATTTAAAAGTCCCAAATGTTACAACCTTTCCTCATGGGAGAGTTGCTCCATCCCTTTAATCATTTTGCTTGCCCTTTTCTGAACCTTTTCCTGCTCTATAATATCCTTTTTGAGGTGAGGCGGCCAGAAATGTACACAGTATTCCAACTGCGGTTACACCATAGTTTTGTAGAACAGCATTGTGATACTGACAGTTTTGTTTCAATTCTTTTCCTAATGACGCTAGCTAGGAATTTATCTTTTTCACAACTGCCACATGCTGGGTCAACATCTCCGTCGAGTTATCCACTACAACTCTGACAGAGCTTTTTAAAAGGAATTTTCACAGTGGGGAGGGGGATTAACTCAAAGAGATACTTAAAAATCATGCAAAATGGCATTTTTAATCTTCAATTTAAATAATGAAACACACATTTAAATAAATAAATAAATGTCACAAAACATGTATTTTAATAGTAAATTATCATAGCCGATCACCGTGCCTTAGCCTGACTTTACTTACAGGGATGTTGTATGCGTAATGTGGGGAAATGGAGAATCATGAGTACCACCTTGAGCTCTTTGGAAGAAACAGTGAGATTTAATACATAAGATCTCCAGCTTGTTTACTCGTGACTATGAAGGGGGGGGAGGGTTTGATATAACACAAGCAAATCTTTAAAAAAAATTAAGAAAAAGGAATCTGATACACAACCAGGTTATTCTCGCCTATGCATATGAGACTTGACATGCAGGTCCTCTGCTAATCCAATGTGTGGGTGTCTGCTGCAAAAGGCTTGTCTGGGTGGGTTGTGACGGCAGGGTGTAATCCATGCTTCCATACTATGTACAGATCCTGCACACTTCATTATCATCTGAGCCATTCTCTGCAGCTTCCTACTTTTTTGTAATAGCTTTGTAAATTTACCAAAGTACGGGGTGTGTTTTTTAATCCTCACAACAAACTTGTCAAGTAGGCCAGAGTGCAATTTTAGCAAAACAACAACAAGCATTTCCACTTCAAAAATTAAAAAAATTATTATAAAAGACTGTAAAGATGAGATTCTTGGCGGTTGGCTTATAGAGAAGCAAAAATATGCAAGCAACACTGTGGCCAACCACTCCAGGTCACCCACAGCATCTTTATTCAGGCTTGAGCAGTGGGAGACCTGGTTAAGAACTGTTCAGTGGCTGACTTTGGGCTTTAATATTTCAGTGGTGCCCTGTATGACACCAAAATTCAGCCCCCTGCCTCTCGCCTTCCATTGTTCTTCATTGTTGAGGTGACCCCCACGGTGCCCTCTCAGCTCAGCATTCAGTGTGAATATGCTGGTCACACTCCCCTAAATCCGCCTCTGGACTGCCAAGTCTCTAAAATAAAGGAAATGAGCATGTACAGAGTTTGCCTTCCTTGTGAATGTTCTCTCTTGGCAACACACACACACTTAAGGCTAAAAGAGGTTTTTAAAAGATCTCTGGGATATATTCCTCCCCTTCCACGTCTTCTTTAGGCCAATGGGCTTTCTAATCACTTCGAAGAAGAGTGAGTAGTCAGGCTGCCATTTTAAGAAGAGTTCTTATCCTCAATAGACACATCACCATTTTAAAACAGCACAAAAATATTAAACATCACAAACCGTCATCATCATACATTTGAAAATAAGAGCACAAGAGTCGCTGAAGCAGACCTCTGCAATACTACTTGCATTATTTGTTTATTAGTTTAAAAAACAAACAAAAAACTGTTCTAAATCAATGATGAATGGATCCACCAGATCTCACATGCCCAGCAAAAGGCTAATAAGACCCTGGCAGAGATAGAAGAAAAGATGCTTGATCTTTCTGTTCATGGTTTTTACCAACCTGTTCCTTCCACCAGTGCTAGATTTACTGATAAACCTACAGACAATCTCACTGCCGGTGTGTTTGGGACTGCAGCTTTGGCATTTTTGAGCAATGACATGCTGAGATAAGTGACACCACAGAGTACACTTGTACTTCTGAATGTATGTTCTATTGCCAACAGTAGGTCTAAGAGGGGTTTTTAAATCGGGACAGACTGTAAATGTGCGCCGAGTGAGAATGATTTATGACTGTAGCTGTGAGAGAAGTTACCTTCATAAAATTGCAAATTGGACCTGTGGCATAGATTGCACATTTGATTCTTCTAAAAATAATCACAGCACGCCATATATTGGAGGTAAGGTTGTAGTGTTTTCAATGTCATCTGATAACACGGCAACCAAGCTCCAAAGAACTGTGAAACTAGCTGTGTGAGCCAAAGGGACTTTTAGACTCCTTTTTCTCCAACAGCACCCTCCCTACCATGTCCCATGACAAACAAGTTTTGATACAACAGCTGTTAAAAAAAAGTCACAACTTTTACTAATGCAGCCCCTTCTCTGACCCCAACAGCTCTTTGGAACTCAGGCAGCATTTATAATAATAAGGCAGTTCTATATCAAAAATAAAACTCCCAGTAGTAGTAGATGCAATATACTTTTGTGTGCAAATTCTCACCTGTGAAATGTGTATATGACTTTATTTTGACACAACCTTTTTTGGTAACAATTTTTAATGGAAAAATGGAGTCCTAATTGTTACCAAGATTAACTCAGGCTTCCCTAGGTTCCTTCAACTTACTACTATCAACTTTTCTACTTGGTCTACATATACTACTACTACTAATTTATTACTTATACCCTGCCGATCTGGCCAGCCTCCCCAGTCACTCTGGGTGGCTTCCAACAGGATATTAAAAACATCTAAGTCTTTAATTTTGCTTACTCACCATTTAATTTTACATTGTTTTATTCATACTAGCATCTGCTGTATTTGTTGTATTAAGTGGAGTGCACTAGTTTTTAACTGTATAATTAATCATAACAACAAAAACAACAACTTAATGAAGAAGAAAGAAACATTTCTGATGGCTGGAAAGAGACAGAGAGTGTAAAAATTGCTTGATAAGGGGAGCAGTTCACTATTTTTCCTCTATGCCACTTAGCTATCAGATACAAAATGCGCACCAGTCTGAGTTTCTCTAGGGGCTTAAAATATTAAATATGAAACTTTAAATATAAAGCTAAGGCATAGAAATAGATTTCCCTTTGAAAACTTGAAAGGGAATTTACTTAAACTTATAAGTAACATGTTAAATGTTCGATTTATCTAAAATTAGGCACGAAAATAGTTCTAAATTCCGAAATGATTCCATGTCCAAACTTCAGAAATTAATTTAGAATAGATTTCTAAGTCCTAAATTCAGAAATCAGAGCCACAGTTCATCTACTTAGATATAAGCTCCATTGAGTTCAATGGAACATACTCCAGTTAAGTGAGTATATGATTGCACCCTAAGTCCCAAAGTAAATTTAAAAAATGTTCATGGGGAGTAGAAGGAGGAAGCTTTCAACCCTGCATGGTCAGTTGATGTCACTTTTGTCCTTGGCCGACCACAGGGGCTGGTGGGATTGCCCACCTGAATTTGAAATTTATATGGGCAAATGACAGGCCCGGATGACTGAGCTGTGCCCTGTTGGTGGAGCTGGCTGACACAGTCTACCATGGGGTATTGGAGAATACATGGTCGAGCCTTCCACAACTAAAGCAAAAGGGCTCCTGCACAGTGAAATACAGTCGTACCTTAGTTACAGAATCCATTCCAGAAGTTCGTTCGACTTCTGAAAATGTTTGAAAACCAAGGTGCAGCTTCTGATTGGCTGCAGGAGCTTCCTGCACTCAATTGGAAGCTGTGTAAGCTGCGTTGGATGTTCAGCTTCCAAAAACATTTGCAAACCGAAACACTCACTTCCGGGTTTGTGGTGTTTGAGAGCCAAAATGTTTGAGTCGCAAGGCATTTGAGATCCAAGGAACAACCGTACGTCTTTAACAATCTGCTGTTAAGGTGAGAGTACTTTTCTCAAAAACTGATCAGTTGGGGAAAGGATCCACTCCTGACTTAAAAGCTGCCCCTTGCTCCTGCCCAGTGGTTGATATAAGAAAATTAATGGAAGTAAGACCTGATATAAATGGTTCCCTTCTGTTATACAAAAATGGTGATCCTCTATCCAGACACCAGTTTACAGCCATCTTGCACACCAAGAGTTAATTTCTGCTTTCCCTTCCTTCTAGTATCCAGGCTATCCATTTTGGATACCAGCTGTTTTCACAGTAACATGTTTCAGAATCTTCTGTGAGTTATAATTCAGTTGTTACTGTGGGGTGGCTGAAGATTCTCTAACCTCTTTCTGAAAATAAATTTATGAATTGGATCAAGCTCCTGTTTGTTTAGGGGGCATAAATATATTACTCCCATTTAGGTATGGAAGAGTAAGAAATATTGCACATGTCCAGCTAGGTCAGTCATGCTACATTATGCCTGCCTTAACCGTTGTAGCAGTAATGTCACAATTCATCATGTCACTACAGTAATTACATTATTATATACAGTAGCTCAGAGCTTGTATGATTTGATTTAGCGGCTCTGTGTGGAGTTAGCACCCTCCTCCTCTGGCTTTAAAATTGAACTAGGGTTTTTTTTTCTTCAGACAAAATTATTTAGACATGAATTTACCCTCCCTAGCCAAAGTTTTATGCACAGTTTCAAGAACACAACTACCCTTTATACTGGGAAAGAGGCTATCAATGTGGTTTGGGGTAAAACCCCAAATAAACAGAACCTGTGTGTAGATGGGACTCTCTGAATCCCTACCGATTTCCCCAAAGCTGGCACTTAGCAGGGTACCACCACAGGTCTCCCGCTGGAGTGCTAACTTGAAAGAGGCTGTTAGGAACTCCAGTTCCCAGAAAAATCTAAATGCATAAGTAGACATCGGCCTGCTCTGTCATCCCCCATTGCTACTGGTGAACAGTCCTAGGGCAGGAAAGAGGCCATTCCATCTGCTTGCCCACCCTGTTCTTAGGTGCTTTGCCAGCCAGAATGCTGTTCCAGAGGAGGAGACTGGTAGCAGCTGTGGCTAACTGACTTTCCTGAGTTCTATTATTGCTTCCTGGAGTGGGGCTATGTTTCAAAGTTGCTCAATATGATTCAGTGTGAAGAACTGAGACAGTATGGAGAATGGCCCTACCTGGGTGAAGTTTGGAAGTGGTTATGTCACTGCTAGGGGTTGTACTCACTCTACGTACCAACCTCCCCACTCCCACCATGCTGACCCCTAGAGTTTCTGCTTCCACCCCATGCAGCTGCTAAGCTACCTTTCACCTTCCCAACCCCATCACTGAAGCCACTTCTCTCTTCTGCAGCCCTGCCTTGCACCCACTGTCACCTTCACTCCATGTCATGTCTGCTATTCATATCCCTCTTTTTCTGCACTTCCTTACATGCAGGCCACCCCCATAGTTACCTCCTGTATCTTCCTCTTCTTGACTTTTCACCAGTTTTTGTGGATCAGCGTAGTCAACATTATACTTGTTAGTTCTTTCCCCACAAAACCTCCATACCCTATTAACTTGACTATGTGGACCCTTATGTTTTCCTATAGACTATACTATCGCATGGATGCCCAGCTCAAACCTGGTGATTCAAGCATTCCTCATCCAGTTTCTGAAATTAATCAAGAATATGGCATATAGTAATCTCTTTAGGTAGCCCAGCTATGAATCTGTGTGAACATTTTCTTTCTTTTCATTCATCTGGTCATACTAATTGTTTAATCAAGAATTACACTGTGTAGGCTCTCCTGCATTAAAAAAGAAGATAAGTTTTTAATTACTTTTTGTTGGTGGATTGGCCACAGGGGACAGATAAAATGAAACTGATTATAAAAGAACTGTCCAATATGTTTTTAAATGCTTCCTTTTGAAAGGAGTTGAAAGAAATATTTAAGAATTGGGTGGTAACTTCAACTGATGCCTTTTATACACTTTCCCAAATTGACAACCAAGATTCTAAGTGTTTTAACAACAAACCTTAGATATACTTGAAACTTGTTTTCAGAGAATAAGTACCAAATTCACCAGCACTTGTTTCAAGAGCTGGATAGGGTCATTATACTTCAAGTGCAAGCTGCTTGAAATACTCCAGACTTTTTTCCCACTGGTCCAAGCACCCTTAGAATCACAGAATTTTGGAGCTGGAAGGGAACATGAGGCTCATCTAGTCCAACCTCTGCAAGGCATGAATCATTTTACCCAGCATGAGGCTTGAACCCACAACCTTGAGATGAAGAGTCTTGTGCTCTACCGAATGAGCTCAACACACCCTTTTTGCTATTTCAGAAGTTTTGTTTTTAAAAAAGAAACTGACTTTCATGAGTAGCCCTAAGAATTAAATACATAGTTACAACACCACTTGTGTCGTGTAGCATAGTACAATAAGTAGGGACAGAAAGTACTCCATGAAATTTCATCAACTAGTTACATAGCCTCTCCACATATTTGTTTGAGATGCTGCTGGACAAGCTGTCTATGCATCCTGATTGAATCCAAATTGTATCAAAGTGATCTACTTTGACTATTTCAGAAGTGAAGAGCAAGATGGTAGTAGGTTCTGAGAAGAGTACCCCCACCTCCTAAGTCAGCTATCATATTTGCTATGCTTGGATGGAAGTGGTAGGTTGAGTTCCTGGTACAGAATCATCAGGATTTCTGGCTAGCCATAAATGTGGCACAAACACACCCTCTATAATTTTTTACCTCTAAAGCAGAGTAGGGATGGGGAGGAATCCAGTGTGCCTCAACTTGGAAGCAGATACACCTGATCTGCTCTTTCTAAACCAATGCAGGGTTTGCTCCAGAATCTGTGCTTTGCCAGATTTTCCATACTCTTACATTATTTCATATGAGATCATCTAAGGGTAGAATTGTAGGGGGAAATTTGATTCAGTTCACATTTAAAGACATTCTTTCTATTCTTTCTGAAGCAATACACGTTACAATAGGCTTTGTTCAGTTTTAAAACTTTAATAAGCAAGTTACTATTTTGCATAGCAAGCCTAAAGCACAGAAGGCATTGAGGCAGTTAACTCAAAGGGAGAATGTTTTACAATATTTGTTTTGCCTCAAACATTCTGGTATAGTTTTCATATGTCTGTTTTATTTTGAGAAAAATGCAAATTTTAATGGCCCAAGTCTAACATTCATGATGGCCCATTCCTCTACCAGATTGATTAGCTACCGTGGAAGGTTTTCTCAGGAAAATTGTTTTCTCAAGACGCTTTCATTTAGCGTCCCTAAAGCTACACCCTTTAAAGCTCCTAATTTGCATGGTAATAAGTTGTGGAGAAGAAGAAGAAGCAGAAAGACCATGTTATGTGGTGTTTTTTTTCTACCTCTGTGCACAGCAGCACAATCGCAAAAGACTAATTGAATAAGCTCATTATGTTGGCTGTTAGTTAGCAGCAGAAATTCTGTTCATTTTTCATATTGCAATAGTCATCGGCATACCTAGGAGGCAACATGTCCCAGATCAATGTCCCATCAGACTATGGCAGGGTGTTTTCTCCTTAAGTGAAGTGACAATATAGTAGTCTAGTACTAATCTTGTACACACACTCTTACCCATTAGGTGAATGACGACTCAGAAGTTTACTCAGTAATCTGGCTTTTATTTCTGGAAGCTGGGAGACCTTGACACTGACAAACAAGGAGCTTTGAGGGTGTCAGGTCTGGCAAGGCAGACCATTTAAGATATCCCCAACATTCTCTATTGCCTTAATGATCTAGGTACGAGTCAATTCATGTGACCATGCTGGGCAGAGTGAACATGCAAAGGCAAAAAATGGCATATGCTTGGCTGGGTTGCACTGAAAAACTGCAAACTACTTTGTCCAGAGCAGCACTAGAGCACTCCCATGGGCTTCAATACCTGGGGATATTTCATTCTGAGGATAACCTATTGCATTTCTCTATTAACAGCTCGACTGCCTACAAAATACACTGCACACATGTTGATTGATCCTCACTTATTTCAAGATGAAGGGCTGCAGCCTTGGAACTAGGAGGGGAAAAGGAGAGGATGATAGATGCTGGCGGTCGAGAAACTGGGAAGATAATATAATTCCCAAATGAATTATCCTGTCCCAGAAAAGTGAAAGAAAAAAAATTTCTAGGAAAGTCAGCCCCACTTTTCAGAACAAGCTATGTGTCTCAAGTCAAGTTTGTTGCTTAGCTACATCTTCCCAAAAGACTCTTGTGAGTATAGTAAAGATGAAACAAACGTGTTAAAAATAGAACACCAAGAAACATTTATTTTCAGATAGAGGGTTAACAGTAAATGGAACAGGCCGGAGAAACAGCTAAGATGATTCACAGCAGATGGACAACATTTTTGGGGGGGGGACACTTTAGTGGGGTTTTTTAAAAAATGAAAACATCATTAATCACCTCATTTAGCATGCATGTATTTTGCACTATACTACAATACTTTTCAGAATTTGGAAGATGTAAAAAGACTGTATGGAAATCCCTTGCAGACGATCACAATGACTTGAGACAAACAGTCAGATTGGGTATCCACAGCAGTGACCAGAGGAGGAATGACCACTGGGAGAAGTGCAGAGAGAGAAACACACCATGTTGCCCCTGAGGCAGCACAACCAGCCACCTTCATCTGCCCCATATGCAACAAAACATGTCTCTTCCATATCAATCTCTACAGCCACAGCAGGTGCTGTAACTCTCCAACAGTTTGACTTCACCCCCCCCCCCCAAAGAACACTCTAACATTGTCTCCTGAAACAGACAGGTGCCAACAAGAAAATGTGCACAAAAATGTCCATAGAGTAACAAAAAGCTATTTTCCAATTATAAAACTAGAAATAAAGTGGTGGTGGGAAAAGGGAGTTCCTGCATAGAACACTTTCCTGATTTATTTTTAGTGCAATGCCTTCTTGCTTCTTTGTGTTAGGACAGTTGATCTTCCAGATCCCTCCCCCAACTGGAGATAGTCACTGTAAGTGAGAGCAGGACACAGCATTAGTATCGTACAGGACTCTTGGGCAACTGTTGGGGCCTAAGCACTCCAGCCAGAGCACACCACTGATGCCTGGCTGGGTCTCCCTTTAACTCATGGCCCAGTTGAATGAGCAGTAGGCAGCTGGGTGTGGCAGCCACTATTTACATTTTTGCAGAGCTTGGAAGAGCAGAGATTTATACATTTGTAAATTTTGCTTTCTCTACACTTCTCATTTCCCCATTATTAAGTTCGGTTTGCTCTCAACGCAATGTATATATTACCCTTGGGGTCCCTTCCAGCTCTGCAATTCTATGGTGCTATGAAATATATGTTTTGCAAAAGAACAACTCCACATGAAAAGTTGGATGCATTTTCCTATAATATATGTATTTTTGTACAACATAAGCACACTTTTTGTTTGGAATAAGCATTTTTTGCAAGCAGGTTCCCCTTAACAGAAGTAATTTGTGTACATTATTTTCACCTATATGCACATTTCTAGATGCATTCTTTGGTTGGAGAACTGCATATAAAAATTCAGGAAAGAGCAGATTTCAAATGAGAAATGAATTATGCATTGTCAATTACAAATTAATTATAGTGTCAATTACTTACAGTGGGTGACTCCAAATTCTAATATGAGAGAGATTCTCCCATGCAACATTTCTGGGAGAACTTTGTGTACAACTCACATTAGTAACTGAGCTCAACAAACTGGAATTGGATATCGGATGATAGCCCATTGGAATGCTTGACACCGATAGCCCCAGAATTACGCCTCTCAGTACTTGGGCTCCACAAAGCAGGATCTACATCTGTTTCCATTGGTTTTTGATAAGGACAGGAATGTCCCAACCCCTTGATAACTCTGCAGCAAGCAGCACCAGTTTTTCCTAGCACAAGGACAGCCAATGTGGGGCCTTCTAGATGTTGCTGGACTACAACTTCTATCATCCCTAGTCATTGGCCATGCTGGCTGGGGCTGATGGGAATTCGAGTCCAGCAGCATCCAAAATGCACCATGTTGCTTAACGCCTGCTGGAACGAATCAATTTGTTGGCCATAATTGCAGTGATCCCCTTAGGGATTGGGGGCTCTGCCACAATACCTTCACAGAATGTTCCCAGCATTTTATGAGGCATTTTTCAGGGAGGAAAATCTCATCTAAAAACTCAAGAATTTTCTGTCATACAGAGCTAGGCTTTCTCAGTGTTTAATATTGATTCTAAACTCTAACCCAGTTTATCTTTCTCACCTTGGCTAGCAACACATTGCTACTCATTATTTTCACTTGAAATAAAGCCAGTCCAGGACAGATGCTTGGCATTGAGTCTGCACTCTGCTGTCCATGGAAATCACAAATTCTATTAAACTGGGAACAGGCCACAAGTGAGATTAGATATCATCTATTCACTTGGCTTCCTCCGTTATTTATAACTCTGCAGAGAATGAGCTACTGTACTTGCTTGCTGACAGTAGGACTCTTATTTAAACTGGGGACCCTGAAATGGCATGAAAGCTTACTCATCATGTCTTTTTTAACTGCAGTTACTATTGATAGGATCTTTTCTCATACACTTTTATTTCCACCCTGTGCCACAACCATTTCTGATTTTCTGGGGTTTGCTTGTATTGCCTGCTTTTTTCTATCAAGAGATATAACAATTCCTTGGTTGGAATTCAGTGGGAAGATCTTCTCATATCCAGCCATTTTTTATTGTCCTGAGACTATTGGATGTGCATTCCCAAATAGTCTTTGTGACCTTCTTCTGAAGTGAGAAATATTCCTTTTTCATTTCCAGTGCTGATGGATTCAGTGGGCCAGTCAGCTTCAGATGTATGCATTTAAAAATTTGTTTTGACACCCCCATTAATTAACATTTTAAATATTACCCAACTATGATTTTTTCAATTGTACATTTCCCCCAACTCCCTCATGTGCCTTCTGCCAATAATAAATCCTCCTCCTATACAAATATAAAGTTTTGATATATGAAGCTGAAAATCCAAAGAAGGGGATTTTCTCTTTTTTTGGAAGGCCCGAGATTCTAGATTTCTAAAAGAAAAATGCCTTGCTAACTTAGGATAAATACATGATATTTTATGTATCATAAACACTAAGCATTATAGGGCTGAGCCTAAGGAGGGGGAGGGGGAGTTGGGGGCTTTTTTTTGTATGCAAAGGTTTTGAGCAACATCTAAATCAGGGATAGGCAACCTAAGGTCTGGGGGCTGGATGTGGACCAATCGCCTTCTCAATCCAGCGGACAGTCCGGGAATCAGCATGTTTTTATATGAGTAGAATGTATCCTTTTATTTAAAATGCATCTCTGGGTTATTTGTGGGAGCTGCCTGGTGTTTTTACATGAGTAGAATGTGTGTTTTTATTTCAAATGCATCTTTGGGTTATTTGTGGGGCATAGGAATTCATTCATATTTTTAATTCAAAATATAGTCCGGCCCCCCCACATGGTCTGAGGGATGGTGGACTGGCCCACAACTGAAAAAGTTTGCTGACCCCTGATCTGAATGCACTCATTGCACAGCAGATTTTCAGTCATTGTTTAGAAAGAGAACAAACATTAGTTGTATATTTAGGAAATATTGCTCAGCAGCACACAGCTCAATCTTAATAGCCCTATTCAGACACTGAAAAAAATCCATTGTAAATCAGGGGATGGGTCTGTTTGTTGGTCTGTTGTCAGCTGCAAATAGCTATACACTCTGCACCCAGAAATGCACACCCTCAGTAACTAGCAGTAATTAGAATTTAAATCCTAACTAAACATTGTGCAAGGCCTCTGATCCAGGCTGGATCATCCCTGGATCATCCCAGGTCAGACTGGAACTGCTTCGAAGTTATTGATCAGGCCCTAAACTGGAGCGATGAGACCATGCACAGCCCTGCTATCTATCTCTAGAACAAAATCCCTCACTTGAGGCATACTGTTGCAGGCTGGATTTTGAAGCATTTGTTCATCCAGGATTCTGGTGGAGTAGAATAAAAAGGGCAAGTGTAGCTATCTCTCATGTATCCCCATTGATCGGGCATTTTGTTCTCAAGGGTTAGATGTTTAGGGGGTACAGAGGGATTTTAGGAAGGTATGATTGTGAGCCTTTTCAAATGTACCACCCACAGCACCCTGATATTTGAGCCTATAAATATAGGCCAATTCGCGTGTAATTATAAAACGCTGGGGAAGAGTTGTATTCAATAATACAACTCAGCCTATAATAAACTCCATGGGAGGTAACAATTCTTGTTCAAAACTCATTTAAGACAGAGGTGACTGTATACTCCTTTTGGTACTACTATGACTGCTTTAGAATTAGCTGCTGAATTCCCCTCACTCAAGTTTTCTAGCATGAAATTCAGAGACAATTAATATATCCCTCTTCACCCTGTTCTAAGAGAAAAATCCAAAGCACTGTGGCAAAACTCCAGCTACTTCCTTGAAGCTTTCAACTTGCTGGATATCAGCAGCATTAGCTTGCAATTATCCTATGTGACAAGACTACAAATTCTTGCTTTCTACTTTCAGACCAACCTGATTGCAATTTCCTCCCATACTTTTCCTAGAACCACTTATAGTTCTTCTCCTAATGGAAAAACAGAATGGCATACAGATATGGTCATGGAAAGCTTAGCCTCTAGTTACTGCTGGTGCCAGTAAGTACTCTTGTGGTTATAATAAAGCTACTCAAAGCCTGACTATACATTACATATAAATGTGTGTAACAAAAGACCCCCTGGCCCTTCTGATCTTTCCCCTGTTAGCGCCAGCTAATCTGCCTTGTACTCCTAGCTGAGAGGGTCGGAGTGAGCAAGCAATGACAAGCAGAAGGAAAAGGAGAAGCAGTTGTCATGTGCTTGATCTCATCCCTTGTTCTTCTGGGTAGCTGTGAGCACTGGATCAAATGTAGAGATGGTGCCAAGCTTCATAATTGTCTGTGGTGAAGTAGGAGATGAGGGCCACATCCACATCATACATTTAAAGTAGTATCATAACAACTTTAAAAGTCATGGTTTCCCCCAAAGCATCCTGGGAAACAGAGGTGCCTGTTTGCCCCCACTATTGAGGGGGCCAACATCTCACGATGTGCTGACATCATGTACAACATCGTATGGTGTACTGATGTGGTGCACACACTGATATCACTCAATACTGAGGTGACCTAGCACCCACCTTAAGAACTTGCAGGGCACCTGCTGTGACCTATTTTTTGTTCAGGGTGCTGAGAGTTGTTAGGAGACACCTTCCTTCTATTCACTCCCAGAGTTACAGTTCCCAGAATTCCCTGGGAAGATGAATTGGCCAGATTGACTTAGTCAAGTCCAGGTAGGATACAAGCAGTTGATCCACAAACCCACGGATGAGAAGTAGGGGGAATATTGCCCGCTAATTGCATTAATTCCAATCATACCACAGTGGCTTAAATCAATATAACCATGTTATAGTAATGGGCTAAAACCCACAATCCATTATAAGTTCAAGCACATTTCAATGTATGGCAATCCTTTATACTTCTCTGTGATAATATATTGTAGACAGAAGTTTCCATCTCCTGGGAAGTGTAGGATGGAGTCTAAGTGAAGAGAGGGAAGTATTCCAAGATTTTAATGTCTCCTAAGAATAGGAGATAAAAGCATAATTCACTGAGCTCTTATT
The DNA here is from genome assembly GCF_964106645.2 of Podarcis pityusensis. Taxonomy (NCBI): domain Eukaryota; kingdom Metazoa; phylum Chordata; class Lepidosauria; order Squamata; family Lacertidae; genus Podarcis; species Podarcis pityusensis. Next base: position 40,842,616 of record NC_138031.1, on the reverse strand, counting down.
TTAGTCAAATAGGAAACCTAACACTTTGAAGATGAGACAGCAACATGAACTTTGATGGGCACAATGTTCTACTTAGTAATGGCTCTAAGAATCACTGCCCAGACATCCCTTTTGGACATTGCCTCCTAGTCCCAGACATGGAAAGCAGCTTGCATTATTTGTCCTGCCTGCTTCTTTACTCAGCCTTTATTTTGTGATGTTTTAGTTGCCCAGATAAACATATTGACCAGTGTGGATGTTTTGAATGTTATCTCTGATTGGCTTTTCAGCATAGCTCCAGTTTTCTAAATGTGTAACTGTTTTGGAATACAGAATAAAGGTGCTGAAGATGCTGAACTCCTTTGTCAGCCCCATCACTGCTTCAGAAGTTGTACAGTAGTAGTGGTTGATGTGACTGTGCTGCTACCCCACCTTCCAAACTCACAATGAAGTTGCATGCTGGTTCCACCTAGGGTAAGAGCTAAACTTCTCACCTGACAACATCGTAAGGAGACACTCCAGTCTATCTGAGGACCAGGATTTGTGTTTGGAATGGCCTCTGTGGCCTTATTTGCATGTAACCTCCAGCAGGAAGGTTGGCACCTCTATGATTAGTCTGTACATGAAGGTCAGGAGGTCAGAAAGTGTGGTAATTCAGAATGGGAAAGAACCTTGCCTGAGAATCCTGGAGAGTCACTTCTGACAGTTGCTAAAGTTACTACTGAGCAGTGTTCTAAACTCCAATAGTAATGGGTGCATTCTGAGAATGTTATTATTGCGAGCATTTTTCTGAACTCTTGTCGCAGTACCCTGCGCCAAAGATTTCCATTCAAATTGCCACGGCTGGCGCTGGGGGCGTAGCAGGAGAAATTCCTCCCCGCCAACCCTACATGAAGGTGATCACTGAAGCAGGACCTCATAGACAGCCGCGTCTCAGCTGGCTTTGCAGATCGGGCTGCTTCCTGCCCGCCTGGTCTGTAAGGAGAGGGTGAGGTGGGGGGTGGATGAGCTGTGAGGCTGCAACCCACCCCCTGCCAGACCCTAAGCCACTGTGGATGCTGCCGAGGTGCCGTTTGGAGCTGTTGCCCTGTTGGCACTGCAAATGCGGAGCTGCTTGTAGCTCCAAACAACACTGTGAACCCAACAATACTCTCACTCCATGAGGCAGCAGCAGGAGTGATCCTGCCCCCTCCTCCCCCTCCCTCAACATGGCTGGGCGGGGAAGCTGCTTAAGAAGTTGGAGCAGTAGAATGAGCAGCTCTGCATTTGCAGCCTCGAGCATCCCTCTGTCCCCCGCCGCTGCCAGGAGCATCCTTAGATGTGCCTCTTTTGGTGCTGCATCAGCCAGGGGATCTGCCGGGCACCACAGCACAAATGCGATTAGAAATTGTGTTTCAGCGCCCCACGACCCAGGTTCCAGGCTTTATGTAGCTCCTTGCTTTTCTTTCCTGGTTTCGAACAGTGCTACTGATCTAGATGGTCTGACTCAGTATAAGGCAGGCTCCCATATTCCTATGATTGCATACTTCCATACCATGTTGGTGAACCTCAAAATCAGGAGAAGATGAAGAGTTTGATAGATGAAATATCACAGTTCACACAGCTTCAAGTCAGCCGTACTATTGCAAGATGAAGCGTTTTCACTATACTTTTATATGTCACCGTACTGAGCCAGTGGTGGAAGTAGGCTTGTCATCCATTTTTAGTGGCACAGTCACTTCGGGAGAACCAGGAGAGGAGTGGAATTGAGTGACTGGAGACTAGCTGAAGCTAAAGGGTGCAAATTGAATTAAAAGCCTCTTCTGCTGGTCAAATGGATTAGCTCTGTTTTCTCAGCTTCCTTTGAAGTCTGATCATTTTTGTTCTGCTTTATATTCAAATAGCCATTTTGAAATCGGGTCCCCAAAGTAATTTGTGTTTAGCCTGGTATAGATAATACTTTGTCAGCGATTTTTATCAAAGCATCATCAGTGCATTAAGCTTTAACTTCTTTGTTCTTCCAGCATTTTGCCAAATCCCTCTTTGCTGCAACTAAGTTTGATTAACTCTAATAGCCAAGTTATGCCTCTTCTTATACCCTGCATCCCCACTTAAGATCAAATCTGATAATAAATATCCATTTACTCACCCCCACCGTTTATGAGTTGTTCACTGATAGCGTGTCCTCAATACTAAATTATTTTGAGGTTCTGGCATCACCACCTACCACAATTCTGTGGAGGGCCTGCCACTTTTGGGATTTTGAGAGTGCTATCATTGCCAACATGCCCCTCCCTGCCTTTTCTATAGAGTTTGTATCTAGAGATAACCAGAGGTGTCCCACCAGTCACACGGGGTAAGGCAGCTGCCTCAAGGAGCACCCAAGAGAAGCGGCACTGAGTAGGACAAGGAAGCCACTGACCCACTGGTTCTTTCCATGCTTTCCTTCAAAACCAGGCACTGAATCTCACCCATTGTGGCTCAGATACTTCTGTCATTAGAAGATAAACACCTATACACAACATCTCTCTTGAGAGGCATCTGATCCATGTATTTTCTTCTGTCAAGAGTTGGATACCTCAGCTGGGAGAGCACGAGACTCTTAATCTCAGGGCCATGGGTTCAAGTTCCACATTGGGCAAAAGATTCCTGCATTGTGGGGGATTGGACTAGATGGGGTTCAGGATCCCTTCCAACTTCTACAATTCTATGATTCTATGTTTCTGTCAGGTCTCCCTGCATTTTCATTGACTCATTCTTCCTTGCCCTTGACTCTTTGGGGTGATTCATTGTGAACCAGAAGCTGTTCAGCTTCTGTCAACTTTTCCCCAAGGGTAGGTTTCAAAGCTGCTCTGCCGCAGCCTCACTGCTATTTAAAACTAAACAGAACTACAAAATGGCACAGCAGGCGTGACCAGGTGAGCAGATGGCTGTCAGTCTTAAACATCAGTATGGTGTTATGAGGAACTGAGCAGCTGATCAGACTTTGGTACTAGTTATCGTAAGCAGGAGGAAAGAAACTGATTTGCTTTTGCACACAAGAAACAGCAAAGGAAACTCACAGACGAAAAGAACTACCAGAGTCCAGGCAACATGTATGTTCACTTGCTTTTACAGACTCATTGCCTTTGCTTGCCATTATCACTGTGATTGAAGGCTTCTGTGTGGGATGATGTAGATTAAGACTGCTGGAGGTTTTCATGGAAACACTGCTAAAATGTGTCTTTTAATACAGTTTGGACAACCAGTATATTTTTAATCTGTCAGTTTGACTGCTCTCTTCCTTCCATCTTCCCTGTAACCTTTTAATGACCTGTACAGGTTCTTCCAGGTACCTAATTCAAACAAGTGAGTTATGGATTAAACACATGAGTGACAAAGTGAAATTTCATTCAGAGCTGATTATTTGACTCCGTTTTTATTTTTACAGCTAAAATTCCGGGTTTTATTTGTTTCATTTTCCATTCTACTCTGCACTATTTGGTAGGAATGCTTACTTATTGGCCCCTGCCATCACCATCACCACCAACATCATCAGTATCATGACTATTATTATTATTATTAGTTTCCATACTGCCTTTCCCATGGGAGTCTAAATACACACACACACACACACACACACACACACAATGGTAGTTACTGAAATTTAAGTTGACATTCATGCCTCAAAAGCCTGGATGAACAGATTTGTCTTCAGTTTCTGTCTAAATGTCATCCACATGGGCGACAGATGCAACTCCCTGGGGAGAGAGTTCCACAACTCATAAATTCTCTCCTTTTGTTCCAGACATGCTAAACAGAGACCAGGTCCTTGTGACCCTCCAAATATTGTTGGACTCATCAGCTACAACCAGCATGGCCAATGGTTAGAGATGAGGGGACGTCAAGGATGATGGGAGTTGTTGTCCAACAACATCTCTAGAGGGCTGCAGCTCCCACACACGAGGAACTAACATAATACAAGACATTAGAAAAAGTAAACTAACAGAACTTCTCAAGGCTCTGATAAAATTATCTGACTTAATGTTGCTGTCAAAATTAGCCTTGGGTCACTGTAGTCTGAGAAAGATTTATTAGACTGTGTTAAATCACCACACAAGGCCACCATTAGTGGAGACACAGTAAAGCAGTACCTTCCACAACCATAGGTCCCCTAGAAGGCTATAATTCAAATGTGATTATACTTTGGCTGAAGAAAAAGCAATGGAATCCTCAAACTGGTACTAAATCAAAAGAACAGGGATGCTTTAAAATTTATTCTTTAAAAAAGAAAAAAAATCATTACAATATATTGCACAAGAAAAAGAGGGAGAGCTAAACAAACAACTTTAACAACTCTAACCTCAGCCTCACAGACACGTAGATCATCTGTGCCTACTTTGCCCTCAGAAGTGGAGGGAGAGGGCGAAGCAGAGCAGTTACAATTGGAAGATATGGCCTCAGGAGCATCTGTTTCTGTTCTAGACAAAATTTTTGAAAAATTGGAAGCTTTGGACAAGAAAGTAGATGCGCAATCAGCAAAGATTGACAAAAACACAGAATGTCTAAATAAATTAACTACACAAGTGGCACAGAATGCACAAGCAATTGGACAGTTAACGGAGGCCTCAGCAGAAAATCGGAAATTGACTGAGGACACTAGACAAAAATTAGAAAATTTAGAGCAAGAGGTAAGACCACTCACTAAACAAGTTGGGGAACATCAGATTTATCTCTCTATGATAGAACTGCGAAACCGTGAGAGCAACTTAAGGATTAGATCACTACAAGAGGCAGAAGAAGGACATCTAACTGAGTTTTTGACCAAAGAATTCTCCAAGTTCTGGAACTTGGAAGAAAAGGACTTTAAAATCGTGTCAGCTTTCAGACTTGGAAGATTCATAAAGAAGGAGAGGCCCAGAGACTGTTTGATAACATTGAGATCAAAGGAGGAAAGGGATAAGATTTTGGGACTACACTTTGTAAAATCACTGGAGGTCTTGGATAGAAGAATTGAAATTTATAAAGATATCCCAAGACTACTGCTTGATCTTAGAGCCGCCTATTTTGAACTTGTTAAACTACTAAGGAGCAACGCAATTCCATTCAGGTGGGAATTTCCCCAAGGAATATCTTTTACCTTTAGAGGGAGAAAGGTCAAAGTAAGAACACTGGAAGAGAGAGACAAATTCCTGTCTACCTACGGAGAGGACCTTCAAAAAGGAATTGAACTACCTTCTGGGCCTGAAGCAACGCCAGTACCAACATCAGCATCTGTGGAACCTGAAGATCCTGAGAAGATACCACCCCTTGAAAAATAACCAGATAGTTCAGGATGTCTCTGCAACTGTTGAGCTGGAATATTAATGGTTGTAACATTCCGGAAAAAAGGAAGAAAATATTTCATATATTAAAAAAAGAACAATTGGACATTATTTGTTTACAAGAAACACATGTGACGAGGCTCCACAGAAAAGTGTTAATAAACAAAAGATTGGGCCAGGAATTTGTATCGTCTGACAAAGTTAAGAAGAGAGGTGTGGTGATATATGCAAAAGAGAGCCTGTCACCTAAATTCCTATTTAAAGATGAACATGGAAGAATTTTGGCTATTGAGATACAATATCAAGGAGAGAAACTGCTGATATTAGGAATCTATGCACCTAATGAAGGGAAATCGGAATTTTACAAGAAGTTGCAGGAGACAATGCTGGACTATCTAGACTATAACAACATCATAATGATGGGAGATATGAATGGGGTCGTATCAACTAACATGGACAAGTCACAAAGTCAAAATGTTACAAAAGACGGCAGACTACCTAAAACCTTTTTTGAAATGACTGACAATATGGATTTGATTGACATTTGGAGGACAAAGAACCCACTAGGAAGAGAGGGAACATTCTTTTCTGAAGCCCAACTGACCTGGACAAGAATCGACCAAATATGGATTTCTAGAGGCCTGGCACCTAAGGTCAGAAAAGTGGAAATCTGCCCAAAGACCTGCTCCGACCATAATGCAGTAAAGATGGATATGACACTATTACCAACTGGATCCTTTAGATGGAAGATGAATGACAATTTGTTTAGAGATCAGGAAATTACCAAGAAGGCCCAAAAAGTCTTGAAGGACTATTTTGAGATAAATATGAATAATATGGTGGAAAAAAGAATAATCTGGGACGCAAGCAAAGCTGTAATGAGGGGATTCTTGATACAACAGAATGCAGTAAAGAAAAGAACACAAAATGAGAAAAAAGATAAGATTTTGGATAAAATAAAAGAATTAGAGAAAAAACTAAGAGTGAATCCGAAGTCACAGCCAACTCTGAGAGAAATTAAACTTTATCAAACACAATATTCTAAATTGATAAATCAGGAAATTGAATGGAAGGTTAAATTAATGAAACAAAAAACGTTTGAGTCGGCGAATAAATGTGGAAAACTGCTAGCTTGGCAGCTGAAGAGAAGACAAAGATTAAATATTGTTACAAACTTAGAGGTTGATGGAAAAAACATTCAGAATCCAGTGGACATCAGAAAGTGTTTCCAGAGATATTTCAAAAAATTATACACCCAAGGGCCGCAAGATGATGCTGAGATTAAACAATTTTTGGTAAAAAACGGACTGTCTAAATTGTCACAAGAAAATAGGACAATCCTGAATTCTAAAATAACACGACAGGAGATCGAACAAGCCATCCAGAACATGCAACTTGGCAAATCTCCAGGACCAGATGGGCTGACCTCCAAGTACTATAAGACATTAAAAGACTATTTGATACAACCTTTGATGGAGGTCAGCAATGAAATTATGGAGGGGAGGAGGGCACCGGAGTCGTGGAAGGAAGCGTTTATCACATTAATACCAAAGTCGGAAGCTGAAAAGACACAACTTAAGAACTACCGTCCCATCTCTCTTTTAAATGTGGATTACAAAATATTTGCAGACATTTTGGCAAATAGATTTAAAAAAGTTTTAAATGAAGTAATTCATAAGGACCAGGCCGGCTTTCTCCCAGGAAGACATCTGTTTGCTAATACAAGGAACATTATTGACATTTTGGAACTTTTGCAAACAGACATAAATACAAAAGCAGTTTTAATCTTTATAGACGCGGAGAAGGCCTTTGACAATATCTCCTGGAAATTTATGATGGGAAATTTAAAAGAGATGGGAGTGGGACGGGGTTTTGAGAATGGGATCGGGGCGATATACTCAGAACAGAAAGCTAAACTGATAGTTAATAATGTGGTTACAGAAGAGTTTAAAATTGAAAAAGGGACACGACAAGGTTGCCCTATTTCCCCTTTGTTATTTATTTCGGTTCTGGAAGTGCTATTGAACATGATTAGAGAGGATCGGTTGGTGGAAGGAATTCAGGTCGGTCAGAAACAATATAAATTAAAAGCTTTTGCAGATGACCTGGTTTTGACCTTGCAGAAGCCAGAGCCCAGTACGAAAAGAGTATTACAACTGATTAATGACTTTGGTCGGGTGGCTGGATTTAAACTAAATAAACAGAAAACTAAGGTTTTGGGGAAAAACTTGACTGATACAGAGTCAGAACGGTTTCAGAATGAGACGGAACTTAATGTGGTTAAAAAAGTAAAATACCTAGGGGTAAACATAACAGCAAAAAATCTAAGTCTATTTAAGGACAATTATGAAAAATGCTGGACAGAAATTAAGAGAGACTTAGATAGTTGGTCAAAATTGAAACTTTCTTTGTTAGGCCGAATTGCTGCTATCAAGATGAATGTATTGCCAAGGATGTTGTTTTTATTTCAAACACTTCAGGTCTTGGGCAAAACGGGGTGCTTTCAGAAGTGGCAGAGAGACATTTCTAAGTTTGTCTGGCAGGGCAAAAAGCCCAGAATTAAGTTTAAGATATTAACTGATGCAAAACAAAGAGGGGGCTTTGCCCTGCCAGACTTAAAGTTGTATTATGAAGCCGCAGCGTTCTGCTGGCTAAAAGACTGGCTACTTCTTGAGGACACTGATGTGCTAGATCTGGAAGGGTTTAACAATGCTTTTGGATGGCATGCATATTTATGGTATGACAAGGTTAAAGCAAATAAGGCCTTTAAGAACCATATTGTCAGAAAATCATTGTTTAATGTCTGGATAAAATATAAAGACTTGCTGGAAAATAAGACACCAAGGTGGCTTTCACCTTTGGAAGCCAAGGCCCGAAAAAGACCCAATATGGAGGCTAAATGGCCAAAATATTGGGAAATACTAGAAAAGGATGGAGACAATTGGAAATTGCAGAGTTTGGAGAAAATGAAAGACAAAGTGCGAGATTGGTTACATTACGCTCAGATTAAAGAAGTTTTTAAAAATGATAAAAAACTAGGGTTCCAGGTGGAGAAATCGAAATTAGAAACAGAATTGTTAGAACCAAAGATTAAGGTACTTTCAAGGATGTATAACTTGCTGTTGAAATGGAATACACAAGATGAAACGGTTAAATCGGCTATGATAAGGTGGGCACAGGACATTGGGCATAATATCATGTTTGAGGACTGGGAGAGGTTGTGGAACAATGGATTGAAATTTACTGCATGTAACGCTCTGAAAGAAAATGTAATGAAAATGATTTATAGATGGTATATGACCCCAGTCAAACTTGCCAAAATTTACCACCTGTCTGATAATAAGTGTTGGAAATGCAAAGAGTGTGAGGGAACGTTCTTCCACCTCTGGTGGACTTGCCCTAAAGTGAAGGCGTTCTGGGAAATGATTTATAATGAACTGAAAAAGGTATTTAAATATACCTTCACTAAGAAACCAGAGGCCTTCCTTTTGGGTATTGTCGGCCAAGGGGTGGCAAAGAAGGACCAGACATTTTTTATGTATGCAACAACAGCAGCAAGGATACTTCTTGCAAAACATTGGAAAACTCAAGATCTACCCACACTGGAAGAATGGCAGATACAACTGATAGACTACATGGAACTGGCTGAAATGACCGGCAGAATCCGTGACCTGGGAGAAGAGAGGATTGAGGAGGACTGGAAGAAATTTAAGAACTATTTACAAAAGTATTGTAATTTGAGTGAATGCTAAACAAGACGCTAGATCAAAATAACTGAGCACCACTAAATTTAGAAGTTTTTAAGAAAATAAGTAAGATTGTGAAACTTAGCTCCTTTTGAGAATTATAAGATTATGAAATATAAGGGATATAAGAATTTTAAATAAGATGATAAATTGCTGACAAAACGTTATAACGATGAAAATGGGAGCGGGAGATGTGAGGAAGTCTAAAGAAAATGTGAAAATATGTTAAGATCAATGTTACATTGTTTATTATGTTTATTTTTATTGTAAAACTTAATAAATTGCTTTTAAAAAAAAATAAACTTTTTTTTTAAAAAAAATGTTGGCGTTAACATATTACTTACTAGTCCATTTTCAATATATTACAGCTATTTGATGGGATGCAATGCTTAAAAGGGTACTTTGCATCTCAAAGTTTGAGTGCCTGGCCTAATACGGGGTCTAATTAGCTGAAAGGAGTGAAGCATACTTTTAACTCTGGAAATTTAAACACATGTATTCTAAAGAGAAACAAATCAGATTACTGCATCTGTGGTAGCAGCCTGGAAGTTTTATGAGCTCTGTGTGAGGTCAGTGAGAAAGGGGTCTGAATAATGTAGAGTACAAACTGCTGCAGGAGCTATCCCAGGGCTCATTCCTCTGTCTTGCACATGCAGGTTATACAAGTAAAAGAGCCTTCTGATTGAGAAGTGCTCACTCCTACACATGGTTGACGTAGAAATTAAATTTGTATGCACATTTAAGGGCACATACCTAATTTGCCATTTCTGAACACAGCCACATTTTGAAATTTGCATTTCTTTGAATTTTGCAACACAATTCTCCAACCAAGTAATGTGTACAAAAATGCAAATAATAAGGTAAAGTGTGCATAAAAGTGAAAACATTACTAAAAATTGTATTAGAGGAAGTGGCTTTGCAAAAATATGTATATTAGGCAAAACTGCACTGTGTACATGAAAAGAAGTTTGCTTAAAATGCTGATGATGAGGACATAAAAAATAATAATGCAAACTGATGCGAAATCTGGATAACTGAACTTAAGGGCAGAAAAATGAAAAAGTTAGAGAAAGCAAAGTTGACAGATTTGCTCACCACTGCACACTTACATGCAAATATATAGGTGTGCAAACTGTCCTGCATATATCAGATTTTTCATTCTGTGTCGTCCCCCCACCCCGAGAGGTAGAAGAAAGTATGGAAGGGAACCGTACAGCTATAAGACAGATGGAGTAATAAAACATAATTATTGACATTGTTGTTCTCTGTGTGAGCAGATACGTATTCTAGTCATAATATGAATAATTTATTCTTCTATTTGAATTTCTGATGAACAAAAGCTGAATACTGCCTACCAAACAAATGCTTTATTCAGCTGCAATCCTTCCTCGCTTACTGCCTCTGCAACATACAAAAAAATTTAACTTCTTGTTTGGTACTGGAAATAATTGGTAAAAGTGGTTTTAAGTCAACACATGCCATTTTTCTTTACATTTCCTCCTTTTGTTAAAGTCAGTATGTGTACTACCGGAGGAGTAGTTATAATGTATAATGGAATCTGATGGACTGCAGTTTCCAAAGTGGACTCTTGTTCTGATCTGGCTGGTGCAGATCAGGTGACTCTGCTTTGGAGTTGGAGTTCATAAGAATCAACTCCTACTCCACATCCCACCACTCTGTTAGACACACTAATAGCAGTACATAGCCCAGAGCACTATGGAAGGTGAAACCCTTGCAGGGGCTCTTCCTATTCTGTCACTTGGACTGTGTGATGGGAGGGAAGAGGTAGGGGAGGCCCCCCCCCCGCCTTTTCTGGTTGTGTAAGTGTCACACCTGTAAAACATGTTCAGAGCACATTCCCTCTCCTCAAGTAATCCAGGGAACTGCAGTTTGTTAAGAATTCTCAGAACTGTAGCTTTGTGAAGGGTAAACTAGAGTTCCCAGGACTCTTTTGAGGAGAAAGGGATATGCTTTTAATATGTTTTAAAGGCATGGTGTGTTCACAGCCTCTGTTGTTCCCCCTCCTGCTGCAACCGCACCAAAAGAAGGGAAGAGATGGTTAGGGTTAAGAGGTTGGGTGTGTGTGAAGGCAACAGAGACAGAGCAGTGCACAAGCCTTCCAAGATTTTCAGGTTGGTTCCAGGCATGTTTCCATGATTTCTACCCATGAGGGATTGGATGGTGATGGAAAAATCTTAAGCCAATCTTTGGAAGATGCAGTCATCTCTAGTTCTTATGTAGCACAAGTGATAATGGATAGTTAATGGGAGTTAATGGGGATAATGTGCACTGCAGTGCAGCAATGACAAGAGGGCAACAGGTTTCCCACCGCTGGCATCAGTGGATGATGAAATCATGGCATTGAACTCGATAAAGTAATGTTTGTAGGCTGCATCAAAATGGACTAATAAAAGGCCTAGTAGCTTCAAGGGAACATTTGCATGTCACTTATTAGTCAGATCTCTATAAATTAAAACCCATTATGCTTAATGTTATTCTGCAATCACTCTGGAAACTACTAATCTTGACCTCTTTTCATTTCAGCTGCCGTTTGGCTATTTCTAGGTCAAGCTGCCCCAGGGATCTTAAGAAGAACCAAAGTCAAAGCAAAGCTGTCAGACACAAATGAACAATTGCTGGCAAGATAGGACAATCCATGTTCCATGAAACGAGAGATGAATGAACAATCAACAAGAATAAATAATCTATAGGAGACAATGTAATCCAGAGATAAGTGAGATACCAAGTTGATTTAGAGGGGGCAATTCTCATTTTAAATCCATGAGATCTTGCTTCTGAAAATCAAGCAGTTAATAAAATTGTATGCTGCTAAGAAGAAATAGTGAGACTAGCAAAGGTGGTGGGAAATCAAATACACTTCTGCTGTAAACTGGTAAATTGAATTGTGACTAGAATTGTGCCATCCTAACATGGTGCAAATGTACACTCAGAACAGCAACATTGAAACACTATGAACAATATGGTCTGTGTAAATAAAACAAGCTTTGAGAGCTGATGTTGCTTGAGCCAAATCCTGATGGGCGCAGTCATCCCAGCCACCCTTCCTTAGTTGCCAATCCTAGAGACAAAAGAGGGCATGGATGAGCAGTATATGTGACAATAGCAGCTGACCATTGTGCAATTGATACAGAATGAGGTTCTGCCCCTCACTTGCTCAAAGTGGATCTGCTTCAAAATTAGTTTTTGACCAGGAAGGTCGAGCTATCAAACTCTAAACAGGAATTCAGATGTAAAGAGAAATTCACTGTAATCTAATTCCAGGTGGCCACAGTCAACAGTTACCTGAGCAACCTGAGTTAAGTTGGCATAAGATGCAACCAACTATGCCTGCTTGATTGACAGGAGAAGAATCTACTTCTTATTGCTGCTTAAAATAATGAACTGTCACAATTCGGGAATTCTGACTGAATAGTTTTTGTTCTGGACAACATATTATGTTGCAATGAAAGGTAGCTAGACTCAGATGTCCACGTAATGATTAAAAACATCCCTGTCTACATTAAATGAGGCCTAGAAATCAGTTGGTCTCTCTCTCTCTCTCTCTCAACCAACCAACCAACCAACCAACCAACCGTTTCCACTGATAGATATCTACTCTGCAGCTGACGAACAAAGAGGCAGGTGTCAACTTACATAATGAATTCCTTTGAGGTAGCCACCACGTAGAGTCGATCCAAACCCCCGGTACCACCTAATTTAGAGCCCTGTATGAGAATGTGTCACTTGGTCCCAGTGGAAGATTTGTGGTCCTTGGACAGCCCTTTGGGGCCCCCTATTCATTCAACTAAATAAACATGAATATATCCAAAGATATGACAGAGCTGCCTGCTCCCTAAACACTGCTTAATGGTGTCCCTTTCTGAGCAACAATTACACCAGTCTCTTCAGCACCAGACATCTCTCTGACCATTTTGGGCAAAGGATCACAGCTCAGTCTGTCTGAAACCCTGGAGAGATGCTGCCAGTCAGTGTGGACAGTACTAAGCTAGATAGAGCAAGGGTCTGACTCAGTATAAGGCAGCTTCTTATGCACCATGCCAAGGGATTGTGCATGCAATAAATTCTTCAACGTTGAGAAGAATATATCCATAATCAAAGATTTGTATCCTACCTTTCTGCTTTGTTAAAAAAGCATCCCTAGTGAATTACAAGCAATGTTTCAGACACAACCTAATAAAACTATCAGAAATCACTGTAATGAAATGAAAAGAAAAAGCTGTTCACCCACAGATATAGTAAACATGCTATGAACAAGCCATTTCACTGCTGCTTCAAGAACTCTGTATGTGCCCTGGAGCCTCTGCTTGCATATTGGCCGTACTTTATCAAAGTGAAATGATTCCAGCCTGCAAGTTGGAGCAACATTATTGCATACTAAACGTTTCTAGTCAATCATTAAAATTAGCTTGAACCTAAATGTTAGCTAGAAAATGAATATTAAGTGTTCAGTTAATATGACCACGGGACCAGAAGCATCATAAAGATGAGGAAAATTGGTGCCTCACAATTTTAAAATGTGTTTGATTAAACAAATTAATTTTGTAGAGTGCTTTGAAAATGAACAGTGTGGTGTAATTGCTTAGCATTATGATAATGAGGTTTGCTAACTTATCGACAGCTCCGTTTATTATACAGCATAAAAGGCCTACAATACAGTAATGTGCTGATAATGCTCAATATGAAATAGTACTGAACTTTCCCTTCTTTTCTCCATTTCCCCTCACCAAAAATGCCATGCAGACCCAGTCAAATCAGATGGTTTTCTTGATCAGCCTGGTTAATTTGCTCTAACAATGTCATTGCATTGTCATTGTAAATCAGGTCACTGAAAAATATGGGAACTGTAAAACATGATACTAGATTCTCTGATACTAGATTGCGCAGGTGGCAGCATGGGGAAATATGTGGGTTAGGTTAGTATCTGCATTCTATTTCTCCAACTGAAAGGTTATTTGATATGACCTTTGTCACAAGTTTAAAATGTAATGTTTATTTTTGTGGGATTTTAAATAAGGATGAGATGACTATTCCAAAGGGAAGCAATTAAATAGGAGCCCCCCCTGCTCAAACACAGGAGCCACAATCTCCACAGCCCAACTATGAATTTCTCAAGTGAGACATTTTATCTTTAGGAAGACAGGAGGGTTATAAAGTAGCAGATAATTCCCAACTAGTAGCTGAGGTTGTGGTGTGACATCACCACTCACCTGATCTCTGGTTGGTTACTGGAAGTTAGAGGGGGAGGGACAAGGTCAGCATGGTGCAAACGTATCAGTGGGAGCATCAGATTGGCACTGCGAGTGCATTTGCGCCATGCCAACCTTGCCACCTTTTCACCTCCCCCTATCTACTTTCTGCTAAGAAGCAGTGATGTGACTGACTGGGTGTCAGACCATGCTGTCTGCTACTGTTCCCAGCACAGTGGCAGAAAGGGATTCTCAGGGCTGTTTCTTGATGTCAAATGATTCACACAGGCTCTGTTCTTGCTGGAGATTATGCAGCTTGGTAGTTCCAGCCCAAGACATTCTGCATCCTGAGGCAAGGACAATATGTTTCTCCCCCTTCTCATTTCACATGCAAAATCCATCAGGCAGCTGAATCTTACTTTAACGTTGGCATTGGGTCAGCATTTTCTGCTTAGGGAGGACAGAGTAGGCACACACAGCTCTGTCCTCCAGTATCTCACTGCCATTCCCTCCTCTCAGCATCTGCTGCCTGAACTAGGTTCTTCATTCTGCCAGCTCAGGCCCTATGAAAATCAAACTTTTTCTTTTCATGTGACTAAAACAAATGAAGACTTTAGGTAATTGCATTCAAAAGCATTTTCAGTCACCTGAGATATTGTTATATGATAAACAGAATTTGTTGAGCAAGAATAACCTTCTTAACTTTTAGCAAATTAAATGCTGGTGATTGAGCAAATGGAAACAGAGGTAACCCACCCCCCTCCACATACACAGTTGAAGCTCTTTCTCATGAGTACCCAAGAGGAAGGAGTCTGCAATTATGGGCCTAACGTGTGTGGCTTGCAAAAACTTTTTCTTTGAGTTTATATTCTAGGCTCTCAGGAGACACAGGAAGGAGCTGCGGAAAACTCAGAGTTTCTATCTATTATTCTCTCAAATAGGTCCATTAGGAAATCTTCTCTAGCGAGTGGTGATCTTTTTTTAATTTTTTAAAAATACTACTATTATTGCATTCATACAACCCTCCTTGTTATTTCTTTCATTATATGCAGTCTGTTCATTGCCTTTAAAAAAAGCTCTTTATCCACTTTGATTAGATAATTTCTCCATTATTTAAGGTTTACGGTAATGTTGTGAAGAGGAGTCTTTATCCTATTTCTTGCACACTGGGATCTGAAATCATTAGTTCGTCTTCTGCTACAATGATGGTTTCCCCTGCCCTCCCATCCTCCCTCCCTTGCTCTTTTCTCTTCCTTCTCCTATTGCTTTTCCGGCTTTGAATAAAAACGAATGAGACTGATCCCATCCATAAGTTATGCCTGTTGGGCTGCATAGAATCACTGCTAAGCCCCCTGTTTCAGAAGACCACAGCAGGCAGGAAAATATGTGCCACACAATATTTGCACATGGGGCAAAATGTGTGTGTGTGTGTGTGTGTGTGTGTGTGTGTGTTGCAGTGTGTGTTTGGGTGAGTGGGAGGAAGGGAGAGCAGAGAACTGAATCTTAGGAATTACATCCATAACTAATTCCTCCTTTTTGCAATGACAACAGCAAATGATCAAAAGACTTGTTAGGATAAAGGTGGCTCGGTGGAATGAAAAGCATCCTGAAGCCAGCATGAAGCTGGAGTAGATGTTAAAGGTTGAGTAGAAGGACTGCAGGGGAGAGATGAATAAGGGAAAGGCCTGTTGCATGAGAAGAAGCCTGTTCCACTCATATAGCAGCAATGTTTGATACAGCCCAATGTGTACACATTCATGTATACTGGAGGTGTGTCACACCCTCCTATATGCATGTGTATGTCTGTGTTTAGAAATCTTGAAATGTTTATCTTAATTTTTTATATCTACATCCAATTCTATCGCTAATGATTTTGGCTAGCTTTAAAATCTGTGGAACACAGGACTACCACAAATCTGCCAACTGATGCCCTAAGAGAAAGGTAAATATTTGGCCTTTTCCATCAACTTGAGTTATGTATAATTCAATGTATCTGAAGCAAACTCTTGTGGGTAAAGCAGAGCCACAAATAATGTAGAAGTAGTTTGCCATACCTGTGACACTGTATGACTGTCATTTTAAATTGGCCTGGGTAGCAGGATCGCTGCGCTTAGATGGCCAGTGGGATCTCGCTGTCTGTCAGATTTTTGGCTTGTTCTTGACAAGTTGTCTGACAACTCAGTGACTACAACCCAATTATGCCTCATCCTTGCAGTTAAAGTGAGCTAGTCACAATGTGATCACTGGGACCAAAGTGACTTTAAATCCAGGGATTCTGATTGCTGTATGAATTACACTCCGGTGCTCCAGTCCTAACATTACTGGGAAGGAAGTTCTATTTAAATCAGTGGAAATTGTTTTCAACTAATGTGGCAAAGGCAAGATGATGCTTCAATGTGGGTCTCTAGTTCCCGTCTCTGAGCCCAGATATACTCATGTGCAAAATGTTGCTGAATGGAACTGGAACCACACATGGTACTTTGTGAATTTACCTTTACACTGGCATTAAAATGCAGATAGCTAGTCTGGGTTTTCAGATTCACATTGCATTGCAATAACAAAAGATCTTTTTATTTGTTAATAATGACCACAATGGGTTTTTGTGCATGAAAAACAAAAGCCTGGATCCAGTTTTGTTTTTCACCTGCAGAATCAGCTCTCATGAGTGCAGAACATGTTGTGTTTACTGACATATTGTGCCACCATATCAGATATCTTAACTGTAATATAAAAGAGTTCTCCCTTAGTAAAGCCTTCTAATACACTCTAACATTTCTCTTTTGTTACTTTTTGCTGCAATATTTAATTTTCTGGGAGACATTTTCCCAGCGTGTTTTGTTTTATCTCATACAAATTGGTCAGTTTCATAGTTAAGTTTGGACAGTTATTAAGACATAACAAGTGCATTGTAGTTGTAGTTAGATCAGACATATTCTAAGAAAAGTGTCTTAGAATGTTTTTACATTTACCTGAGTACATTCAGAAAGAATATGATGATGCTTGTCCATCCTGTCCACTTCTGTTAATGAAAGGAAATGCTCTTCAGAGATGCATCACTTCTTTTAGCCTTCACACAGATTGGCTTTAAAAATGAATTAATTCTGATTTGATATGATTTTTGCTTCTGTGTTGTAAACAATAAACAATAAACTGGTTAACAGTTCCCTCATGAAACTCCAAGGTTAACCTCTGTCTTGGATCAGTTTCCTCACTATATATTTGTTCCTGCTTAGACTCACATTTGCTTATCTGTGTGTATTTCAGTAAATTACATAAATTATCAGGAAATTCTGTAACCACAGTGACTGGATAAAAAAATACAGCCCTATGAGTATCCAATTTCCATGTCTTATTGGGGAACACTGAATATTGCCATTGTCAGAAACCTCTGGTTAGCAGGGAAACGTAAAAACTAAATGAAAACCCTTGCAAGACAGCATGGTAGAAATGTTTTAAATCCACTTGCAACATCATTTGATGTACTTAGTGCAGAAAGGAAGAACTTGGGTTTAACAGTATTGCTTCCATATACACTGAAAAAAATCCATTAAGTCACTTTACTGAAGATGTCTGACAGAAGGTTTTATTGGCAATGATCTTGGGGGAGTACTTCAGCTACAAACTTTGTTTTCTGCTCTTTTCAAGGGGAGAAAAATGCATTGAAGCAGGCGAGGACAAGATTACAAAATTATTTTTTCACAGCATCTGCGGACTGCTGCAGAGGCTGAATGTTGAAAGTGGCATGAATTTTCTCCCAGGGGTAGGTTTGGCCCCAGTTTCACCCTCCACATGGGAAGCCCCATGGTCCAAGTGGTTTTACCTGTAAAGGACAGTCATACCTTGGAATCTCAAATGGAATCCGTTCCGTAAGTCTGTTTGACTTTTGAAAATGTTCGAAAACCAAGGCACAGCTTCTGATTGGCTGCAGGAGCTTCCTCCACTCAATTGGAAGCTGTGGAAGCCCTGTTGGACGTTTGGCTTCCAAATATTGTTTGCAAACCGGAACACTCACTTCCAGGTTTGCGGCGTTCGGGAGTCAAAACATATGAGTCACAAGGCATTTGAGAACCAAGGTACGACTGTAGTATGTGTTCATGTGTAGGCGGTCCTTGGACCACAAAATGGTGAGTAATTTGCTGTGTGTGTGTGTGTGTGTGTGTGTGTGTGTTTGTGCATGTGTCCGAATATGCAGTTGTTTTTAACCATTTTATATATGCAATTGTTTGCATATGTTTTTATTGTATTGTGACTGACATTGCTTTGAGAAGCTTTATAGGAAGTGGTTCATAAATGAGATAAATAAATAACAATAATTTCCTTCAGATGTCTTAAACACACACACACGAATGCAGCAGAATGAACCAAAGATGGGAAAGAAGCAAAAGTTCCACAAACTAGATGTAAGGTGATGCAATATCCATTTCCACAAGGAATGTATTTTCGAATTCCTTATTCTTCATAATTTGATATGATACTGTTGGGGCTTACTATGACATCAAAAAGTCACTTTCAATATTCACTATTGCTTCTCCTTCCTTTAGTGCAGTAACAGGAGTCTGTTTGAAGTCAATCCTGCAGTGTAACTAATGAGTGAAGTAACAATGCAAGATCGCTGCAGGCCCACAAAACTCTGACTCTTCCTTTTCAAGATGTGGATTAGCAGCTCTATGCATTCCATTGAAAACTTGCATACAACAGACATCACTTTTGAAGGAAAAAAGAATAGCTAATAAGTTTATTAATAATAGTGAGAGAAGATACCTGATGCTGTAGTAAACATCCAACACTTAAGTAAACTGATTTTTAAATGGTTATTATTTTTGTCCTTTGCTTAAAAGGTATATGAGATGGAAGCTGTTAAATCACTAATTCTCAATTTTAATTTTCAAAAACTATTGAAAACCATCTCAGTTTCATGTAGCCTTACAATCCTGGGTCCATCAGGACCTGATTGAAAGAATATCCTTAATTCTATTACATCAGGATGGTGACATCTTTGAGAAGACAATAGTGTCATTTTTCTTGGCTTTGAACATAAGGTGAGTATTCTCAGAGGATCACCCTGAGATTGGAATTAACTGTGAGGACACTTCAAGAATGCTAATATTTGGGCCTTTCAGATCCAGATTTTGTTGGAGTCATGAAACTGAGTGGTTTATAACATTCAAGAAGACTTCTCCAAAACACCTTGAACTTAATGAAGAGTTCATTACTAGAAGCTTGTCTACCTTTTGTTTACTTTTCCTCTCATTCTGCCCACATGTGTAATAAAGCTTTAGGGGCTCTTTCTCTGTTGTAATGTGCCCACAAAAGGGAGTGCTTTGCAGGGGCAATGAGACAAGAATTCTTTCATTGCCAGATCTGAAGACTTTCCCCCTGAAAGTTCCTGACACCAAGTGTTACGTGTGTGTTTACTCCAACGGGGCTTCAGATTCAGGTTTGTGATGAAAACACAGCTCTGGGACACTAGAAGGGGTAAAAGAAGTTGGAATTAATGAGTTCAAGAGAAGAGCTACTGACAGGAGACGAGCTGAACACCCTTTTCCTACACACCCCATCATAGGTGCCAAGTGTGTAGGGCTGTCGGTGCTCCAGTTCCCACAACATTCCCCATGAAGGGGTGGGGCACTGACATTTGTTTGCGCCAGGGCTGTGCACGCTGCGGGGGGCATGTGTTCCCGACATCAGCACACCCAGTGGTGTAGCATATATTCCTGCTGAGCGTGCCCCCGAGGGAGCCCGCTGTGCCCAGCCCGGTCAGGTGCACTGCCCAGCTGAGGATAGGGGTGTCCAACTTCAGGAGCAAGCTGATGCCCAATAGAACTGGTAGGATAGAAGGCAGGAAAACCAACAGTAGGTCTTCCCTTACTCTTCTGAGGTCTTTCTAGGGGGTTCTCCTGCCGGATCCTCTTACCACTCCTCATCGTTCAGCCACTCCCTGACATCGAGCTACTCCTGACTGGCTGTAAGTATGCCAGTAAGTGGGTGGGAGCTAGTAGAGGGCATAATTGATAGATTTTAAAAATAAAATTGGTTTATATGTATTTAGCAGAGTAAAAATAGCTTGCAAGCTGGAGCTAACCCACCACCTATCATGTATCTCATTCACACATCACTAGCATTGCTAAAAATGGTACGGTATAATCAAATATAAAGGAGTCCCCAGTTAAAGGTTTCTTTCTCCATGAATCAGCAGAGATGACTCATTCCCCACAATGCACCTGCAGGCATCTTGTGACTCTCTTATCTGTGTTACTGGGCAGATTTGGCATGTAACTTTCTGTCTAAAATGGCTCGGATTACAGCATACTATGTGGGTCCTGGTAGGAGATTGCAGGAGTTGTTGAAGGTTTTCTGTTGGAACTGTGGATTCGAGTGAAGAGATCATTTGAGGAAGAAGTTGGAAAATTGACAGAAATCAGAGAACTATCAGTTGCAGGACTTTGAAAGCAACTGAACTTAGGACTTGGCTGTGAACTATAACACAGCAAGGACTTGGAAGCAAATAATCCTCTCTGGGCTCCGAGAGAGAAGACTACTTGTAACATCTATAAATAGTGTTTGTATGTATAGTGGTGTATGTTGGTGTTGGCCTTGTAAAGAAAACTCTGCCAAGTGACTGTTTTCTGTAGTGAGCTTAACTGCGTGACTGAACTTCTGTGGCATATACACCCTGCCTTCTACTGACCGGAGGCATGAAAGGTTGCTTATACCTAACAAGAATGAGGTTGGTGTGGCAATGCCCCATTCATCTTGATGGAGTACCCTTCACTGCCCCCATTGGAGGATGCACTGCACTAGAGAAAAACCTATCAGGATTTGCTTACATGCAACAGGAATGCAATGTTTAAGTTGACCTTTATTTGTGTAGTTTGTCAAGCTATCTCCTCTGTACGTCCCTCTGTGGGAGTTCTTGCTTTTGAACTGCATTTTCAATTCCTCTTTTCTTTGGACAAAAACAATCCCTTTTCTATACCCCTTCTAATATAGTCTTTGCCTCCCACCTCCTTTTTGTCCTCATAGCTACCATTATTTGCTGCCTCACTGGTTGTTTTCTTTATTTAGAAAAGAAATCTTTCCTTCTGCTCTTCTCTTGCCAAGTATTATTCTCACTGAAGCCTACGTTCTCATTGCAGAATTTCCACAAACCCTCTTTATGACTGACCACTTGTTCTGGCTTGTTGCTGCTTTGCCCCTCTTTCTATGTGGTTATTGATATCTCACAGCAAAACCTGTTACGTTTGAAACGAGCCATTTCTCACATTCAAGTAGAAATACTTTGCCTTGTTCTGCTTACTAGATTATCAACGGTCAGCTTCATGAAATTCTTAGCACAAGAGATACTTCAGTAGTGTTTTATCTGAGAAGGTAGGGGTTTTTTTTCCCATTCTGGAGATTCCCTCTCCATAATAAACCCCTTGCTCTCTCCTCCCATTAAGATTTAAAGTGTACTCATGCCAATCACAGGGCTTCATAAGAACCTGCTGCTATTGTTCTTTTTCATCACAAGTACTTTTAGCTGGTAGTGGCTACATGCACACTGTACCTTTGCAGCCATTCAAAGCACATTCATTCTCTGATAGGATTCTGGGCACTGTAGTTTACCCCTCACAGAGTTGCTATTCCCAGCAACCATTAACAATAAGCAATGCTTTAAAGGTAGGAGCAGGGTGTACACAGCCACTGTGTGCCCATTGCATTCCTCGGTTTCATCATTAACTATGTTTACTCAGAAATAAATTAGTCAGTTTAATGGACCTATTCTCAAGTAAGTATGCACAGGACTGCAGCCTAATCATATATACTAAGAGTAAGCATATATGCCTATATCTATTTATATATGGTGGAGGTGAAAGTTGAGTGCTTAATGTGCATAATATCTGGTCATTGTGCACATTCACCAGGCCTCATGGAGAATATGTACACAATCCTTCCATGCAGAGGGAATGGAGCATATTATCCAGTCAATATATACACAATCCTCACAGGCCTTGGAGAATGTGCATATCTCAGCTGAATGTTGTGCTCTTCAGGGAAGGATTATATATACATTCACATTGGCCTCTCACTATGCACATTAACGATTCAACTTACACTCACCTTATCAAATGTGTGCCCGCGCTGTTTCTTATGTAGCCAAAAAGCACTACCCATAAGTGAAAATTACCGTATTAGCAGGGTTAGGGAAAACCAACAGGTTTGCAGAAAAACAAAAACTACTTTGGGAAAAATGCTATAAAAGATGGTGGAAACCAGAAACAGCCAAATGAGGGCTGAGTATGTCCAGTGGTCATGGAATGGTAGCCATTGGAAGAGGGCACAGCTGGGTGACGCAAACCCTTAACAGGAGCAGTCTGTACTACCATATTTTGTTGCTGCTTACACAGGAATGGTGATGCATTCTTATTTGACATTCAAAGCCCAGCACTTTGATTACCATTCCTGCCTTTGTGGGCTGGACCCAGAACCTGGTAGAATGCTGTGTACCTTGGAAATGGGTCCACTCCACCAGACATTGTAGTTTTGACTTAGATTTGGGTATTGGTTGAATTCTGTGGCATATCAGAGAGCAATCACCCAAAAGAGCCCTCTTCCATCCATCCCACACTATCTAAGAAATATGTATTTGTCATTTGAAGAACAGCTTACATTTTGCAATGGGTAGACAATGGTTATATTAAAGGCCACTTTAGTGGTGGACAGAAGAGGCACGATCAACAGCATCCTCATAATATCATCATGTTCAACACAGTGTTCATGATGGAGGCTGCTTGTGTTTCATAGGCATTGAACATCCTTGTATTTTTATTTTTATTTCCAATTCCTGGCACATTTCTTAACAATTAATAGAACATTGCAATTTTAACGTCTGCTGAGCAGCTTTTGGACTTGGATTCTCTGTGACACAGAGACATATACCTACTTGAAAAGATCTATAGAATTATTTACAAAGGATGCAAATTAAAACAAGCTGCTTCATAAAAGTTATTAAAATAATCTCATTAGGTAGAATATCTGTGTAGAAATGGAAGTCAAGAAGAGAAGGGGAAATTATAGAATGGGAGATGTCAATCTAAACGTATTGAGTTGTGAAACATTTTAATTTGCATGCAAATTAAATATTGAATTAAAAAGCCCCAAGAAAATTAAAGTGTGAACTATTTTGGAAATAAAGGGAGAGACTGAATCATGAACTTGGAGATTTGCCTTTACTAATTTCTTTTCAATTCCTGTCTGTGTGTGTGTTGATGTCCCCCCCCCCCCGCCTTAAGCACAGGTTTTTTTTAAAAAAAAGATGGTAGGCTTCATTTCATCTGATAATTTTACTGCAAGATATGTGTGTTTAGATGAGGGATGGGAACCTGTGGCCCTCGAGATGTTGTTAATTGCAACTCCCTTCATTCCTGATTATTTTATGTGATCGTTGGAGCTGATGGGAGTTTCATTTTTTTTTAAATAATATTTATTAAGATTTGAAAGGTTGCAAAAAGAAAAAATAGAAAACAGCATATCAAGCAAAAACAGAACATCACATCACAATAAGAAAAAGAAGAAAAAAAATATACAATTAATCTTCCCATAACTTATCTTTCATTTGCTTGTTTCCTTGACCTCCTCACACCTCCCTTTTTTGTATTCTAGTTCAGTTAGCTATTTCAGCAAGTCCTTTCCATCTTTTCCAGTTTTTGTCCTATATTTTGTCTTAATATAATGTAACTTTACTTTCCCTCCTTTCACCATTTAACAATCTGTTTTTTCTTAATCCTTTATAGCATTTCTGCTAAAACCACATTACTTCATTCCAACATCCTTCTAACATTCCTTAATTTTACAATGTTTCTGTAAATAAACTTTAAATTTCTTCCAATCTTCTTCCACCGACTCTTCCCCCGGAGCTGATGGGAGTTTCAGTCCAGGAACATCTGGCGCCATGAGTTTCCAACTGCTAGTTTAGGTAGGTAGGTACTGAGTTGAATCCATCTGGTGTCCTTGTGCTCATGAAATGGCTTTCCACCCAGCAGGTGGCTCTGCTAAAGGGAAGAAGAGGGGAGGCCATTTTTGAGGATTTCTTAAGGGGCAACCACACATTCTCCATCTAGCTTTGCATGCACATTAATCCTGCATTGCTAAACAGAAGGATAGCTCTGACAGTACTGATCCCTTACCGGTGGGGATGACTACTTCCAGATACTCATTCCCTCTTTACTTTTACTCTTGTGATTGGGAGAACAGCCTGATTTCCAACAGTTCTGGTTTCTGTGCAAATTCTGACAGGGACCTGTGAAGGGAAATGAACCAAGGAGGCACATGACTGACATGTTGGATTTGAACTCCAGCATTCTGAACTAACAGACTAGAAATATGAAGAGGCACACAGACAAGAAATTGCAAGCCCGGAGGGTTTACACTCTGCATTACCTCTGAAGTACCTCTGACAGCAAATTACAAATTGAGAAGTAGTAAATAAATATAATAAAAACCTAAAGAAAAATAAAATTCAAATATCAACATATGTTACCATTAAAATATATGCAGCTTTGAAATTCCTCCTTGCTTATTACTGACAACAAGCTAACCCCCCCCAACCCTTATCAAATGCTGATTCTTTATGAAAACTGTTAAGTTTTATGCTTGCTTGGCTATCTTTGGTGTCCTGAAAGAAGGAGGTGATTTGTCCTCCTCTGCCCAAAGGCAGGGCTGGGCGGACTTCAGGCTTGTGAGATATTCTTGGTTTGTATAAGAAACCTGAGATCCATCAACTGGGAACAAGTGCAAGAGACATGGCCTTAGAATTAAGCGCTGTAAATGTTTTTGAGTACCCAAACTGCACGGAACCCACACTCTTCCTTCCACACAAAAATCTACTCCTGGTTGTCCCTCACTCAGCTGTCTTAATTTCTGCAGTATAGTTTGTGCAAGAATGAAGAATTGTGTTGTTCTTGCCATTGGTAAATGATTGGGGGTCAAATCCCTTTTTATTTCCTTCAGATCACCCACAGTGATCTCCCAGAAGAGATGTGGCAAAGGTTAAATCAGTTTGCATTTTAGTACTAGATTACCAAAATGGCACTTCCTGAACCAAAGCACACACCCCACACTGAAGTCCCCCAACCAATGTGTACAAAAACATGTATATTGAGGAAATGTTCATGCGAAAATGCATATATTAATGAAAATAATGTGATGAAATGCATTCTCTTAGGATAAATTCACATGCAAAATTTCACACAGATGTGTTTTTTAAAAAATTACAAATGTACGCAGAAATAGGGCAAACAGAAAGAACCCAAAACTGACAGAATTATCTACCCCTGTCTAACAGTAGGTCTCACTCTAGCTTCTGCCACCCACTTTTCTATGGCTGTGTCTCCATGTTTTTCTCTACTGTGCCTGCCCTGTTT
The DNA here is from genome assembly GCF_964106645.2 of Podarcis pityusensis. NCBI lineage: Eukaryota > Metazoa > Chordata > Lepidosauria > Squamata > Lacertidae > Podarcis > Podarcis pityusensis. Next base: position 40,817,000 of record NC_138031.1, on the reverse strand, counting down.
TTAACATCTTCTGCTTCTTGGAGCATTCTTTGAAGGGACATTTGGCCATTCTCTGTAAAGAATCTGTCCTGCTCTTCTAATTCTCTTCTCTATGGCTTTAACAGTCCACTTGAAATGACTGACTCATCCATCTTGGAATGCTTAGGCCCTTAAGAAAAAGAGCATCAGCAACATTTTTAGAAGCCTCAAAGACTTTGTACCTTTCATGCACCAATAAAGCATCGCTGACGGAAGAACATAAAAACACTGAAGTGAGCATTACCCAGTTTCATTCATTCAAATGAGTTGTGCTGTTCTTCATTTCTGAACACAAACTATTTCCAGCCTTTGTGAATAATAATCATTAGAATTATAGTGCACACTGGCAATTATAATAATATTCCCCTAAAGTACATTTAATAATATACCAGGTTTCAAAAGCTTAAGCAGTTCTAAAGAAGGAAAATGATTTTGTTGGAAAGACAGGGAGTCACGGGAAACAGTACAGGCCAAGGTGATTATCATTTTCTCTTTCAGCTTATTGACAAGGATAGACATTCTGAATATTATAGAGTCATGTTTTCATTTCATATCAATCTTCCTTCAGAGCTGTGTGTATAGTCCTTTATACACTTCAGTACTCCAAAAAAGCCCTCTCCATTTCTAATCCTTATGGGCAACATTTAATTATCTTCATCTGTTTGTGCAATGGAACTCCACTTGCGCAACAGGACTTCTTCCCCTCAAGGTCCCAGATGCTCCCCAAATTGGCTCTGGAGGCTCCATCAACCCTTCAGAGAGGTTTTTGGGGGTACAGAGCGGGCTACAGGAGAGAGGACAGGTTGGAGAAGTTCTGAATGTGCTAAATGATTTGGATGTTCAGCTCTTCTTGGCAGCAAACTTCTGGTACCGTAGCACAGAATTTTAATTTTACTCAGCCCTGCCTTTCTTTTAGTTAGTTTTTGCCTTCATTTCTAGCGCTTGCTTAGAGCCAACGGACATAGATCAACTTGTATGTGACCTTTAATATCTATGCAGTTTTTATGACTACTCATCCCAATTCTTTTGCTTACAATTCTTAACGAGTTACGCATTTTGTAGGACTGATCCACAAGTGCTTCTATGATGACAAATGTCCTTTGTACAGTACTATGAGGTTCTCAAGCTGGTAGGCATACAATCACATCAAGATATTCACACAACAATCATGTATATAGAATCAACACATCAGGGAGTGGGGAAATTATGCCTCCTGACCTTGCTCCTCATCTTTATGCATTGATCTTAAGGTCAGAATAAAGCACATGAATGTACAAATTATACACACCTAGGCTCTGCATTCACAAGTGGGGACCTGTGGATTCTATGTACAATTGTTTGAAAAGCCTTGGCATTCTATAATCACAGTAAGCCCACATAGGCTGTTATTGTCAAAATTGCAGCAGTGCCATTGTATGACTGTGTTTTTCTGGATCGTACACCATCACATCCTTACAATCACACTCAGGCAGGAGCTTCATGCACTCACATAAGGGAAATTGGGGGAGGTCTACCCCACCTACTAAAAGATCATCGGCTACTGGTTGTTTTTGATATTAAGCTTTCTGAGAGTACCAAAAACCCTAGCAGGCTGTCTGAACCATGAAGACAGGCTAGGCAGTTCCCTGGAGTGGCACAATTAAAGATGCTTCTGACACGACAAACAACCTGGGGACATGGCTTCTTGCATGCCTTCTGGCATGGCCGGTCTGTATACCAATCAAAAATTTACAGAATTTTCTGTAATGTCTGGGGGAACCACCTGGAACAGTTGATGGAGTGCGGCTCGCTGAAGAAGCCATGTGCATGTAAAAAGTGTTCTGTTGTCGCTGCAAATACAAAATTGACAAGTATCTTTCCAAGCAAATCAGCTGGTTGTAGTGATGGGGACCTGTGGGAGCTTTCTGCATAGAGCCAGCTTAAAGGCAGACCTAACAGGGGTTGCCACAATCTGTCTCCCACCCAGCCTGAGACATCAGCACTGATGATTTATTTGGATGTTTTGGTTCAGGTGAGAAGGACTGGGCTGGAAGCTGCCAGCTATTTATGTTCTTTATAGCCAGAGAAAGCCATCCCCTGCTCCCTGCGCAGACATTTTAAAACTATTATGGTGACATAATGCTTGGATGATGTTCTCTGCTACCAGGAGTGTCCTCAAAACCTAAGGAAAGTGCTCACATGCCGTGTATAATAAGATGGTGAAGCAGTCTGTTCCACCTTCCCATGCTATCTTTGGCATGGCTACAGGTTCTTTACCTACAGTCTCTGATCTGGTTTGCCTTTATCCCTTCAAACAGCTCCCTCAATCATTCAAGAAAGGCTGTAATCACTACCAGTATAAGCCAAATTGACACTGATGCTGCAAAACCACACATTTCTTTAGTGCTTTGCTGCTTTTAAAACTCTTGCCTGCTTGAGGTAGTACAGCCAATGGTATACCTTCCAGATATTGCTGAAGTCTAATTCCCACCAGCTCCAGGGAGCCTGGCCAATGGTCAGGCTTGATGGGAATTGTAGTCCAGTGCATCTCATGGCACAATGTTGGCTGAACCTACAGTACAGTATATCCAGATTGAAATTTCACCAGCAGAAATGGGGGGAAGGGGGAAAACAAAGTTCTCAGATTCCCCCCCCCCCCAATATAAATTGCACTGTTGAACAGAATGGCTTCCCTCTCAAGTATTCCTGAAGTTCAGTTAGCCTTAGCATGATAAATTAATGTGGCTACATCTTCAACAATCCTAAGTAATTCATCAGCATTTGAAATATGCTATGATGGCTATTTGAAGATGCAAGCAAAGCATAATTCCATGATGGATGGTCAGAAGTGCCTACGGAATTTGAGACATTAAAACTTTGCTTCCATTTTAATCTTTTTGAGCCCACTGAATCCTGGCACAATCTCCGTCAATATTAATGGATTTGTTTTAAGTTTTAATTTGGCTCAAAATCCATTCTGCTCTTTAGAGTCCACAACAACAACAAAAGAGAGAGGATGCAATGAAAGTTTGAAGAATGCATGCTCCAACACCATAAAAACATAAAGGAATGTTAAAATAAAAAAACTCCCAGAAATTGATGGGTTTGTCAATTCACATTCACAATACACACACAATCTGTTGTGTAAATAGTAGCCTAACATTGATGAATAGAGGGCCTGTTTCTCCACCTACCTTCCTGAAGGCCTCCCACCTTTCCATTCATCCCTTGTAACATAAGCTTTTAAAACCTTAAATGTTTGAGTATAGCATACTGTGATTTCAAGCTGGGCTCTATATCCTCTCTTCTTTTGTCTTCTGTTTTCCCCTGAAGAAGAAATGCGAGGCCACAAAGCACAGGTTTTTTGTTTACAATGGCTGCCATTAGTCAATCAAGCTGCTCATGAAGAGAGCTTGGTTCCTGCTGTTTGCTCCCATCAAAAAAAGAAACCATTACCTCTGGAAGGTAATTACATTCTCCAGACACATATAATGCTGGAAACAAAAGCTGCACTTTATAATGCAACTCAACTTTCTATTGCAGCCCATTTTTACATCCAGCTATGTAATGAGACTGGGACATCAGGTTGCCCATTCATGACAAGTTCCATTAAAGTACACTGAATGCCAACCTCTATTTTGCTCCTTTAATTTCTATTTAGAGATAGGGGTCCCCTCTGATGCAGTTTGGGCAAGCGTAGGACCGCTGCAGTTGGGGCGTGATGTATGTGGTTATGTTTTCTAGTGGTGCCAGTAATGTTTGTTTTGTTTTGTTTTTATGTCATTACTAAACACAGGGCATGTCTGTTAAGACATCAACCTTAGCTTCCACTTTCCTGGATCTGTGGTGCTTGAGCTAACATGAGATAGCATTAACTCTGGTGTTAGGCCAGGAGATTATTCTACCACTGATTATATATATATATATATATACACACACACACAAACACACACACACACAAATGCCAGAGGGCCCACATGCACACTTAAAAAACCCCCTAAATTATATATATGGTGGCGGAGTGTATCAGCAGTGGCATGTGTGGTCCCCATGATATTTTCTCAGGTTTCTAAATGTGTCTATAGGCCCACAAACATTGGCATTCCCTAGACTAACCACTGCACAGCACTGTCATGTGCCATAACTGAAGGCATGGGCACTGGACATTACATCCACTAGGTGGCTCCCTCTGTAAACATTGTACTGTAGTGTTGGCAGAATTCTCACTTCAAACTTTGAGATGCGTGTTCAAAACTAGAAGGAAAAACGAGGCAATTTTTAACATTTCTAAAAACTTGCTCTACCTGTAGACATTTTTATTTGCACAGTTTCAATTTTGACACATTTCTAGACTTCACCAGGGAGATTGTGTATGCCAAATTTCAAGTCAACAGCTGTTCTAGTTATATCTTGCAGAATTTTGATGCTTATAATGAGGGGTCTCCCTCATTATCCATTACCTTGCTCCCTTAACTAAAGGGCAATTCTGTGCCCCTTTAATGCTGTTTCATAAAGTGTGAATTAGGTATGTGAACTCACTTGTATTTCTCACATAGCTCTGTCTAACACGTGCAGGGAACCTCCGTGGGGACAGGACTTTCTCTGCATCACATGCTCACCTTCCAATGCATGTAGAGCAATGAGAACAGCAAGGTGAGGTGGATTTGGTGCACTTCTCTTCACTGCCTTCCCTCACTTGTTGATTTCAGTCATACTAAGAATGCCTGAGGGTTAATCTTCTGCATCTTTACTCAAATCCCAGTGGGTCTTACTTATGGCTCAGGACCGCAATACCTCAAAGACCGCCTCTTTCCATATGAACCTACCAGGACCCTGAGATTATTTTCTGAGGCCCTCTTTTGTGTGCCTCCTCCTTGAGAGGTCCAGAGGGTGGCAACATGAGAACGGGCCTTCTCTGCAGTGGCTCCCCATCTGTGGAATGCTTTCCCCAGGGAAGTTTGCCTAGTGCCTTCACTATACACATTTAGGTGCCAGGGAAAAACATTCCTTTTCAACCAGGCCTTTGGTGGTTGTGATTTACATACTATGCCCTTTGAAAAAAAAAATGGGGGGGGGGAGCTATTGGGTTGATGTTTTTATTTTATTAGGTATTTTGTGGTTTTATATCTTGATTTTATTCTGTGAATCACCCTGAGATCCCTGGGTATATAAATCAATCAATAAATAATAATAATACTTCTTCAGTATTAATACTTCTTCAGGATTAATAATACTTCTTCAGGATTAACAGTCTAAGAGTGCAATCCTATGCATGATTTCACTGGGGATAGGATTACAGCCTATAGCCCCATATGGGCATTCAGGCTCACATTATGTTAACTACATGAGCCAGCAGAGCAGGGCCACACATGTTCATATCATGCCCCATATCAACTCCTTCCTAACACTGTTCATGCATGGGAGAAGATGTTGGCAGTTGAGCAGCCTTCTGAGTGCACATTAACTTTCTTTGTGAGCTGAAACCCTGAGATCATTGCATGAGCCCGAATGCCCCCAAAGGGCTTAAGTCTCCCTCAGATCAGAAGAACTGAAGCCAAATTATGCTACAAAGTGCTATTGAAACTGACCAAAACCAAAGATGAGGACACTACATGTTTTTTCTGGATTATACACACTGTGCATTCTTTAGCTCTGATGAAATGAAGCATCACAATGCATACTATCTAAAGATTGAAAAACTGAATGGCAATGTGCTTTTCACAACCCTCATCTAAATGGGTTTTTTACTTGCATGTGGTGATGAGTAAGTGCTGCAAAAAATATAGTCCAAAAATAAATGCAAGCTATGCAATAAGTAAATACCAAATAGATATGGTTGGGCAGATAGGATAAGATAATCAAATGATTTCTGACAGTCTGAGAACAATGTATGTCAAGGCTTCACTCCAAAAGAAGTTTTTTCAGATAACAATTGTTGCAAAAGCGAGAGAGAAAATATATATTAAAATACAGTTAAACATATGTCTCTGTAGAGTGCAGTAATGCACTTGATTATTTGGAAGAGTCTCTTAGTGCAGTGTATAGCAGCCTGCCTGCTGCTACAGCAGATTTGCATCGGCATTCTGACAACACTTAGAAGTCAATGGCTGGTCACCTGGCAAACTAGCATTAGGAAGCCCATTGGCCAAAGGACAGTTTTCACAAAACATGTAGTTACGGAAACAATCAATTAGCCCTATAGTTGGGATCTAGTTTTTCATTCATCCTTAATGTATGCTGGCTCATAAAATGGCTGCACATTTGTTTCAAAGAAGGATGTATTTGCCACTTTTAGTGCTATTATACATTCATCGTTTATCTGAAAAATCACCATGAAAGGTCATTTGAAGTGTTATTAAATCATTAATGTATTTTCTGGAGTTCTCCCCCCCCAAACCCCCCCCCCCCCAGATTCTGGGTTATGACTGCATTCCAAAAAACAAACAACTTTTTATATTTTTGTAAGAGTGCTTTCTCTGCAGTTTTCTCCATAGCAGCCCTAACAGCCAATGAGTCAAACCATGATTCAGCTTTAAAAACACCTTATCCCTGTGCTAAGGCTTTCAGCTTTTCCTTTTGCTGATTTGATGATGGGAGCAGAATGAAAGTTAGCCAAAAAGGCCCTCCCTGTTGGTGACAGCGGTAGTCCCATGTCAATCTCCCTCTCTAGTTACGCAGGGCATCTCATCTCTGATGCCATTATAATAGGCATCTTCCTATCATACTGCATTTTATATAACTGGGTATCACTGGTGTGGTTGTGCTTCTCTCTGTGTGCAATGTTCCTCAAAACCCTTTTCCCTGCTGCCGCCACCTATTCACTTCTTCTCTCTGGTACTAATGAGCACTATGCCATCCCATCTCCTTCATTGTTTCCTTCTTCTCTTGGACTGCACTGCCCTTAAGCCAAATCAGTATGTACAAGAGCAAGACTGGGAAGCAATTCTTCCTGATCTCTCTCTGGTATCTTCTAGGAAGAAACATTCCTCCTTAGAAAACACACCAGAGTGATAGTAAGGAGAACTGGCTCTCATTTCCCTTACCCCTGCTCTCTGATTTGGCTGCAGAATAATGCCCTCAGAATAAGGACAAAGGAAGCAATGGGTTGTTTACAATGTGGCACCAAGTAACTTGTTCCATCAGCACAATGATTTAAGCTTGTGCAATGGAACTTCCCCCAGCTCCACCTCTGCACACACCCTAAATCTGGTGGGTTTCCCACCAATCCTCTGAAACAGATTTGGGGAAGGCATGGGGGTGGGGCAGGAGGAAGAGAGTGGGGAGCTCCACTGCACATGTAAATAATTGTGCTAAAGGAGTGAGTGCATTGGATACTGCTCAATGTTTCCTGTTCAAAGAGAAAGGAATGGAAGAAACTTTGAAACAAAAGGTACTCATTAAGCAGAGGAACAGTGATAGGTAGCTAAGTGGGCAAAGACATTTTCCCTGTTCACATTCCCCTCTCAAATTGCTGAAATGCTGCCCACAGTTGTGCAGTCTGCAAATGGCGTGGAGAACCAAGTATTTCAGCTCAGCTCTAAAAAATACTGAAAATGAAGCTCTCAGGACAAAGTGTAAGTTGTAGTACATTTTATACATCAGGGGAACTCAACAGTGGACTGCCAAACTTATCATCAGCATTGTGGTTTCTGTAACATTTGGTTCCGCTCTGGGTTGCTCTTTCATTCTGTACCCATGAGGTGTTAGGCTTCTCAAAGGAATTGCTCCTCTCCACTCTTCTATTAAATCAAAATTAGGCTTGAATAACAAAGAGGCAAGAATAATGCTCAGTAGGGTAAAGCAGGTAAAATAAATAAAAGTAATTGATGGTAAGGAGAAAGCCTGTCAGTAGAGAATAGCTTAATGCATATTGTCTTGGAATACACAAATATTTTGCAGAGGTATCTGCAAATACTTGGGCCAGTGGAATAATCAGCACTCAAGGTATGTATTTTTTAGTAACAAAACATTTGGAGAGAAGCTAAGTTTAAAGGTACAAAATAAATAACTTTTGCCGATAATTGAATCCATCAAGTACATCAGGGTTTTTTTTAAAAAAAATGGGCTGACCTAAAACGAACTGATTTATATTGAATTTCATCAGGACCAAATTAATTTGTTTAAGCTCAGAAACATTCCAAGTTCCAGGTATGTTTGCATTAGTTACCAATGATGAGGCCTGAAAGCTTTCCCTTCCCCAGACTCCTACTGAACTGCTCTTTACTGGGAACCCTGTTTCCCCTGAATCTCCCCACTGCCTTTTCCACTTTCTTCCAAACCATGTTTGGGGGTAGAAATAAGATGACCTTCTGGTCCCTTGATAAGGCCTTAGAACACTACCAGAATAGCATTCTCGACAGCAGAATTGCTAGAGACTGCAGTTTCCCAGGCTTCTGGATTCATAGTAAGGAGTCAGGAGCTCCAATAAACTACAATTCTCCCAAATCCTGGTACCTGGGACACACCTGACTATGCTGGTGGATTCTGGAATCTATGGGATTACAGTTTCCTTGGGCTTCTGGCTTGTTGCTGAAGATGCAGCTGCTCTGTAAATTACAATACCCAAACATTGTGTTGTCTATAACGTTCCTGCATGATTTAGTGAGGGATGTAGCAACAACCCTTTCCATTGCCACTATGTGAGAATCAGTGGAGATAGTCTGAACATCAGGGAGGCTTGGGCTTATCTTATATTTATCCCAGAAATAATGAACTGGAGGAGTTCATAATCTGAATTCAGTGTTCACTTCAAACCATTAAGCATGCATGTTTGTGAGAGTATGTGTGAGGGCACACACATCTTTCTGTATCTACATGTTTCTGTTTTGCCTTTGAAGTTAAAACGGATATAAAGCTTACATGAAGTGAAAGATGGATGATCAGTTTTCATAGAATGCAAGCATGTGGTCTTTGATGCCAATAAAATAATAAAAGGAAAGATGTACACTCAGTGGCTTGTTAAAACAAACAGTGGTAGAACTAAGTGTATTAAAGGCTCATATTGTGAATGTGGAGAGTAGTTCCTCATTTGTTTACTTAAATGTAAAATAAAGCACCCCACAAATTGAATATCTATAGCAAAGCTATGAACCCTGACAATTAATTAAAAACAATCCACAGAGGAAATAATAAACTACCCAGAGGGACAACGACACTTAACCCCAATTAAACTAACATGCCAGTAAATCAAAGAAGCAAAATAGATGTAATCATTCTAAATTTACTATAGACTTTCCTTACTCTGCATCTGGGTCTCACTTGCCAGGGAAATTATAAAACTACAGCAGAATCTTATGTGTTTACTTGGAAGTTAAAGCCCCTTGGTTCTTCTTTAGTAAGTGTGTTTAGGATTTTCAAAAATGCAAGTTGGTCAACAGGACATTGTCAGAACTGCCTCTAAATGCTCACTCCAGGCATTTTCTCCCACACTTGTCCATGTTCTGATGTTTTCTCTCTGTGTCTAGAGATGCACTCAAGGTTCATTTCTCTTACACAAAAACAGGAAACCTATAGGTATGTGATGATGTCCTTTAGACTGAGGGTGATGAACCTGTAGTTTTCCAGATAAGACTCTGTTTCTGTACATGAATTACCCATTCAGAAAAGAAGCCACAGCCATTAGAAGAGCATTAAAGCTCTTTTTATGAAAACCATGACTCCCATAAGGCATCGCTTAAGGGGAAAAAATGGTGATAGGCTTATTCACAGTCATAAGATAGCCAAACCTTTCAGAAAAGGCTCAGCTATTGTGTAGGGGATTAGGGATGTGCAAATGTTTTAGACAAATCATGAATTACAAGACTACTATCACTTCAGGGATGATCACTTCACATCTGAAGATGATTCTGGTCTGAAGTGGTGCAAACTGAAGGGGACCTGTACTGAAGAATTAGACCCATTTGTAAGTAAAATCTGATAGACCTTTTTATATCTCATAAGGTTTGTAAGTTCTCAATAAAAACAATATGCCAGACAGAGGGAGAGAGAGGAGGAGCTAATCATATATCACCTCATCAGTATGTATTCCCTGCTCTAGCTGGGGAAAAAAATCTATCCCCAATCAGATCATCAATTAGCAAGTCAAACAACAACAATATTTACATCAAGAGGACCCTCCAGGCTCCTGCCTTCTTTTTGCTGCCACAAACACAAGTTAGAACTTTCTTAGCTTCTACATCTCTCTTCTCAAGTCATCCCACAACATTAGCCAATTTTCTAAGATGAATGGTTAGGATTATACAAGAAATTTTGGGCATGCCATCAGAACTGCATATAGCTGCCTGAAGACATGAAGAAAGCTCTAACCCTATTCCTCCAGAGAGTTGGTGTGCCTTATTACTAGTATAACTGTGCATCCCCCTCAGTTGGCAAGTGCTCTGATTTATCACATTGTAATTGGTAACAGCTCAAGCTGCAGGGCACCAAATTAAACAAAGAAGAAATCTCAGTGAAAATAGGAAGCTGTGTTTTGGCACAAGTGTCAATAGATATTAGGTGCAACTGTGAACAACAAACAAGCAAGCAAGCAAGCAAGCAAGCAAACAAACCAACAAACCACTAGCTTACTGACTGGGGCTTGATTCTCCATAGCTACAGTTTTTGGTTTTTGTTTGTTTTTAAAATGCTTACTACTAAGAAACAAAAAACCAAAAATCATAATGGGAGTAAATAAACATAAAAACATTTTAGTAGTCATGTTGCATAAGGGTGAAATATCAACATATATTACAAGCAAGTCCCACTCAGATAGAAGCTCACCTTGATTCAGGCTAAAATTTCTATCAATATGGGGAACCCTAGAAAATAGTACAGTACTCCCTTTTTCCTTGTGCCTCTTGGGCATTTCTTGATCAGAGCTAAAAGAGGCTGAACACCACAAGGGCAGAGCAATTCTGTACTCACATTATCCAGTGGAAAGGGGAAAATAGGCTGTCAATACTCTGCTGGAATTTCCCTTGTATCCAATACATGTTCAGACTAGAAAACCAAACCAAATGCAACAACATTAAAACAGCAGACATACTGCATGTGCTAACACTCACATGCCACCAAGACACAGAGTTAGCCTGTGAGCTCACAACAATGGGGACATGTCCACCCTGCTTTGCCACACATAATGCCATAGCACCCCTAATAGCATAGCAAGCAACAACCCTGCTACTGACGTCTCTAGAGGCAGACTTTCCTTTTCTATATTCAAATCATTTCTGTGTGAAAAGTTCCCCTTATGAGCTCTATGTCTACATGGCACAAGGCCAGAAAGATATAGCCCTCTGTTGCACACCCTACGTGAGCCATGGTGCCCCTGTGTGATGTATATATGCATTGTCCAGTTTTGTGGGAGCATGAAGCCCAAAGGGGAAGCAGCAGTGGCGGAGCCCAGTGCGGGTGGGGAGCAGCCGCGATGGCTCCCTGGGGATCACACTGGACGGTGCGCTCCCCCCGCACTCCTCTTCCTCCACCAGTGGGAAGCAGACAGTGTCCAGTGAAGAGCCCCAGTCAGAAGAGGGCATACAGGACCTCGGACAGCTCCAAGAGGCTCTGCAAGAAGCTAGAACCAACTGAAGCCTTGTGTAGTGTGTAGGCTATCCAGATCTGGAGTATGGTAGGTTCTCCCTCCCTGTAGATACGTCAAAGGTTGTCCACATCTTATTTTCCACTCTTTGGCTTTTGGGAGCTGGAGGTAATGCAAATATTGCAGGGATGTGTCCTCTGGTCTCAAAGGTCCTGAATGAAGTACCAGTAGCTCAGCACCCAAGGAAATAGTCTGAATCTAATCCTCATATGAGTCCTGTGCCACATGCTGAAAGGTTTCAGGGACATGATGCATGACACAATGGTGGCTTACTGTGTTTGAGTGCTGGATTACCCCACAACCTAAGATCTCTGTCATTAAATCTGTGGGAGAGAAATTTCACGTTGCATGTCTGAGGCTGGTGCAAAGCTGCACCATCAGTGGGGACAGGGACTAGAGAGGGATAGGATATGGTGAAATGTGCTCCACCCCTGTGCTGACCATGTCTATCCTGTTCCAGACAGTCTTCTGGTGCATCTTTGCTGCCAGGACCGTTCTTCTGGCAACATGCTTTGCCAGTGTATCTTAAGTGTTCTACTGACATATTATTTGTGGCAGCAGTGTGTATCTGTAGCAGAGCCTCTGTTGAATCCTATTGCCCATAGCTGGTGGCTCTCAAATATATGTCCTAAGCTGAGAAATCCATCCACATGCTAGAAATTAATGGCAAGCTAAAGCAAGGAACGCCTGAAGTCATTGACTATGTTGGCTGGCCTTGATTGGAGGTGGAGTCCAAAAACATCTGGTTTCCCACAAGTTTCCCAACCCTACTTTAAGACAACGTGGCTACTACAATGGGCTTTCACAAAGTATCATTTAGTTTTGATTCCCTATCTATAATAACTCTGCACATTAAAAGTGCCATGTAAGTGATCAAAACTATGTGGCAAATGCAGGGACAACAGTTCCTTGGCCCTGATCTCCACCCACCCCCAAAATGCAATAATTCTCCATTAAGATTATTTTATAGATGGAATAAATGCAGCAGAATAAAGCAGTGACATTCACAAAAATGCAGAGGACAAAGAAAGTACCCAACTATGCAGAAAACTACTTTCATGCATCTGCCACTGCTAGCATTAAACTATTTTAGTGAATAAATTCTCTTTGACACGCTGGGGCTATTACAGGAAATCTAATAAAACAATTAAGGCAGAGAGGAGATGGTAATAATTTCTCACAAAAGATTGAAAAGAAACAACAGCAACCTTAAGGTGAAAGCAAAAGCTTTCATGCCTGAAACTCATAAGGCAAAAGCTCCCAGAAAGTAATTGGGAAGCTGAAAAGACAAATGAAAAGAAAGCAGCTGAAAAATGAGGGCATTTAGGCTCCCCCACATAGCAACCAAATGTCAATAAATAAAAGCAGAAACAGATCAACATATTTGGATGGCTGTCAAGGTGCTTTACGTCAGCAGATCCTTCTGTCTTGTGCCAAACCACTGACAGAAATGTTAACATCCATTATCTTACGGTTTATAATCGAAGATGTAAATAGCATGCTACATTACCTGAAAGCTAGTACATTGATTCTAGAGATTTAGGACAATTATGAGGTTGTATAAAACATTAGGAGCATAATATTGAAGCTTTTGTTATTAGACCAGCTTTGAAACAAGAGATATATCAGCTTGGAGCTACAGAATGGCTTTTTCATGCAAACCAAGGAGAAATTCTATTTGGCAAGAAAACAGCCTAAGGAATAAAGCCATTTGCTAATACAAGCCTCTGCTTTATCTTGCATTACACAATATATGTCAAGAATGAAGGTCTCATAGACCTACCACTGATGAATAATCTCTGTAATCCGTATGTATCTGCTGCAAATGGTTGGAATGAAAAGCATGTTGAGTAATTCTTTCACATAATGGATAGTTTTTGCACAGTATAGTTTTCGTTCTATTGCAGGGGGCAGGAATGCCCTAATGACAGGAACTTGAACATACTGAGTCTCTAGTTATTTTCTAGAGAGATGTGCCCAGCTGTTTAGAAATAAGAACACAGGTCATTGCTTTTGCAGATCGATATTTACACTAAAATGTTATAACTTGTATGAAACATTCAGATAAGAGTTCAACTTCAGGGAATGTTTTCGAGATGGATGCAGATATATGTACAATGCGAGAACATGGGATAATAACGTGAATTAATTCACCTGAGGGGTAGTGTTAGTTACATGTTTTGAGAAGAAGGTGTAAGAAGAATTCAAGAAATCAAAAAGTAGAAGCTGGACTTTGCATGAGCTTCATCTTTAGGTGAGTTACAAACCTCCTTTATGTATTATTTGCATGTGTGTCTGTATTGTGCCAATACTGAGAAGCAGGAGCTCTGTTCATGGCCTAACCTGCAGAATCAAGCATGCCTGGTTCCACCTCTAGATGTCCTCACATTAGCTTAACCATCTTCCATATGTTCTGGGCACTGGCATGATCATCTGCTTCAATCATGTGCAAACCTAAATGTGAGCAGCTGCATTCCCCTTGAGAGCTGCTGCCAGCCAGTGTAGACAATAACAATGGTCTAAGGCAGCTTCTTATGTTCCTGTGTCTGAAGGTCCACCCCCCCCCCCCAGATGATCACCTTAACACATGGATGTCTAGTGGTGAAGCCAGACTATGGAGCTGATGTCAGAGGCAGGGGCAGGGGGATGGACCCCCTTCTCTGTACTGTGATGTCCTTTCATGTGAGTAGCATGTGAAAAGCTTTACTTGTGGGAAGAATCACAGTGAACCTCTTTTCATTTTCATTTGCAGAACTGATCAAGAGCTTCCCATGCCAGCACACATTTATGTCAGAAATCAGATAGGCATGGAGTAATTCTAAAATATGATATTGTCATACATGTAAACAAGACTCAGAAACTAGGTGCCTACAGCTGTATCCAATGCACAAAGTTGTTGGGTGTCTGTCTCTGTTGTATTGTTGTGCATATGTTACATAAGTAAACCCATTTTGTGTATCCCTCCACATCTGAGTTCTTAAGATCCTTAATGTTGGCTGATTGTTAGTGTTTGCTAATGATAACAAATGATTCAGGATAGTTAAAATGTTAATTCACTAATTGACTGAACTTCTCTGGGTCAATTAAACTTAGGACCCTGATTAACCAGGCACAAGCTAACCTGATGATTTAGTACTCTCTCTTCCTAGGGAGAAGAGGGAGAAGAGTCAGCAAGAGATATAGAACTTTCTCTCTCTCTCTTTTTTTAAATGATGTTTATTGAGAATTTTAAAATTACAAAGAAAAAAGAAAGAAAAGACAAGAGAAGAAGAAAAAGAAAGAAAGAAGTAGATAAACATAACCATTAAACAATACAGATCAATAAAAACCAAAGTCAAAATTTTTTTTAACAAAACACACAATACATCTAAATCAAAAAACAAAAATAAACAAATAATTAAAAAACAAATCTAATATTCCCAAATCCTTAACTTTCATTAACTTATTTCAACGACCTCCTCACACCTCCCTTTTTTGTATTCTAGTTGTTAATTATCTCAGCAAATCCTTTCCATCTTTCACAATATTCTATCATTTAAATTACCTTAATCTATTTTAACCTTATCTTACCTAAAAAAACCCTAAAACTTAAAACTTAAAACTTATATATACCAAACTTTTTTAACCATAACATATTCTTTCATAATTCTTTTTGACATTTCTGCTGAAGCCAAATAATTTCATTCCAACATTTTTCTAATACTCGTTAATTTTACAATACTTTTCTAAATAAATTTTGAAACTTTCTTCCAATCTTCATCCCTCGTCTCTTCTTCCTGGTCTCGGGTTTTATCAGTCCTTTCTCATCTATCTAATCCATCAACCTGGTGCCCTTATGTCCGAGGCTCTTAAATCTTTTCTATGTCCCTTCTGCAGGTCTTCTTCTTGTTTATACCTGCCCTTTACTTTATCTTTTGTTGATCTTTTTCTTATTTTCTTTCCTTTCTCATTGGGGGGTAGGTCTCGGGAGGACTCCAATCCAAAAGTATCTCCATCTCTCCTCAGCAGATCAGCCCATTCCCCACAGTCCCATTCCCCACAGTCAACACTGTAATCCAGAAAGTAGTTAAAAGCATGTTTCAAAGTCTTTCCAAAGTTAAGAGCCCTCACAACTCCAGACCCCCCCCCGGTCCACTCCAGATTCGAGCTTCAAGAACAACGGCTTATACTCCTGCAAGGCCTTGGGTCTCTCCATTTGTGTTATTTGAGGTTCAACAACAACCTCCTCCATTTTCTTCTGCCCTTGCGCTTGCCCTATCAAAACAGATTCCTGGGCTGGTTCCTGAATGGTTTCTATATGGGTATTCACCGTTTGTCCAAAGTTTTTAACTGCAACAGTCATCAAATCCATCTTCTCATGCATCTGCTCCAGCAAAGCACTTGTCTTGCAAAAAGCAAGCACCAAGACTTCTTGTAAACACATTTTCCCCCCCAAGGTTAGAGTCTGGTCTCACGATCCTAATCATACAGCTGTGAGGTCCCCAGATCAGCTCCGGCAACAAATTAACAAGCTCCCTCTAGAGGAGACAATTTCTATTTGTATCCATCTTTTAAAAACAGGACGAACAAGGAAAAATTACTTTCACTTTTCAAATACTTTGTTTCTTTTGATTACAAGAAGCAACACTGAAATCAATATATTTCTCTCTCTCTTTTTTTTAACTATCTGTCAAAAGACGTTCCGTTCGCGGTCGATGAACTTTCCCCATAAATTTCTGTCTCTGACACCCCGTTCCCAGGTTTGAGATGGTGGAAAATTTATCTTTCTTTACTCTCTCTCCTGCAGGCTTAAACAGTCAAAAATCCCCCTCTTTTCTCCTGCTTCCAAGAGGGGTTTTGGTTGTGATGAATGAAGGAAATTTAGAACTTTATATATGACTTTCCAGACTTTAGCTTACAAAGTTTTTGCTTCAATCTATTTACAAAAAACGGGAGGCGGACTTCCTGTTTAGAACCTTCCCGTTTCGGTGCCAAATTAATACTTAATATTTCTTAATACTTAATCCAATTTTCTGTCCTACTCACGGGTACTTGTTTAGAGTCCAAATGTCCACAGGGAAAAGTCAGCGCTCTCCGGCAACGGCTGTGCGGCTTCAGTCCGTAAAAGTAGCGGTTGATTCAAAACACCGCGCCACTCACCCCACGTCGCTTCGGACCCCCGAAAAGGGGTTTCCCTGCGAGTAGGGGAGGCGCTCCTGGTGTCAGCCGAATCCCACGTTCCCAGGCTTCCTCCGCCTGGGATTTTTAAAGGGTCTCCGCCTTCACCGCGGCGGCAAGACCCGATTTTCACGGAGCGGGTTCCTCTCTGTCAGAGGAACTCCGCCATTGCCGATGGTGCTGTCCCGGAAGTCTATAGAACTTTTTCTCACCATGTATGGTCTAACATTATTTACTTCTGATTTAAACCTACATAACCCCCCAATGCAATACATGTTTCCAATTTTAAACAGCTACAATTGAGGAGGAAGGTGTCTAATAGGACTCAACAAGAATGCCAGATGTTGTTTGAGGGGAAAGTATAAATAACCAGTAAATATGCTGGTTGTGTTTGGACAAGAGCAAGCCTTGGGTTTATAATCTCCCCTTTCCCCCTTCACTGTGGCCAATTAAAAATAGAAGTGGAAGTTTCCAAACTCCACCCCATGGCTTTCTGAGGAAATTGGGAAGACATATAGGTCCAACCTCATTTATGTAACACTGAACTATAGTTTAGCACTGGGTCCAAACAGGAAATGTATGAAATAACAAATTGCTTATTGAGATAGATAGATATAGCTAGCTAGCTAGCTTGATAGATAGATAGATATAAATAGATGATAGGGGTGTGTGTGTGTAATTTCACACCATGTGAATGGGTGTACCGTAGATAAAACTAAAAACTTCAATGATTTGCTGCCTATGATTTCAGAAAGATAGTCAATTCTGTTTATTCCATTTAACAAATTTCAGGCAAGCCCAAAGTTTTGTCATTAGGGCTTTCAATTTATGTTTTTAAGTAAAAGACTTAGAAAAGAACAAATCTTTTGTGAGAATGGCCTTTCATTCTCTAGTTCAAGGTACTAAAGATACATCTCATCTACTTTCCCCTACTTAAATAACCCTTAATTTTGAAAGTCAGGAAACAAGTATTCATTTTCTGAAACAGTGGATACAAAGATAGTAAGAACCAAAGTGATATGTTCTGAAGAAGTAGTTCTGAGGAACAGTAGCAGAGAAGTGTGGGGAGGCAGCCATTTTAAGATGTGTTTTATAGTAAGAGCTGTGT
This sequence comes from Podarcis pityusensis, assembly GCF_964106645.2. Taxonomy (NCBI): domain Eukaryota; kingdom Metazoa; phylum Chordata; class Lepidosauria; order Squamata; family Lacertidae; genus Podarcis; species Podarcis pityusensis. The sequence goes on along the minus strand of NC_138031.1, from coordinate 40,799,163 downwards.
AGCATTAATTAGTTTTCTTTGTTACACACCTCACTTCAGAGAAGCAAACATTACACGTAAGACAGCAGCCAAGTAGTCTAAGGCAGAAGCATTCCCCAAGACTAACAGATGAGAAAATATAACTTTTTCATAGACGAGGGTGAAGAAGTACCAGCGGTAGATGGACAGTTCCAGAACAGCAGCTGTACATGTGTAGTCCAAAGCTTTTACAAGCTATACAGTTCAGCAGCAATTGCAAACTAGCATTTCTAGAGGTTGCAGGAGCTGTAGGCAGCAATGTCAAATGCAATTTCAGTAAAAATCAGATTCAATTGAAATTTGATTTTGTGCTGAAATTCTATTTCATAATGACATTCCTTCACAGCAACTTTATTCCATTTCTTAAAACTGCAATAACTGTGGTAGAAAACTATTTATTAGGCCACCACTCCTATTATCACAGCAAAATGAACACAGTATTATTGAAGTTTGAGACTACAAATATGTCTCTGTGTGTTTTTAAATCACTTGAATCTGCCTTGAGTGAGTTCCAGGCCTTGTACCTCTGGAGAGCAGCACACAATCTCTACAGAGGGAAGATAAAGAAGTGTATATTTTACCAGAGGGGGGAAAAGATAACACAAAAGCAAAGTATAATATGCCATTGAAAATAAATTTTAATCCCCTCCCCCCTGCAAGCCATAGAGATGATAGGAAAATAGGAAGCCTCAATAAGATGAAATTATATTGTTAGGACACAGATACCCCAAAGAGTGTGTGCACACATGTACTGAAGGTCTTTTCCAAGAGAGGATTTATCACAAAGAGAGAGAAAAGAGGGGAGGGGGCCTCTGCATGTATCTCTGCAACTGAAATGGGAATATGGAACCAAAGTGAAACAAACAGAAATTACCTGCAAATTTTACCCCCGTGTTACCCCCCCAATTTTGAAAACTGGGATACAATTCCTCTCCCCTCAGAACTAAATAGGAGGTGCAAGTTACTCTTAACACAGAGAAAGATACACACACCCTCAATCAGATCCCAGAACAATAGGCAGGCATTTTTCTAACAATTACATACTCTCCAAGAATGCACAGAACAGCTGCAGCTCCAACTCTTACAATCTATCTGGAAAGGTTCGTGGGGACAGAAATGAAGCGGTGTACTGGAAATCTATATTTAGAGAACAAAATAAGAATTAACTAAGCATACAAACAGAAGACTCTCTTCTGGGAACTAGGAATACAAACAGAAGCCTCTCTTCCTCATCTGTCAATGGCCTTAATCTGGTTTAGGGTCCCCTACAATTTAAAAAAAATTAAAGGCAAGCAAATGTGAACGTGCATTTAATATCAAGGTTTGGCCTTGAGAAGTGGAAGGGCTTGTGAAGTCAGTACTAGCAACTTTAGAGTCTCTGATTGCAACACTAACCATGCCTTTTAAAATGGCAGAATTAGGAGGAAATAGAGACAGCAATATACCAAATGCAGAAAAAGGGATGTCCTCTGGGAAATGATAATTATTTAACACTGGAAAAGCACCCAAAATGCTATGACTGTGGTACATTTCCCCTGTGTTACAGAGATTCACCTGGCTTCAACCGGAATTTGGGTCTTTAGTGTTGCTGGTCCCATGATGTGGGACATTCTTTGAGCACAAATTAGGCAGGCACCCTCACTTTTGACTATCAGGCATCTCCTGGAAACAGGCCTGTTTAGTTGTTAAAATCCTCTTCAGTAGCCAGCCATTTTAATGATTGTTTTGCATTGCTTTACACTCCTTGATGTTTTGTGAGGGGGTGGTATATAAATACTTTTATAAATGAAAAGATAATGAATATAAACTGGTTGATGGCCAATTGGCCCTTAGCTGCTCATACCACAGGTTGTGCCACTGAGATGTGTGTTATGTTAAGAACTGTTTCTTGCCCAGTAAATTTTGTTATTGGCATCCTGGTGCAAAACAAATTCATCTGCATTGTTGCCATGTCAAAATAAGCCAAAAATGGTTGTTTCTGAATTATCCCCAGTACGTCATGTGCTTATATAGAGGATTTTCAAGGCTTATTTTGTATCTCTCATCTTCTATTCCAATTTAAAATTAATTTAACAGTAAATGAACTAGGTGATGACTGATTAATTGAACTTCTTGGATTAAGATGGTGATATCCTTTTTTGTATTTTTTTCATGACACAATAATTTATTGTCAATAAACCGGATCTTTAACTATGCATGTTAACTTCTTACCGAAAGGCTCATCAATAATAGGGTTGTATCTCAAAATAGGAGCTCATGTTTTAGTTAAATGAAGCTACTAAAATATTATTTTCCCAGGGCTCCAATTGCATAAAATGTTATTGCTAGGAATATAAACCAAGCCTATAATTTTTTTTTACAAGTGCATTTATAAAAATGAGTAAACACAGAACAAAGCAACATTTCCCTCTTGAATACTTGCAGCAAAATGCTGCGACTTATGGTGTCAAAAAATGAATGAATATTCATTAACCCCACATATTCTCTCTATCAAAAAAGAGGTTGTTCCCCCTTTTCTTTATTATTCACTGAGTTCAGTACAAATAAAAGGTGCCATCCATCCCACTGTTTATCTGAAAGTTGCAATGCTATCTAGTCAAAGCCAGTGGATGACTGTAGGCCCTTGCAGACCCTGAGTGCTATTCAATGAAGTCAGTATGCAGAGTAGACCAATTAAAATCCATGGGCCAGATAAGCCCATTTGTTTCAATGGGTCCACTGTGAGTATGACTCATGTTGGCTATCACTACCTATTAGAGAAACAGTTTTCTCTCATTCTCTACTACCATTAAAAAAGAGAGAAACCAACCAACTTGTTGAAAAGAATGTCACAAACCTTGGTTCCTTGTTCATGTTTAAGGAAAATGTGTTGACAGTTGTTTAAAAACTTTTGACAAGACTACTGAAATTCCACTTGAAACTTCTACTAACCCTTTGGAAACCAGCTATTAATTTTGCTGTGTCTAGACCAGAGTGGAAAATTGTGTCCATGTATGAACTCCTGACATAAATCAGTTTTCAGCTACCAAACAATACAGCAATTTCTGGCTACAGGAGCCAACTGTACTATTAGGCAGAGCGAGGAAGCCATCTCAGAGCTGTTGGAGGAATGGTGGCTAAGAATGAATTTTCTGACAAAATTGATGTTGAGCATATCCTACAGATTTTTTTTATAACTCTTGTCTTGACAAGAAGTAAGGTCTTTATTTTTTACAAGTTCTTCAGAAAACTAAATGATTTTAATTTTACTTTCTGAAAATGTCATCATAAATAATCATCATAAATAATAAAAATAATATTAATAGATAATATAATGGCAAGTACCTGGCAATCATTTTAATTGATTTCTATGCAATTTTACATATATTTTATTTACCAAGCAAAACAACATTATATTAATTAAACCACCAGATTGGGTGCAAGGACAGTTCCACATAGAGCACATTGCCATTATCCACCCTCAAGGTTACCAATGCACGGAGTACAGTGACTGCCATTATGTGCTGCCTCTTTCGCTCCTCAGTTTTAAAACAATATATTATTGATGTGTTTAGCCTTTTCTGGACAGATTCACAGCTTTGGGGTTCTTTTGTCTTTGGTGCTTTCTGGGGCAGAATATACCAGGTGTTTTAATGGTGCACCTGCCGCATCTCTTCCTAGACAGATCATGGTTATCCACACTCTCATAACACCTTATTTAAACCATTGTACATGGTATACCTCACATGCTATTCAGAAACCTAAATTGGTAGTGGCAAGGTGACCTCAACTGTCCTCAACAGCCATTCCAGAGTGGCTGGGGAAGCCCAGCCAGATGGGCGGGGTGTAAATAAATTATTATTATTATTATTATTATTCCATCAGGCTGCAGGAGAGGGAGAGAGATGGGACTCCAGGACATCTCCATCAGCTCAGCTGAAAGACCAACAATTTTTGACTCCTCCTCTCCTAGAAATCATTCAGTTCCAGCTGGCCAATGCAAGAACTCTGTAATTAAGAAATACTGGCTGTGTTTGCTCTTGTGTTCGCTATTTTCCTCTTCCCTTCCAACCCCTTTTCCTTTTGAGTCATATCTTTTAGAATGTAAATTGGAGGGCAGGGATGGTCTTATCACTGACATTTGTAATCTGCTTTGGGAACACATTTTACCCCCCCCCCTCCTGAAGAGCAGGATGAAAATGCTTCAAATAATAACTAAATTAAATTGAAAGGGAACACATCTCATCAGTTTTCAAACAAGTGCCCTTGCTACTGGTCAGTTTAGGAACACAGTTCAAAGTGCCAGACATTCCCTTGAAAGCCTTAAATGGATTGGGACTTTATACCTGAAAGACTGCCTTCTCATACATGAAAATGACTATTAACATCACCCTAACAGCTCCTCTAGATGAGGTGGTCAGTGGTCAGGAATAGATGCTGGTTATGAAATGCTCTTCCATAACTAGCACCTATGGAATGCCAGGGCTGCTGCCTTAAAAAAATTTTTTGCACCATATAAAGACATTTTTATTTGTCCATGCATTTTAGGTTTTTTTGGTTTTTTTTTTTAGAGAAAGGGGGTCTTTTTCTTTATTTGTACGGTGAGAGCGTTTCTGCTCTTTTGTGTGGATCTTATTGTTGTTGCTATGTATTTAATCTTGTCAGTTGCAATAAATATAGAATATTGTAACAAATAATTAAACATTTCCCTTCTTACGCTTGCAAAAAGTACTTTACTTAATCAAATGCTGGAGTCAAATAGACCCCAATTTAATCATTTTTTAAAAACCACCAATGACTCACAATTCTATTTTTACATTCAATTGACTGAGCATTATTGACAGCACAGGAACACATCTACAGGGGAATGCTTGGATCTGCCAGCTAGGATCTCTCAGTATTAATCCTTGTGGGAGGGGGGAGTCTGATAGAACTTAAATGTCTTTTCCATGCGATTCCCTCCTGCCCCTCCCACAACTCTTCTGCTGCATCAACACAAAATGAAGTTATTGTGTAAGTAAATGAGACCTGCTACCCCCAAGCTGGTTCACTGAAAATATTCATCACAGAAATATAGTGACCACATTTTGTATTTATTGCATTTATATCCCACATTTTCCTCCAGTGTGAGCAAGATGTTGTACATAGTTCTCTCCCTCCTCAATACATCCTCAAAACAACCCTGTAAGGTAGGTTAGGATGAGGAAAAGCGACTGGCCCAAGGTCACCCAATGACCTTCATGGCTGAATGGGCATTTGAACCCTGGTACTCCAGGTCATGCAGCATGCTGAAGAATAAAGTATCTCAAAAAGGAATGCAAGAACCAGTCCTTAGCAACTTATGACCTCAGAAGAGGAAATGAAAGAGAAATTCAAAGGCAACTTTCATTTCTCCCTCTAAAGTTTTTGGTAAGTTGGAGTTGCATACTCTATGGAGAATTTGATGATTTCCCCTAAGAATCTTGGCAGCACAGCTGTTTTTCATTCCTGTGATATATCTATCACATCTCTGAGTCTTTCAGGTGACAGGAAGCTGACTGTGAGATGAACATTTAATCTAATTTCTCTGCTATTAGGACATTGCATCAATGTGACCCACTGTCTAGGTCATCACATCTCAGTTCATGTACTGTAGGACGGAACAAAGAGTACCTCATATTGTTATTCTTTTTTTCTTTCTTGTGCTCCTCATCTGTGTACTGCTAAGCCCCCACTGTTTTAGCCTGGAGAGATTTGCAGTGCTTTATTTCAGAATGCCCTAATCATTTATGGTTCAAATTTGATGCTTGACAGAAGAGGTGAAACCAAATCCTGCTCTTTGCCTACTTTGTTGTGGTTCAGCTGAGGAACTTAATCTATGCATGCAGGGTGGGGGGTAGAATGTAGGGCTGAGAGCTTCCTGGTTTACTGACATACCGTAATGTAAGTAGGGAATCTACAGTTCTGTGCTAAAACTATTCCATGTTGTGGACCAGGGGGAAAAATCCATATGCTTTAATAGGGATAATGGCTACAATTATGGGAATGTAGCTACATTGCAAGCTTTATTTTGCTTACATGTGTCTGTTGAATTTTTAATTTTTGTTTCCTGGTTCGTCATTCAAAGCAGAAAATTGAACAGGTTCTAGAACACTGCCATTGCACCGGGTGCAGGGCTGGATCCAAAGAGTCTTGAGACTGGGATCAGAAGACAGCCACAGAGTCTGCTGCACCAACACCAGCTTCATATTCGTTTGGCATGGCCTTCCCAATAAGGTCAGAGATGGCACCTGAGACTTCTTGGTTTGCACACCATATCTTCAAGATTGTTTTATATTGCATCTTAATATCTTTTTGTGTGGTTGTTTCTTGCCTCATGAGCTGACCACAGTACTGTGGTTCTGGCCTGGCTACATAAATGCAGAAAATAATTAGAGGGACAGATAGAAATACACTTTAGTATACTTCTCACCATGGTTTACTGCCAGTTGTTTTCAGTTCCAAAATTTCACTCTAGTTTCAAACAGTTATAACTCATATCTCTTACCCAGTCATATCTCATATCTCATAACTCATATCTCAGTCACCCAGTCTTAGTTAGCTTTCATCTCTTCTTGCAATTGCACGTGGTGGTGGCAGATGCACAGCACTGTGAAATGTGCTTTGCTTAATGTTCTCATAAAGGAATTGCTTAACTTCATGCCTTTATGCTTGGGACAAGGAACCTCAGACCAAGTTATATAGGGCTTTGTGAATTAACACACCATCCAGAATGCAGCCTACTGTAGAAAGGTAAGAGTTGAATCTATTGCTCCACCTACTTTGGCATCTGACACCCCCACCCTGCTGTAATGCAACCTCCAGATGGTTGCTTATGATAGAATTCAGCCCTGCAGAGCTGAAAAGGGTATTTAATTCCTGTTTTACAATCATGAAGGCAAGTAATAATAGAACTTCTCACTGACACAAGAGAGTTGTGCACTAGGAGGTATGTTGGGAATTGTAAGTGACAAGATTACTAGTCTGTAGGCAAGCAGGTATGCAGACAGGCAAGTGGAGATAGGCAGTCTGAGAGCAGTTCAAGGGCAGAGTTAGCAGTATTATAGGACTAAGCATAACTCCATGTATACCTATTAGGCATTTGTGTCACCTGTTCTTTACTTAATTGGGAGATGCACTCTGGCCACCTGCAGAGGCAGTAAGTCACAGCCACCAACTAGCAAACAGCTACAGGAGCAAAGAAAGTAAGATTCCCAATTTCCATTCCTTAGCATGCCTTGTTCAAGACAGCTGAACTGTCTTAAAGCAATTTTGAAGCACTGGTGAAGCCACAGGCTTCGCCAGGGTGCTGACCATGGTGCTGAAACAACTAACTGTATACATTATTTTTCTTTCTTTAAACAGTAGAAAATATTTTCCTATAAGGCCTATTTTCCTATAAGATGGTTCTCTTATAATGGCGCCCACCAGAATGGTGCCGGAACTGAGTTCCAGTGAGTTCCTGTTGGGAAAAAAGCCATTGCCATTCTAAAAGAACAAGGGAGGTGTTCCTTGCGAGTTCCAGCACCTCTTTTTCTAGAAAAATAGCACTGCTAGAAGGTGACATAAAAATATTTTAAATAAAAAAGATAGCAACTCTTTCTCATTATGTCTACCCCCTTCCTAATCTGGGCTCACAACACATCCTCTGGTAGGGGAACCATTTAACTTGTTAATTTTTTGATCCTATTTTGTTGCCTTCTTTCATCTAAGAACTGTACAAAGGTCTCCATCATCCTCCACTTTATCATCACAACAACCCTATGAGGTTAGGCTCAGTAAAAAATGATAGGCCCGGATTCACAAAGTGAGATCCATTTGCTACACAGGGGTGTGGAACTAGGTATCCTTGGTTCAACACTTCAGAGCCACCAGCTCTCCTTATAGAATAATAATGCACATCTCTTCCTTGCATCTAACTAAATCTTAAAAAACACGTTTGACTCTATGCTAGAGTGCCTATGTGGGTAGAGCTACTTGTTTTGAGATAGACACAGAATTCCAACTTCACGTTTGTTTTGTGATGCTGTTATGGTTGCTGGAGGTAGGGATAAATAGACAGAAAGACAGATAGGTGAAGGAGGTAACATATCTCAAACAGTGATCTACATTGTTAAATCCAGTGCTTTTTCTGGAGGGATGCAGGGGTACGCATACCCCTAAACATTTTGTGAATTTAATTTTGGCCTCATTGAGGGGCAGCATTACAATGTGAGTAGGAAAATGAGAGTACCCTTAAATATTTTTTTTAGAAAAAAGCACTGGTTAGATCTACATCTACACAATTAGGTGGCAATATGCACTGAGGCTGTAGATTTTGCATTGTACAAACTTGTTTCAATGGGAAAGAGAAGACTAAAGTTTGAGAATCACCCAAATCATTTTTATGCTATATTGTTCAATGGGTATATTTGTATAAAGGCAACTCAGTCAATGTCTCAGTTTCTAGTATATGGAAATTTCTCGAAGGCATCCTTTCACAAACTTACAAATGCTAGGCTTTTCTGTGTCGTGATACTATTTCTCCCCTCCATATTGCCATGCATGTGGCATCTCTCCTTTGGAAATTCAGGACTGCATTTTGTAATTAAATGTTATAATCTCCAGGACAGAAGTGGCACAGTTGTGGATTAATTAATTGATTATCATCCCAAGAAAACATATGGGGAGACTCTTTTGCCACCTTTTCCCACTGCAAGGAGAAACGTGTGCCTCAGGGCTCATTGCCATGCACTTTTTGAGGCTCAGGTGTGCTTAAAATATTGTCTCCCACTCACCCGCAACAGGAATCCAGGCTCTGCTGGTTTCCTAATTATCCCTGCAGCTGATGCTGTTCCATGTGGTCCTCATGATGCAACTAATGATATCAGCATAGAGATAGCTGAAAGGTGGTAGTGCTGTTTGGTTATCAGAAGCTCCTTCCTATACTTCTGCCTTGATATTAAAACACTGAACCACAAGGAGAGCTATGTGACAGCAGCATGAATCACACCATTGCAGATCAAATGCCACAGAGCTTTAACATCACTGGACATCAGCAGAAACACAGTGCTTGTCATTGGAGGCAGTTCACACATTTATCTGCAAGTTACTAGGACTTAGATCCTGAGGTTGCCTCCAGGCTGTCAGTACTTTTCAGAAGGGATTCAAGCACATTCCCAAAGTTTAGGTTTGCACAATTAAAGTGGATTAAAGTGCTTTGTTGCCCCAGCATGACAAATCCATTTTTTTTAAAAAATGTCTTTTTGCTATTAGAAATGTGACAAGGAAATGCACTAAAAAGTGTGGGATGAATGAATGATTAATGATAGGACCACACAAGCATATCAGGATGATTGCTCAAAAATGATCAGCTGTAGTCCAATCTGATCTTTGCAAGAAAAGCAGGATGAGTGCTGAACAGAAAGGTAATCTGAAGCTCTAAGTCAGGCATAGGCTGACTACAACTCCCATCATCCCTGACCACTGGTCCTGTTAGCTAGGAGTTGCAGTCCCAAAACATCTGGAGGGCCGAGTTTGCCTAGGCCTGCTCTAAGTTGTTATTCTGTTCAGGAATGCATTTCCCCCCTAATCCTCCCTCCCCTTGAAGCCTCTGGTACCACTTCCCACACTATTCCATGGGATCCTCCCACCCATTGAAGCAGATTTTCTGACAGCATTGGATTCTTTAGGCGGAAAGGGGGAATTGGCAGTAATCCTCTCTCTCTCTCTCTCTCTCTCTCTCTCTCTCTCCCTCTCTTAACTCCAATGGATGCATCCCATGAGCAGAGACTCACAGGAAGTTAGGATCCAAACTCAACTATTAACTGTACCTCCGCGTAAGAACCAGCTGCTGTCTGGTGTTCATTTATGCCTGAAGGAATCTGAGACTTTCTGCTACTTCTTTGCTCTGCTTGCCAACAAGTATGATTTCACCAAAATGTTTCTCTACAACTTGGCACAATGTACAAGCATTACAACTACATTGCTTCTATAGGAATATGGCAAAGATCTTGAATATTAAAAGAATGCTTTTGCAACAAACAAATATGCTCATACATTAGCAAAAAAGCTTTTATAATTTTCCACGCTTATTGGGAATGTAAAAATTCTAAAGCTATTTGAGCATTAAATATTGTTCTGAGGCCTGAGGCTTACAGACATTCTTTATATTATGTAGCCTTCTGGTAGACAAATCAACCCTAAGATAAATTTGCACTCCATTTTGCTTTCCCTTCCCAACTTTCTAGCACTGCATTTTTAACACTAGATTTGTTCCTACTCTATCCTGACCCAGAAGATCACCTTCCATAATGAACCTTTGTAAAATAGGTTAAGCTCAAAGATAATAAATTGCAAAGTGCTTTTTGAATATCGCTTGAGTTCAGGAAGCTGTTACTTGATGCCCTTTGTGGTGACAATGGGCAGTGGTAACTGTTACCACCTTAGGCTGATGTGCTAGCTGTGTCCTCTCCTGCATAAAAACAATATAGCCATTGTCACATGTGCCATGATAACTGCAATTCACCCTTTGAAAAACTATCGCTGGTCCAGAATGCAACAGCAAGAAGTTTGTCAAGAAGGACATATTACTGCAATGCAAAATATGAGAGGCTCCATCTGTATTGGCGTTCCACCAGTTTTTGAAGACACAAAGGCATTGCTTTGATCTCTTCAACCAAGTCCCTTGTTATAGTGGTGGTGGTGTTTTAATGGGTTTGCTTTAGTATGCTTTTTAATTATGAACATTTATATTTTAATAGGATCATGTTGTTGTGTATTTTTATTATGGGGTTATTTTTTTTTTAAAAAGCAACAACTTAATTTTAACAAGGTAATGTAATTAATTATTGTGGGTTCTCTTTTTTCAAGTTACATTTTCCATAGGTTTAATAATATTGTGTCAGTTGCACAGCTCCCTCGCAGTGGGCACCATGGACCAATTCAGTGGGCTCAATGATCTGGGAGCAGGAAAGCCAAGAACTGCCTTCTCTTATATGAACAATCTTTTGAACTCATTCCCTCAGATAATCTTAAGAGGCCCTGCTTTTATCTTTGCCTATCACAAGGTGGGAAGTTTCGCAACAGTTAGACTTTGTCTTTGCACTTCTCTGAACGTTTGCAAAGTTCTTTTTGAATGTGTACACTGACTTATGATATTTGGAGGTAGTCCAAGGGCTGCTTTTTTAGTTTTCAAGTTAAAAAAAGGGAAGAAAGTCCCATTCTTTTCAGTGGTGACTAAGCTCAACTAACTTAGTCTGGGTTTGGTTTCCTCTGGAAGGAGTTTGCTGGAAGCTTATGGCATTTTGGAATATGCGTATGTTTATCTACATAGGTGGAGGCACAGCTTAACACTCAGCCAGTTCTACTGCCCCACACCAGATCTCCAGAAATAACCCCCTCCCAAAAAAGGCCAATTCTCCTGGCCTCTTTCTGTGTGTATTTCTTGAAAATGGAGTCTGTATCCAGTATTTCTATTGTTTTTCCACTCATACAGGTGAGTGATGGATAAAGTTGAGTCATCTTCTGAAGCAACTTCTCTCTTCTATTCTGCAGCACTGCTTTGTACCCATTTTCACCTTCACCTCCATGCTAATGCCTCCTCCTCCTTTTGTGCAAACTGCCTTGCACACAAAGCACTCCAGTACTAATCTCCTGCTTTGTCCTCCTCCTACACATTACAGTTGCTAAGCACTCTTTTTCACCTCCAATGAAAAGCACCCTTTTTACCTTCAGCCCTCCATTGAGGGCTATGTGATGACTGCCTTACACTCGTATGTGTATAGGTAGATAATTCTCACTGATAATCAATCTATTCCTATCCAAGGAGAGGGCGTGGGACTTGGGGAGAATTCTGAGAGTCAGACTGAAAGGCCTGAAGGGCAACTCTGAGCTCCTGCACTTATGGTTCTCCATCTCTAAAGTAAGGGGTCTGAACCTTAGAGACCTTGATGGTAAGCTATTTTTGCTCCATTCTTTTTGAATCATGTGCAACAATCAGTGAATATTACCGGTGACAGTCTTATCTGAAGTGGTTTCAATATGAAACATTTCTCAAAGCCACTATTTTCAGAAACAACCTCAGAGCCTGACCCTTTCTTTATTGCCTTCAAGCTCTGTGTTTGCTGAAAAATCACACTGCAGCTGCCATTAAGATTATAAAACATTGACTTACATGTGAGTTGTCAACACTCTTGATTGAAGGAGTTAAAAAAAGATGGGGTGGGAGAACTGCACCTTTCTAATACATGCAGTGGATTTCTTAAGCTGACACATGACCATCCTTGTCAGCAGTTCTTTGATTCACAGTTTGATATGTCAGTGACAAGAGTCCCAAAAGCTTCTGGCAGCTTTTCTTGTGCCCAAAGGCTTAGTCTTTTTGGAGGCATACTTCTCCCACTATAAGCTTTCATTATCTTTCCTTTCTCACATGCTGGGACCTACAATGGAGAGCAGTTCTTATATATGATTTATTTGTAGGGTCAGGCTAAAATTCCTCCCTACCTCCACCTCCAGTTTCCCAAAAGTATTCTATTCCTGAAAAAAGGGACCCATTTTCTAGTATTGCTTTCTTGGGATGGGCAGAAATCTCTGAATTTTTTTTGAAGGGCATTACTGCCAAGCTTACTTAACCTTGGAGGTGGCTGAAGATTACCCCATCCTCACCATTTTAATGGCTCATTATGGCATGAAGATGTCACCACAGCCTCCTGCTGGCTGAACTTCCTGTAATGCCTCGGGAGGGGTGTGATGTGATGTGAAGTTGCTTTGCTCCAACAGCATTCTAGGAAGTGCCGTCAAGAGACTCTTGTGCCACTTCCCACTGACCAGATTTCCCAGAATGCTTTAGGAGCAATGCGGCACTGCAGAGCACTATGACAAGGCTATCTCTGTCCAACAAAATCAAAGCTGGGAAAAGGTATTTTGAGCCATGAAGTGCACCTAGGCTTCAAATGACAATGATGAGATATACCTAGTTCTTTCATTAAAAGTACATCCCCTCCAGAACCAGTTTAACACCAGCTTAACAGACACAAAAACTACCTTGCCTCCTTGTCATGATTCAATCTCAATTTATTGCCCCTCATCCAGTCCACTACAGTGTCCAGATTCCGGTTCAGTAGCTGCATAGTTATATCTGACTTAGATATCAGATATAACTTAGAGCTGAGTGTCTTCAGCATATTGATCCAAATCATGGAATGATTTCACTCACCACTTCATACACTGTATGGAGGATCAAATGGAACTTGCAGTATCTCAGAGCAGAGCCTTCCAGTGCTGCTTTCTGAAACCAACACTATAGATAGGACTGGAACTACAGTATCACTATGCCCCTGCTGTCCATATCCCACAGAGTGTTGGTTTGATTGCATACTAGAATACAGTAAAATAAAAGGAGAATTCCCTGGATGACATGTCCAGGTTTGGGGCAAGTACTCTTTGGTGAAAAAGCTCCAGCAGAGATTTAAAATCACAAAGCATGCAGCAAAGTAAAGCATGGAAATGCAGTCTGTTAGACCTTTTAAAATATCCCCTTCAAAGTCGCTTCTGAAGCTTCCTACTTCCCCAAGCATAGAAAAAGACCACATGATTGGTAAGTTAAAAATTCTTTCCTAACAAACTTTTCAAATTCATGCAATTTTCCATACAGCAGCAAGAAAAGACAGGCAGTATAACACAGGTTCCAAAGTGGAGACAGTTTCTAAATTATTTGTATAGAAGCACAAATATGGCTTGCTAAAGCCACAGTCTAAGTCGGCAGCATCAAGCTGAGACATCCTTACTGGTGGGTTCACATAGTGGGAGGAAAGAGAATAGAGAGTTTGGTAACTCTTCCTCCCAAGAGTTTGGTAACTCTTCCTCCCAAGGTGAGAGGGTGTGACCTAGCTAAGCCTGACAGTACAGCTTACTCTGGGATCTGAACCCCTTCATGAATTAATTAGATCATTGGTTAAATGAGGCTGATTTATCCCACACAGAGCTGGTTCTGTAGGATAGCATGGCTGAAGGTTTCCAAAGCTACTGACAGCTCAAAGCGAATCAACAGCCCTGAACTTAATCCATGTTGAAACAGATCTGGCTGTGCTATTTGGAAGTGGGTTAAATAGTGCAATTCAGCTGGGTAGATTACTCAGCCCAATCAATACATAAGAAGGCTGGACTTCCAGATCAGCGTTTTCAGTATCGGGTCGGAGCCTGGGCTCTTGCTGTCTCGAGACAGATGCGGCACATAGAAAGCTAGAAGGGAGCAATGGAAGGCGTAAGTTGCCCCGAAACCCAGGGGAGTAATTCCGGGGGACAGGAGCTCAAGGCAGCACAATAAGGGGTTTCCCCAATCTCAGGAATATAAGAAAAATCAGAATGAGACAATAAGAAAAGGAGGAGAACCTCGGCGCATCGAGCTAAAAACACGCTCATGTGCAAACGCCCCATGTACCCAAGTGTCCATCACTGATCTTCTCCACAGAGATGAGGAAATAAAAATAATGAAGTGCCCCCCTGACAAATAAAAGTCTTTGAGGAGAAGCTGTTACCTTGTATCAAAACTTTTTGTCTTCTGGTCTGATGATAGATGTCATGGATGTTCTTTTTTGCCCCCACCCAAACTGTTGGAGGATTTCACACTTACTCTCACCCCCCCACGAATATTCTGTGAAATGTCCCCCTCCACAGTCTGACCATCAACACATGGAATGGAAAATTGGTGGTGGGGCCTGCTCAAAAACCTTCAGGAAAAAATCATATGCAAAAGGTGGATTTTTTTTTTTAAAGTGTCATTTAAAAATGTCTCATTTTTCCACCCGTACCTGACAATAGGCACATTTGTAGCTATGCAATCAAGATTGCTTGTACTCTTTGTCTAAATGCAGCAGCTGGCTATTCTCAATTCAATATTCAACCTCAGACTCAATGAATCTTCCTTAGAGTATTGCTAAGTGTACTAAATATTCTAAGTAAAGCTATTGTGCTCTTGTTTCTTGCTTCTTGTTCAAAGAGAATTCTTTGTCCTTCGCTAAGGGTAAGCCCACAGCAGTAAGATGCAATCTGCCAATCGTTATAAAAATAATTACCAAATCCACCCTGAAATTCTCTATTTTCAAATGTTTGTCACTTCGCATAGCATGTAGGATCAGTCCTAACATCTGTTCTCTGACCATTGTATGAATGAGATGTTGGAAATACAATATTCATTTATAATTGACATCTGTGCCTCTTCTGACTTTGTAAGAAAAACAGCCTTGGATCTATCATAACAGTGAAGGTTTGAAATTATCTACTGCTCTGTGATGGAGAAATCTATTGCTTTGGCAGCATTTGAGCTATAAGCTTTCTGAACACGTCAGACACTAACAAGCCAGACATATTTCTGCAGTAAAGCAGGCCTGACTTATGAGGCAGGCTATTGCCTTTTACAAGACAGCCCCAAAAGGAACCGTTATGGTTTCGACATGCGAAATAAAAGGTCAAAGGATGGCCCAGTTTGAGTTAAAATCATTTATTATATTTGTAGGCAAGGAAAGCAGCTGTAAAAACCATAAGAAGGTTCATTGACAAAGCAGGAGGCATCCTATTATTTGATTAAATTTGCCTGGCAGCTTGCAAACACACGAGCAAGTAAATAGATAACTAGCTAATAATTGCTAGCATCCTCATGTGTCTGAATCTAGGCAACATCTATTGAAACAGCTCTGAAGTACTCAGCTCATAAGCATCAAAGGCTTTTGAATTATCACAAGATGCAAAGGTGGCGGTGCTAATTCCATTATCAGCTGGCTCATGGGTAAAATAAGTCAAGCTTTTGACAGCCAAGCTAATAGGACTCATTGCAGACAACACCCATTATGGGTATGCAAAGATTGCTATTATTATGTCCCAGCCTTTGCTAGCAAATGCTTGCTGTTAAGGGACAGAGCTATTATGCACCCCTAGTGTAATAGGTGCCAGTATGTATTGCTCTTGCCAAGGGGTAATATTTTATAATAGCTCAGTGTGTGTGTGTGTGTGTGTGTGTGTGTATGCAGTTTGAAGATGAGCAAACATTTTACTCAAAGCAGACCAATTGGTAGTTTTGAAAGATGGTCCCATTATTTTTTGAGGGTTCAAAAGCAAAACACTTATTTTAAAGCTAATGAAACTTCCAAACAAATCAAGAAAATGGCTTATCTAATCACAAACACCAGAGGTTCAATAAGCACACAGTTCTATAAGCACAAATAAACAACACAGAATAGGACATTGAATGAGCCAATGGGAAGGGAGTATTTTGAAGTTCTGCACACAGGTGTAATAACTGGCAAAGGGTGCAGTCCAGGCCCCTGGCAGGCAGCAATGGAGCTTAACAGAGAAGGAGAGCGCCATTACAGCTGGAGCCCAGGTGCTTGTGCTGGCCAGGGCAGAACAGGGAGTGGCATGCAGAGAGAATAAGACTGAGCCAATTTCTAGAACATGCTTGTAGCTAGCCTATTTTAGGATCTGGCATATCCTTGGCCGACTTCATGGCCTCTCCCTGCCCCTAAAACACCTCATTTTAGTGTTCTGTTGGAAGCCGCCCAGAGTGGCTGGGGAAACCCAGCCAGATGGGTGGGGTATAAATAATAAATTATTATTATTATTTTGCAGGGATATCATCTATGGTAGCATCCAGCTGCCTGTAGCTGAGGTCAGCATATTTGTGACCCCTGTGGAGGTAGAGCCTCCCCTCTCCATTGCACATTAAAAAGTTGCTTATTCCTACAGTAGAAGTAGCATATATTTAAAAGGAGAACAATGTGGCTTTCAGCGCTTTCCTAAAGAAAGATCCCCCCTTACATAATCCGTCCTAAGATGTATCTGCTTGCCAAGCTTCACTCGGCTACAAGTCTCCAGGAACAGGAAACCCAGCGCCACCATTGGGTGTGAGTTTGTTCTTACCCTTGGAAAGAAGACGCCTATTTTACCAGGGTAGGGGATTCTTTTCAGCCTAAGGACCACTTTCCCTTCAGAAAAATCTACTGAGGGCCACATGCCAGGGGCAAAATTGGGCACAGCAATATATGTATATTGTACCTTTGTACAGTAGGGTAGTTTCTAAAGACACCCCACACCCCTCTCTATTGTCCACTCAGCAAACAAGAGGCTTTTTCAGAGTTCACGGACACATTTCAGCCAGGCAAACTTGGGGTGAGAAGCAGGGCCTGGGGAAAGTTCAGAAGGCCAGAAAGTGTATAATGAAGGCGCCAAGCAAACTTCCCTGGGGAGTGTATTCCACGGATGGGGAGCCACTGCAGAGAAGGCCCGTTCTCATGTTGCCACCCTCCGGATCTCTTGAGGAGGAGGCATACAAAAGAGGGCCTCAGAAGATGATCTCAGGGTCTGGGTAGGTTCATATGGAAAGAAGTGGTGCTTGAGGTATTGCGGTCCTGAGCTGTTTAAAGCCTCTATTGTACACAAAACTGTATAAAACTATATGTATCTAACTTTTTAGCATGGGTCTAAAATAATATAGCATGGGGATCTGCAAATGCAATAGCACAAGTAGGCTTACATCTATACAATCTTTGGTTGCAATCCAAACATACTTAGTAAGAAGTACAGTGGTACCTCAGTTTACGAACTTAATCCATTCCGGAAGTCCGCTCTTAAACTGAAACAGTTCTTAAACCAAGGTGCACTTTCCCTAATGAGGCCTCCCGCCCCCGGTGCCCTTCCACCGTTCAACTTCCGTTCATGGACTGAGGTAAAGTTTGCTAAAACCAGAACACTACTTCCAGTTTTGTGGAGTTCGTAAACTGAATAGTTTGTAAACAGGGCTGTTCTTAAACTGAGGTACCACTGTAAATGCCACTGAACTCAGCTGGTCTTGCTTCTCAGTGAAAATGCACATTTGTATCTTTGTTGCTTTTCTTTTTTAAATGCACATAATTTCTGCCTTTTGCATGCTTATCAGTATCATTAATGTCTGGCCTGTGAATGAATTTTAGCACATTCCTACTCTTTTTGTAAAACAACAGCACCACAGTAAAAATATATTGCAGGAAGAAAGGGAGTTTATAGAGTACTCTGTATTCTAAGAGGCGGCTGTATATTTAGTCTTTGAGCATTTGGAACACTTATTATAGGGATCAATTTGGCAAGAGCAGGGCCCAAATTATTTTAATAAAAAGTTCCATTAAATTCCATTGCATGGATGACTAAGTGCACAGGGATCGAATGTTCAGAGATGTGCATTGAAATAATCTTTTGTGTCTTTCCTGCTGAAAAGGCAGATGATCAGCAAGGCGGGAGCAGGAAGCTAATATGGATGCTGTAATGGAAATAGCAATAAGCCTTCAACAATTTATATAAACGTATAGAATCACATGTAACTTCAGACTTTCATAGAACAGGGAGACAATTTCCAGTGTCATCAAAGAACAGTGAAATACACAATGGCTGCTGCAGTGTTCCTTTCTGAAAGGAATGGTACTGGCTTTAGAAGTAAGAATGAGCAATTGCTAAGCTGCACTGCTGAAAATAGATATAGCTTTTGAGAGCCGAAAGAACACCTGGGCGATTGCTTAGATGATGCTCAGACATCCTCTAGCATATGTTAGATATCTTTGTGTTAATATTCCTTATGGCAGTGGTACAACTTTTGAAGAAGCTGCCAGTGATAGAAACTCAGCCATAGCTGGCCCTGCCACAAAGTAAGGTGAGGTAGATTGCCTCAGGCAGTGGTTTTGAGAGTTTTGGAGTGCCATTCAGTGACAGAAAATTTTGAGTCAGCTGTTGTTTTTTTTATAGAAGAGACTACTCTAATGTCAGCCACCAGTCCTTTTGAGCCTGTGGGCACATTTGCAGACCAGAAAAACTGTTGTGGGCAGAACACACACACACTGCGACCGAGAAACACCACAACCTATTCTGTAGCCTACAGAACAATGCTGCTTTCAACCTTATTTCAATGGGCCCCACACTGGTGACTGCCGACATGCGTGATCCCAGGAATGGCAATGGCAGCACAGGGAAACAGATAGATGGTGGAATGCCTTTTCAAGACAGCATCTCCCATTACAACCTAGAATTTAAATGGGAGGTGCTATTGCTTTGAGCCTTGCAGCAATATTTATCTTAGGTATAGATATAGAGAGAGAAGAACACCCCTCCCCCAACACACACACACTCCTAACCCTAAGAATAGTAGAGTAAGATCAAACCCCCACTTAGTCCTGCATCCTTTTTTCTGGATGTTTTCAGGGAGTCCAGAAACAAAGAATGAAGTCACCCGTGCTCCTCTTTGGTTTGACCCCCCACTGGGCCCTGTGAGACCCTGCATGTTCAGCCTGCTGCTTTGCATGCTTACACAGAAGCAAGTCTTGCTGTGTTCAGTAGTGCTTACACTTAGGTAAGTGTGCACATTGCAGCCTCAGAGACACACTACCTGCAAACTTGGAGGCTCTGTTTAGAAATTTAGGCTAATGCCCGTTGATATAATCCCTCTTCTCTCCTGTGAAATTGTTTGATTCCTTTTTAAAGTCAGGCCATCACTTCCTCATGTGGCAGTGAAATCTATAAGTTTATTATAGATTCTGTGGAGAAGTACTTAGCTCTGTCGGTCCTACATCTACTTCCAATCAATTCCATTGAGTGAGTCAGTGCTGCTATTAGAGAGGGAGAAAAAGCCTTCTCGGTCCATTTTCTTCAGAGCATGCATCATTTTATAAACTTCTTGTCATCTATTTTTCTAAATTTAAAAGCCCCAAATACCTGAACCTCTCCTTATGGTAAAGTTACAACTTACCTTACTGTGTTTGGTTGCCCTTTCTGGCAGCTTAGACACTATATTCCAAATGTGGCCAAACCAGAAGTTTGTGCAAGATGATTTCAAGGTATTATGAAATGAATCAGGATATGACAGCATCGTAACACTGGCATTCCTTATAGGGCTTCTATTGTTGATTGCTGAGATGATTTTATGTGAAGAAACACATAACACATTAGTGTATTATTATTAATATAATAACAAAGTGGTGGTAGAGGATTGCTCCATATTCCCTGACAAAGAACCCTTTAGAAGTTCTGGCAGTTAGCAGGTAAAGCTCTATTTGCTTAACCGGGGTGGGGGGGGGGGTGTTCAGTCAGATTTTACAGTGTATATCATAGTACCATTTCAACAGGGATTACTCCTGTAGAATTCAATTTCCACTGTAACAGAGTCCCTAGGCAGATTTTGGGAGTCTAATATTTACTTTCATAGAATAGCCTTCTAAAGTACCATGAATAAAGTACTTTCAATTTATCCCAAAGTAAAAGTCAACCCAAGGACCTAGATGAAACCTAACCTATGAGCCTATTGACCTATGAACAGAACACAAGACAATCAAGAAGTCTGGTTGAAGAGAGCAGAGTGAAGAAATCAAGGGAACTCACTTTCAAAGAGTTACAGTGCACTTCTTGTGGGGCTTAATTTACAAAGCAAAAGTCACTCCCGTTGATCTTTGTCTATCTGGGAATGACTTTTGTATCCAAGATGCAAAGGGAACATTGGTTTCTCAAGTGAAGGAAATCACTGTGTGTTAAAAGTTCCCACTGGCATGAAAGAAAGTTTGCCACTTTTATATAGTTATTGGCTATAAGGAGTCCCTCTGTGTGTGGCTAATGCTACTTTCAGAAACCATTGATCTCTAATCCAGAGAGCAGTTTCCTGTGGTACTTCAGTATAGTAATTAAAGTACCTAAGATTTTGCCCGAGACCTCTGATGAAAGAAAAGCTATACAAAAAGACCTCCAGCAATATATATGACTAGTACCACCCCCAACGCTCATTAAACAAAAATAGAGTTGAAAACAGAGAGGTGAGTGCTCTTGAGCTATTTTTACACAATCTTTTGAGCGCATCACAACAGCTAAAGGGAAGACAATCTATGCAAACTTACCCGTATCTGTCCCATTTATCTCCAAACTAAATCCCTTCAGCCTCCCACTTTAGGCCAATTCATCTGGCATTATGAGTCACTGGCTTTGCTCACATAATTCCTGCATATGAAGGTTAGTGGAGCAGAACCTGTTGGTAAGCGCTCACAGCTCCCATGCTGCTGTGATGATGGATTAAATCAGCCTCAGTTTGTGCTGAGGCAATGGTCCCTTCCTGCAGCCATTAGGGTGGCGTTGTTCTGTGAGAAGCTTAAGAGAATCCCCTCTCCTTGCATATTCCTTACGCTGCTCCTTTGCTGCCCTCTTCCAAGGCATCAAAAGCCCTTTGTGTGGTGTTCCTGTGCCACACAGGGCTTTCCCTCTCATCATAGTACTGAAAGTATGTCAAACTCATGGGCTCACAGCTGAGACACAGCGGTTGGGTTGGCACTTGCATTTTAGTTATATGATTGTGATTTCATTGTTTCACTGTTTTATTGTTTTATTTTGCACACCACCTTGAGAGGAATTTATTGTTTATTTGCACCATTTCTACACCACTTACTATCTGAAGAAGTGTGCATGCACACGAAAGCTTATACCAAGAACTAACTTAGTTGGTCTTTAAGGTGCTACAGGAAAGAATTTTTTACTTATATTAAAAGAAGCAGTGTACAGAAAACTAAAGCAACAATGGACAGCTTAAGCAACAAATATTTTTGAAAGCACATAGTTAACATATAAAAATGTAGCATCAATACAGAATTACTAATAAATGTAAACCAATGTCAGTTCTTTCACCTTTGGACATACCCTCCCTTTCAGTCTCCTGTCTCTCACCCTCCCACCTAGGGTCCCACCCAGGGTCCAAAAGAACTCTCAGTTCACCTGCAAAAGTCTCACATCCTTCTGCATATTCAGGGAATGCTAATATATATCCTGAACAGAACTAAACAGTTTTTGCTAAAGGGAATTTGCTAAATTAGTTCATTTAAGGAAATACACTTGAAGAACTTTAGAGAAAATATTGTGCCTGTTTAAAACTAGGACTGACATGTATGGTCAAAGAGTAGATGGAAACTTTTGTATATTATAGCTGCATGTACCTCCCTAGGGCAAAACAAATTTAAATCCTAATGAGACTTAGTATACCAGGACACCACCTAAAGAGCCACTGATTGCATGAGTTTACGGCATTATCATGGAATAATTTCAGACCCAGAAATGCCCCAAAGTTACTCTTAGGGCTCTGAAAGGATCTAACATTTGACAGTTCAAGAGAAGTGGACAGAAACCAAAATTGGATCATAGCAAGCACAGTACCATGCAAAGATAAATTTCCCTACCAGTTAACTATGTGAGACAGCTGTAACTAAGAAGGTAGATGTGAGCTGAGTCCCTCCAGGCATCCTTTCAGTGAATATTTACAGCATCTAGGTTTTCTGATTCAGCAAACTGGAATACCTCCAAACACAGGAGGCATGCATTCCTCATCCCTATACACATGTGCTCATACAGGTTGATGCTCAAGCAAAATAATGCTATAGGAAATTTGTTGCCTGAGAGAATTAAAGATGAGAACATTATCCATTCATGTTTGACCTCCAGGCAGATTAATGCAGGCAAAGGCCTATGCCTAGATTAATGTGATTAACTAATATTTCACAGAATCAAATTTGTGTTCAGATTGCCAAATTCTGTGTGCAGCTGGAAGAGCAAATGTGCTTCTGCACAACTGAACATCAGAAGGACAAGAACAATGTGTTTAGTCCTCAGCTGTACCAAGTGGAGAGCTGGATGAACTGTTGACAGCATGCCAACTTTCTGCTCTACTAATTCTGGCCTGACATGGCACCACAGTGCCATGTATTCCAGGCTATGTCAATATGTCAATAGAGGGTAGAATGTTGGCCAAGTGTTGCATGTAATGGCTTGGCCAATAATCTCTGTGTTCCATCTCTTTCCAATATAGCAGTATCCTCAACCTGAAGGTCATCCACCCACCCCGCCCCCATTTCCCAGCTGCTCTATGATGCTGGGAAGGAGGACATTGAATGGACAAGGGATAGTAAGTAAATATGGGTACCGGCAGGAGAGCCAGCTTTAATGCCAGAGGAGCAGGAGCAAGAACACAATTTACAAGGTGGGCGAGAGATGGTGAATTCTTCAACTCTCTGTAGTATCGGGAGCAGCCTGTTTGGAGTGTGGAGTAACAATCTACCCAAATGTGGTAGGCTTTCTAGCTTCTGACAAAGCCTACCCCCCAACCCGAGTGAAATGAACAGGTCCAAGGCATGCTAGTTCAAAACCCTGTCCTGTTTCTCTTGATCATTAGACCAGCATTTGTAATGTCATCTGAATATCTGGATATTTTTTGTCCTTTAAATGCAAATCATATCCCTGTTCCTATAATTTCTTCTTCCACCTTTCCTATCATTATCATCACCTTACACCACTTCAGAAGAAATCAGCTCTTCGGTGCATGATTGAAAGCAAGCCCCCTTGACTTCTACAAGCTGATAGCTGGGTTTTGTTAAATAAGCTTTTAGCATTGTGACAGATTTCATTAACTCTTTGTGTTATGCAAAAGCTGTACCTGTTACAGGATTTATGCACTGTGCTGTGGAAAGCTGGAATGAAGGGCCAGGCTAATGAGCTTGGAACGTGGAGCAGCTTCAAAATCTGAAGAGGCAAGTTCTTACAGGTCACACTGCCCTTGCAACATTGTTTGTAATTACTTTATGTTGCCAAAATGTGCAAAAATTTCTTACTGCAAGGATTATACCCCAAGGATTCTGGCCATGGTAAGACATTCTGAATCAGAATAGATTTATTTTGACATTTTTTTACCTTGTTGCATCCCCAGGGTACTATAGCTTTCTGTTTCATGTTCACATTACAAAAAGTTTGAAATGGATTAAGCTGAATGATAGTGACTTGGACAAAGCCACCCACTGAATTTAGGGTGACTAAGCAGGCATTTGAAACTGGATCTCCTTTGATCAAACCTATCACACCATCTCCTCCACATCACACTGTCTTTCAAATAAAGGAAAATGGAATTTCACAGAGAAATCAAGGTATAGCTATACTCCTCCCCCCACAATTACTTTCATCACTGGTTTATACCAGCTGTAACTACTCTGATTGTGCTCTTGGTGCACCTAGCCTACCTTACAGGTCTCTTGGGAAGGTATAGCAGGAAGTGCACAATGGCTGCAAAAGGGGACTTGATGCTTGCATCATAGGCATAGAATCTTAATTCCTTTAGCCAATATGATGCTTTTCTGCCCCTCACTGCAAATTAATTACAGCTCCAAGGTTTCACCCAATCTTAATCGAGCCTGCTTATTGGATGTTTTAATAATGAGAACCTGTTTCCAGACAAAACCACATAGGGAATTGAACCCTGGTTGCTAGGAAGGGCAAAGAACAGAGATTTAAAAGAACAGAAAATGAGGAACAAGCAGTGTGTGTGGGGGGGGGGGGAGTGCATTAAGGGAGAAGGGGCAACACCAGCTCTTTAAACTCCAGGGAGTCTTATACCTTTGTGTTCAAACAGCTCAAATCATCAAACACAGGTCTGACTCTTCTCATAGGCTAAAAACACTGAAGGGTGGGAGCAGCTAGAGTGGCTGACTAGGAAGTTGCCTGCATATAACTTTGCTTGTAGGAAATAATAATAATAATAATAATAATAATAATAATAATAATAAAAAATGTTATTTATACCCCACCCTCTCTGGCCAGGACTGGGCTCAGGGCAGCTAACATACATTAGTATATAATACATTAAAACATAAAATCAAACAATTGATTAAAATGCAGCTTAAATCAAATTCAGATCAGAATAAAATCAGGTGGCAAATCTAGAGATTTGCTTTTTTTAAAAAAAGAAAGCTTAGCATCTGGACCCACTTGCAGTTGTACCATTATAATCCAGTCTTGCATAATAGAAATGGCTTGGTATTATGCCAGCTGAAAAGATTAACTCCGCAGACAATAGACAGTATCTGTGCATGTACATCTGGTATAGGCCATCGCCCTTGAAGCAACTACATAAACATTTTACCACATGTATTTACATTGTTCCATTCACAGTTCCATGCCACATATATGTGTTATAGAAATTTAAATATGTGTGTGTACATATTTACACCCCTTTATCCAACCATATGAAGTGGCCTTGGGTGGAATGCCTGGTAGGGCATTTTCATAAGACAGCCTGGGTGAAGGTCCTCCAGGTGTGTGATCCTCCAGGCTTCTGTATCTGGTCCTCAGGACTCCCCACCTCCCAAGCCAAATCTCTTGTTACTCTTCTAGGGATCATCACTGGGTGCTTTTGCCTAGCTGGAATGTGACCTTGAATGAAGATAATGCCTCTTGCAGGCTAGAATGGAGGACAGAGAGTGAGTATGCATCAACTGATGATGTGAGTATGCATCAACCTCTGGTGTTTGTGTGGCAAAAATATACTCTATAAAGGCATAAGTTACATACATTTCTCCACTAACTTTTGCATCTGGCTCTACCCATTTTTGCCCATGGCCCTGCTCACCACTAGCCAAAAATGAGTGGGTGTTTAACAGAATCTCACCCATGTTTCCATCCCAACTGGATGCTGCTTTTCTGTACTTACCAGGAACTCAGAATATGTGACAAATTGCAGCAAACTCAGACTGATTTCAGATGTTTCCCAGCTCATCGGTTCACATTTCAAATGTTGTTGGTTGTTTTTATTTGCTTAGATACATAGAACATCTGGGTATTTGAAATTTGTAGTGAATACTGGTAGATGAGGAATGAGGATAATTCCGGATTTTTTAATGGGAGGCATCATTCTGTATCATGTAACTAGTGCTATAACCACTTTATGTAGGAATACTGTTTTCTATAAATGTTTGCTAGAAGAATGTATCTAGTCTGGCTTCTCTGTTGGCTAAACATCCAAAATTTTGGCCCTGGGCATCATCTTTTAGGGCTTCTGTTTACAGGTCAGTATTCAATGTCAAGCTACATTCATATAAATATAACACTGTAAACCTTGGCAACTCCTTTACCTTGTAAATTAACCTACACCAAAAGCCATTAGAGAAGATAAAATGCTGAGCAAAGAATCCTCAAAGGAGAAACTGTCAGCTCCGCCGCTCTGGTCGCAATTAATTGATCAAATGATGCAATAAAATGGCCAGTAAATGCAATGCCCTAACTGGTGTTACACAACATTTTTTAACATCATTGCAGCCAAACTAATTTGGCTTTGAAGAGTTTGGAAGCAAGCACCATTTTTCTTTGTGTCATTGGACTTTTCACCTAGCAGCCCACTGATTACCGGGAATAACTCCAGCTACTGAAATGCACGATTCCAGCTAATGAAACTGACCAGCTATCTAAGCTTAGCAATGCCATGAGTAGTAAAGGATTTTCTAGGAAACTGCAGCTTTATCTCTATGGGTGCAGCTTTAATTCTATGGCCTAGGGAAAGTGCCAAGAGCCAGCTAGGGAGATGGTAAGAGAAGACAGGAGTCAACTGGGGAACCCAATACAGCCTTAAGGACAACTCCACCAATGTTTCCCTTTCTTTCCATAACTTCAGCTAGCAAATGGCAGGCTCTAGGCTCTCTGCTCTCTATATCAGCAGAAGGGATACTGAGACTGTATAAATTAAATTGAGTTTTGCTGCAAATACAGTCCTTCTACTTTTCAGTGGTATTTGAATAATTGCACACAGGCCTTGCTGCTAAGATCTGAAAATTGTTCCCATAACAACTACAAAAGGGGAAAAAACATGTTTGTAATTTACCTTGGTACAGGAGTGAAGGAAGAAAACCACAAGAATAGATCAGTCATGGACCTTGTACATTTTGCAGTAGTTTAAGCAGGGATAGAGTCAAATTTATCCAAAGGGAACTGCCAAAATATTCAGATACTCAGAATTCCAGATACATGAAGGAATAAATTAAAAAGTTACATAAGAAGGCTGCTGGAAGACAACTGGATAATGGGAGCTGCTCTATCAGCTATAACATTGACAATTCAGCTTTGTTTGATATATGAAGTTTATAGAAACACTTTTCAATTTACATTTTCTCCAGATTTTCATAGTTTGGAAAAATTATTTAAGGCTACAGGTACAATTTTTGTGGCATCTTTTCTCTTTGTTTTTTGTTATATAACATAATAATTGTTGAAAACCTGAGCAACTGCAAACTTGCAGAGAAACTATGAGAAAAATAATACAGATTTTTAAAAAAAGAACCATCCATTTACGTACACAGGAAGCAACCTTATATCAAGTCAGATTAGATCAGTATTATCTACTTTGACTGGCAGCAGCCTTCCAGAATTTCAGGTAGAGTTTTTTCACATGCCTTACCCAGAGATGTCAGAGATTAAGCGTGGGATCTTTTGCCTGTGCTCTATCCAAAGCTGTCAATGTAAAGGGAAATTCCCTTATTCCGAATAGGATTCCTTGCAAGAAAAGGGAAAAGTTGACAGCTATGGCTATCATTGATCTAAATCAACTCCCAAGAGAACACTTATGGAAAATTTGCTGATTGGCTGGAAAAGCTACTATAAAGCAACCGAGTAGCCCACGACAGGAATGAAAGTTGAATAGCTCTGCTGCAGCTCTGTAGAGAGGACTTAATAACTGCAGTGTAGATTACAGAATTATGGCTAGAATAAAATCTAAGGCAAGTTTTACTCAGGCAAAATCTCTGCAGGAATTTTCTTGGAAGAAAAAGGAACTTGAAGAAAGGTGACATTTGTCAAGGAGTTGGGGATGATTTGCACATCTCTAAGATAGACAGGGTAATCCTGGTGCATATAAGACAGATTGTTGTTATTTATTATTATTTATTGAATTTATATACCACCCTATACCCAGAGGTCTCAGAGTGGTTCACAGAACAAAATCAAAATATAAAACCACAAAATATATAATCAAAATGAAAACAACAACCCAATAACCCTCCTCCCAGTTAAGTGTAGTGGCCCCCATCCTGCAGAATGCCCTCCCAGCAGATGTCAAGGAGATTAGTAGCTACATAACCTTTAGAAGACAACTGAAGGCAGCCCTATATAGGGAAGCTTTTTAAGGTTTAATATTTTATCATGTTTTTATATATGTTGGAGGCCACCCAAAGTGGCTGGGGCAACCCAGTCAGATAGGTAAATAATACATTATTATTATTATTATTATTATTATTATTATTATTACAGATGAGCTGCTGGGTGGGCACAGCAACTCACAAATTGGATAGTAGGGCCCTAATGCAGCTTTGGCAAAGATGGCAGATGTGTAAAGCTGATGGAAAGAATCTGATTCACCTCCTTGACTATACAATAAGAATTATTTAAAAGGTGATATGTCACATCAACACTGAATCTCTGTTGTTGGTTGCTAGCTTAAGTTTCCTCATTTGACCCAGTTACATTTCAAAATATACAGAAGGTGAAAAGCCTAGTACCAAAAACAACCCCTTGTTTTTTCCTCATATTCTATTTTGTTTTCCCCAATTACATTCCACCTGTAGAAAAGTGTCATATATATACCCTGAGTTTTTGTTGACAGAGTTCCGCACAACACATGGCTCAATGAAGCACACAGAAAATAGTCAGTGCTTTCAGAAGTCAATACAAGAAACAGAAATTATCACCTGATGATCACAAGATCCAGATAAATCTACTGCAGGAGGGCTGAATGATACCAAACACATGTAAAATAAGTATTTGATTGATGTCACTGACTAATTTGTGGCTTTTTGTCATGATATTGAAAATGTACATGTCAAGTCAAAACAGAAATTACTTTTCTCACTAAAGCTGTGGATTGAAGGATTTATGAGGATTTACTGCTGGAAGTGGAAACAGGTGGTTGTACAATGCAGCAATGCACAAAATGAATTTAAGAACAGCTTGGGTGGTTTGCAGCAGCTTTAGGCAAATGCCTTCAAGTTAAAGAAACTAGACAGCTTAGGTATTATCCTTCCTCTATGCAAATTACCAAAAAGCTCATAGCCATGGTAGCACTTCATATCAAAGTGTGGGGGGAGGGGGAATCAATGTCTTTGCTGCATAGAGCAGTGCCATGGATAATGGATTTTTGGTAGGCAGCATCTAAGCCGGTTTTCAGACTCTTCAGTCCCCTCAAGAGTTACTCTAAAATATTACTCTCAATATGCACAAATATAACCTTCATGTGCATTAACCTCATGCAACAGAGGTTGAATAGCTTGCTAGAATATAATCAGTTATCACTTAGGGTAAGTTCATACATGCAAGTTCATCTTTTGATTTCCCATGGTCTATTAATAGTTGAGGACTTTCTCTCATTCAAGCCATCAGTACTGTCAACTGATTTACTTCTGTTCACGAGCCATTCATAGGAAGTTTTTAAAAGCAACCTGAGACCGTTTCACCACACATTGCTTCTATTTAGGGAAGCTTTTAATGTTGATGTATCATAGTATTTTAATATTCTTTTGGAAGCCGCCCAGAGTGGCTGGGGAAACCCAGCCAGATGGGCGGGGTATAAATAATAAATTATTATTATTATTATTATTATTATTATTATTATTATTGCAATCTGCTTGCAATTCTGCTGTTGTGGTGCCTTGTCCTCTGGCCAAGAAGTGGTGTCAAGGATCCTTAGGATTTCCTTAACATATTAGCCCTCTGAAGGCCTTCATAGCTCCTGTGTTGGTGAATATGGGAGAAAGGAGCAGGTAGCCCTGCCTCCTGATGTTGTGTGCTCCTGGCTGGGCACTCCTTTGATGTTCAGGTGCATAGCAAAAATGTCTGCAGAGAAGGTGCCACTGTGCTCCTAGTTATAAATATGCATGTGTCTATAGGATCTGGACACCTCAATCAACTGGGGTTTGAGATCCTGTGAAGCCTTGCATATATAGCTTTACACATGAAGGCTCCCTCCCTATAAGATGTCTGCAGTGTTCATACAGCTGTTGGGAAAGGAGTATGAGACTTGGGGCAGACCCATGCCTTGCTCTGGGTCCATCAGCAATTGCATAGGGCTGTTGTCACTCTCCTTTTGGAAAACATCAGTTTCACTAAACAAACAGAACTTCGCTAAACAAACAGCACAGCTCTTACACCCCATCCCCCAATTTTGATCTAGTAGTCTTATCTCACAACAGCCTTCTGAATAAGAGATAATCTGACATGATTTTACATTGACTAGTATCTTAAGGGAAGCATCTAAAGGGAAAGAGTCTTGATCACCCTAACTGTAAACACTGTTTGCCGACTAAATCCTCAGTCTCTTCTGTAGGCATGCTGGCTATTCTCCTTTTGAAGAGGGACACAAAGTAGAAATCCAAAGTGTTCCAAGGCAAACCACAAGCAAACCTAATTATTGTTTTGTGCTGTATTTGGCAAGGCATACTCTTTTCTTCCTGGTGCTAAAATGGAAGCAGGGAACTCATGTGCTACTGTTCTGCAACACTATCTTAAAAGATAGTTCTCAAAATAGGGAATGGAATATGAAGTAATGATGCTGATAAATTGATTACCTGCCTGTCAGGGGTTCAGGAGCAGAGGCAAGGGCAAGGGAGGAAACAGAGAGCGAGGGGGAGGAGGCAGAAGAAAAGATGAGTGATGACGACGACCCGAGATCTCCGAGTCTTTCCAGTGAATCAGAAGATTCACAGAAAGGAGCACCAGTGGCCAGGGCAAGGGGGAAGCCTAGGGGGACACCCCAGGAAGATAGAGCCAGAGGGGACTCAGAGGGGAGCAGTTGGAAATCGGGACCAGCGTCACCGCCAGAGAGCAGGGAAGAGGAAGGGCGCCAGGGATCAAGCGCTGGCAGCTCACAACAGGGGGGAGGGCACGAGTCAGGAGTGGCCACACCTCCATCGGGGAGCGAAGAAACGGTCAGACGGAAGGTGGAAGGTTGGGCGCGCGCGACAAGTTCAAATGCACAGGAAGGTGGCGCAGTAGGCAGCCCGGAAAGGGAGCCAGGTCCTAAAGCCCGCCGAAAGGAGGGAGAAGAGTCAGGGGGGTCAGCGTCAGCGTCAGAGGAATCCCGGAAGGAAGAGACCCCGGGGGGCAGAGGGACCCAGAGAAGAACAGTCAGGCGGAAAAGGTGGAGCAAGGCTAGGATATTAAGTTGGTGTACAAGGGGCGGAGACTCAGATGGAGCTTCGCCGATCTAACCATTAGACGTAGGGTTGCACGCAGCAGCTTGAGAATGGAAACTGTAACTCAATAAAGACTTTTATTTAATGATCGCTGGCTAGCGTGATCCTCTGTGAGCTAGGATCTGGAAGCAACTCTGACAGTAAGCTCCATCTCCTAACTTGTGGGCATCTACAGCCTCGCGGAGAGGAGAGAAAGCGGGTGCCTACTAGCGAGCTCACGAACGGCAGACAACATGACGGCCGAACAGCAGATAGTGGAACTCAGAGAAGCAGTGTCGCGCCTGAATGCCGAGGCTCTTGCATCCAGGAAGAGAGAGGAGGACGCAGCTGCCACCTACAGGGATCTCCAGGTCAGGTTGGAAGTGCTTACGAAGCAAGGGCAACTGACACCCAAACCGGAGGGGATTGGGTTGGGGAGACGAACAGGCGGTTTGGTCTCTCACTTCGATGGGAATTTGCAACAGTACCCCAACTTTAGAGCAGATGTAATGTGTGCACTGCAACTGCTGAACAAAGACTTTAGAGATGAGCAAGAGAAGGTGGGATTCATCATGTCCCATTTGCATGGAGATGCTAAAGCATGGCTGCGCAATTTGTGGAGAGATAAGGATCCGGCGCTCCAAAATGCGGATGCCTTTATTAAAGCGATGGATGGGTGCTTTTTGTCAAGCATTGACGTGGATCTTGCTCGGCAGCAGATACATGGACTGAAGCAAGGGAGGGCCAGCGTAAGGCAGTACCATGCCCGCTTTTTCGCTTTGGTCAGTGCTCTGGAATGGGACAGAGATTCGGCTCCTGTAAGAGGCCTGTTTTGGGAGGGATTGCACGGCTCGGTTAAAGATGAAATTGCGAGGGGGGAGAGACCCCGGACCACGCAGGAGATCGTTCAGAGGGCGCTGGTGGTGGGGGTGCGGCTGGAAGGACGTCCGTGGAGCAGTGGCGAAGGGCGTGGAGGGCGCGAACCAGCCAGGGGCTCCTCCTTCCTTCCCAGAGAAGCAGCGCGTGCGCAATCCACGCCTCCGCCAGGAGGAGGAGCGGAACCTATGGAGGTTGGAGGTGCAAGGGCTCAGTCAGCAGCCAGAGCCCTAGCACCGGCAGCAGTGAAAGCGAAGCCTCCTAGAGGGAACAGGAAGTGTTACATCTGCGATGATCCACAGCATATGGCGAAAGAGTGTCCCCAGAGGCTCCACAAGCACACTGCAGCCTCAGCAATGGTAACTGCAGCAACGCAGCAAGGACAACCACAGCAGGGAAACGACGGAGTCTGGTTGGAGGAAGAGGCACTGGGGCCCAGCCAGACGTGTCAGTGAAGCAGTCCCCAGAGATTTTACAGCCCATGGACCCCCTCCCGCCCAAACCGGTAGTGAGGCTCACCGCGTCGCTCCAGCTGCCCAATGGAATCACCATGGACGTGCCAATCACCATTGACTCCGGAAGCAATGCGGACTTTCTAGGGCAGGACTTTGTCGACCGGCACGCTATACAGTTGCTGCCTGCCACGCTGCCCCTGCAGGTTGTCACGGTGGATGGCAGGGAGCTGCTAGGGGGGCAAGTGGTGAAGCAGACGCCACCAATGGTGATGCGACTTGGGAATCACAGGGAAATCATCAGCTTCAATGTCACTCAACTATCGGACACGCCCATTGTATTGGGCATGAGTTGGCTGGACAAGCACAGCCCGACGCTGGCTTGGTACCAGAGGCAGCTGACCTTCGGCTCTTCCTTTTGCGCTGAACACTGCATCGTGCCCAGGCAGGAAGGAGGGGAAGAGGAGTCACAGCTGCAGCTAGGCACGCTGCAAGCGGTTCCCCACAAGTACGCAGAATTTTTGGAGGTTTTCTGCGAGAAGGAGGCAGACAGGCTACCCCCCCACAGACCATATGACTGCAAAATTGACCTGCTGCCGGGGGCGGCGCTGCCCAAAGGGAAGCTGTATTCCATGTCTGAGGACGAACTGCAGGAACTCAAAGAGTTCATAGATCATAATTTGGAGCGCGGTTTCATCCGAGAGTCCAAGGCAGCGGGGGGCAGTCCGGTATTCTTTGTTAAGAAGCGGGACACGCCCCAAAAAAGACTTGTAGTGGACTTTCGCATCTTGAACAGTGTGACCAAGCCATCGGACTTCCCCATGCCCCGAATCGACGACCTCCTCGCAAAGGTACGGAAGGGCAGAGTGTTCACCAAGTTGGACCTGCGAGGGGCATACAACCTCATTCGCATGCGGGAAGGAGATGAGTGGAAGACAGCCATGTTCACGCCCCTGGGCACCTACGAATATAGAGTTATGCCTTTTGGATTGCAAAATGGCTCCCACGTTTTTCAAGCTTTCATGCATCACGTGTTGGCGGGGCTCCTCTACAAGACGTGCGTCTGTTTCTTGGATGACATCCTGATCTTTTCGGAATCGCAGCAGGAGCATGACAGACACGTCAAGGAAGTGCTGAGCAGGCTACAGCAACATAGGCTTTACGCCAAGCTGGAGAAGTGCCAATTCGACGTGACGGAGGTGGATTTCCTGGGCTACAAGTTGTCTGATAAAGGGCTCGCCATGGACAGCGCCAAGGTCCGAGCAGTGTTGGATTGGAAAAGCCCACGCAACCGGAAGGAGGTCCAACGGTTTGTCGGCTTCGCGAACTTCTATCGCAAGTTTATCAAAGGCTTTGCCATGCAGACAGCGGCCATCACGGACACGCTCAGCTCCAAGAAAAAGAAGTTCATCTGGACAGAGCAGGCGGAGCAGTCCTTTCAGGCACTCAAGCGTCTCTTCGCGTCGGAAGAGCAGCTGCTTCATGTCAACCCCAGCAGGCCGATGAGGGTGGAGACAGACGCTTCGGACAGAGCCGTGGGAGCAGTCCTGCTGCAGAAAGACCCGCAGGGGGTTTGGAGGCCGGGAGCGTTTTACTCAAGGAAGCTCAGCAAGTCCGAACAGAACTACACCATCTGGGACAGGGAGTTGCTGGCCATTCATGCAGCGTTCAAAGCGTGGAGGCACTTCCTGATCGGCGCCAAGCACACGGTGCAGGTCTGCACGGACCACAAGAATCTAGAGCACTGGCGCACGGCACAGTTCCTGAACCAGAGGCAGATACGTTGGGCTGAGTTCTTTGCGAATTTCGACTTCCGAATAGAATATGTCCCGGGGGACACCAACATCATGGCGGATGCTCTCTCCCGTAAGCCACAGTATCTGGAGGAGGCAACGCCAGCGGCCGCCATGCACATCTTCGCACCGACAGTGTGGGCGTGCGCGGCGGCAACAGTTGACCTGGATGCGGTGCGACGAGCGTTGCAGGATGACTCCTTCGCGCAAGCAAAGATGGCAGAGGTGCACAGGGGCACGGCAGCGACCGACGAGTTCCAGCTGCGAGATGGTTTGCTCATCCGTAAAGGGGCCATCTACGTGCCGGGAGACGAACTTCGCGCCAAGGTACTGCAGCAGCTGCACGACGCGCCCACTGCCGGGCACTTTGGCAAGGAGAAGACGGTGGAATTAGTAGCCAGAGACTTCTGGTGGCCCGGAATGAGAGGGGAAGTCGCGGACTACGTGGCGAGGTGTGACACCTGCCAGAGGGCCAAACCAGTGCACAGACCGCCGGCCGGACTGCTGGAACCGCTGCAAACTCCGTTCGAACCATGGGAGAGAGTGGCCCTGGACTTTGTCACGGATCTGCCCAGCTCGAGGGGCAAGACGGCTGTGCTGGTGGTGGTGGACTTGTTCTCCAAGATGGCACATTTCATTCCGTGTGCGAAGGTGGCCACGGCGGAACAAACCGCCAAACTGTTCATAGACCACGTGTTCAAGGTTCACGGTCTGCCGCGGTCTATTCTGTCCGACCGAGGGCGACAGTTCATCTCGAACTTCTGGCAGAGGCTGATGGGCTTCCTGAACGTCAAGATCAACCTGGCGTCGGCTAGACACCCGCAGACCAACGGGCAAGCGGAGCGGGTCAATGCCATCATGCAGCAGTACCTGAGATGTTATGCGAATCAACAGCCTGCGACGTGGGTGGATTACCTGCCTCTCGCCGAGTTCGCCTACAACAACACGAAGCACGTGTCCACGGGGGTCACGCCGTTCTTCGCCAACAACGGGAGGCACCCCAGAACCTTCCCGGGACTGGAAAGAATGGGGGAGGGGGAGCCGCAGACAGCAGATGCGTTCGCGTCGGAGTTGCAGGAGGTCCACGATCAGCTGCGGCGGCACCTGGAGCTGGCTAAACACGCATACAAGGTACAAGCGGACAAACACAGAAGGGTTGGCGAAGAGATCCATGTGGGAGACTGGGTCTGGTTAGCAGCCCACGCAGTGCCGGCCAGGTCGTTGGCGAAGAAGAAACTAGGGCATAAACAACTGGGGCCCTACCAAGTCGAAGAACAGGTCAACCCGGTGGCTTTCAGGCTGGCTCTTCCGGAGGGTTCCAGAATGCATCCGGTGTTCCACAGATCGGTGCTCACTCCCTACAAGGCACCTCACAGGTTTCAGGAACCAGGAACGGCACCGGGTCCGCTCCGAGAGAGAACCGGGCAAGGGGGAGTGGCACAGGAGGAGCGCATCAACGAAGTCACGGAGA
The DNA here is from genome assembly GCF_964106645.2 of Podarcis pityusensis. Classification (NCBI taxonomy): domain Eukaryota; kingdom Metazoa; phylum Chordata; class Lepidosauria; order Squamata; family Lacertidae; genus Podarcis; species Podarcis pityusensis. The sequence goes on along the minus strand of NC_138031.1, from coordinate 40,763,564 downwards.
TTTTGGACTCCAGATGGGGGGAAGAGGGGGTAGAATACCTTCTCGCCAAGGAGGGCACCCCGGCCAGTGCCAACAGCTGGGTGCCGGGCTACGCTTTAGACGAACCTCTGCTCAAAGAAGAGTTTCATGCCCTCTTCCCACACAGGCCAATGCCAGCAGACTTTTTCGACGACTGGCTTTTCACGCCCACGCTTTCAGCCAGCACGTTCCGGGGGTTCGACTCGGACGAGGAACCGACACGAGACGCCCGTTCCCCGGAGGGGTCACCCTCGGGATCTGCTTCAGAACCCTCGTATTGGTGGGATGATCGACCAGAGGAGCAGTTCCGCAGAAGGTGGCTGGAGGGTCCAGGACGAGCAACGTCTCCAGAAGGCAACGAGGGAGAGACGGACATGGACGTTTTCGGGGACGACCCGGGTTTCGAGCACGGCGGCACAGAGATGGAAGCGGAGGTGACCGTCGTCAACGAGAGCAGGGAGGAAGAACCGGAAGACTTCGGATGGCGGCCCGCCACGGGAAGCGAACTGTATCCGACATTCGTCCCCCTGACACAGCAGCACCCAGATCCCGCACCGGAAGGAGGGGAGGGGGGAAGAGGGGGCTTCGAGGGGGGGATGGATGTCAGGGGTTCAGGAGCAGAGGCAAGGGCAAGGGAGGAAACAGAGAGCGAGGGGGAGGAGGCAGAAGAAAAGATGAGTGATGACGACGACCCGAGATCTCCGAGTCTTTCCAGTGAATCAGAAGATTCACAGAAAGGAGCACCAGTGGCCAGGGCAAGGGGGAAGCCTAGGGGGACACCCCAGGAAGATAGAGCCAGAGGGGACTCAGAGGGGAGCAGTTGGAAATCGGGACCAGCGTCACCGCCAGAGAGCAGGGAAGAGGAAGGGCGCCAGGGATCAAGCGCTGGCAGCTCACAACAGGGGGGAGGGCACGAGTCAGGAGTGGCCACACCTCCATCGGGGAGCGAAGAAACGGTCAGACGGAAGGTGGAAGGTTGGGCGCGCGCGACAAGTTCAAATGCACAGGAAGGTGGCGCAGTAGGCAGCCCGGAAAGGGAGCCAGGTCCTAAAGCCCGCCGAAAGGAGGGAGAAGAGTCAGGGGGGTCAGCGTCAGCGTCAGAGGAATCCCGGAAGGAAGAGACCCCGGGGGGCAGAGGGACCCAGAGAAGAACAGTCAGGCGGAAAAGGTGGAGCAAGGCTAGGATATTAAGTTGGTGTACAAGGGGCGGAGACTCAGATGGAGCTTCGCCGATCTAACCATTAGACGTAGGGTTGCACGCAGCAGCTTGAGAATGGAAACTGTAACTCAATAAAGACTTTTATTTAATGATCGCTGGCTAGCGTGATCCTCTGTGAGCTAGGATCTGGAAGCAACTCTGACACTGCCATTCAGCAGGAGGTCCCAGGGTGGGTTACAACAATAAAAAATAAAAAATACTTAAAAGAAATTGTATTTACAGTGATACAGTTGGCCCTGAAAACAAACATCTCATGTGTCAAAGGCCAAGCTAAAGAGGTGCATGATAGCAATAATTCCAATACAGTAATGGCATTTTTCAGCAGCAAATACAATCATAATCCTCATTTTGTCTTCTGGGGGAGGTTAAGGGTATATATTTGTTGTTATTATTGTTGTTGTTTATTAAATGTGTATACCACCTTTCATCCAAAGATCACAAGGTGGTTCACAACATAAAACTATAAAAAGAGAACACAAAATATATAACAAAATGAAAACAAACCAATAATTCCCCTCGCCTGGCACCTAAAGGTATGTAAGGAAGGGGAGAACATTCCACAAATGTACCTCAAAAAGGCCAGTTCTTGTGTTGCCACCCTCTGGACCTCTCTTGGAGGAGGCACACGAAGAAGGGTGTCAAATGTTTATTGTAGGGTCTGGGTTGGCTCATATGGGGAGAGGTGGTCCTTGCTTACAGTTCTAACTGCACAGCCAAAAGACATGAGATGCAGTCTCAAAAGAGCAAGTCTTTTTTCTCTGGAATACCCTTGCACAGACAGTAAGAGGATAGATTTGCTGCCTATGCAGTCCGCACTCAGTCCGCAGTCATCTGATTGGGTGGGGTGGGTGGGGGAACTGGTGTAGCCAGGAGTGATGGGAGACTAATCAGGTGAAACTTTCATGAGCATTGTATACGTTGTATACAATACAGCAGGGCTGGGGAATCTCTCTCTCTTTTTAGCCCAAGGGACACATTTCCTTCTGGGCCATCTTCCAGGGGCCATATACCGGTGGTGGGTGGAGCCAAGAGCAAAAATGAGCAGAGCAATGAATGTGAATGTTATTTTTGCACAGCAGGCTAATTTATCCATACTCACACATCCTTCTCTATCCTCCACCAGGATAGAGTAAACAGGAAGCATTATCGGAGTTCAATGACATATTCTCACCAGGAAAACACTGAATGAAGGTGCAAAGCAGGGGGGATGGAAAATGTGACTCAGGAGGATGTGTGGCCTGGAGAAAATACCAGGTCAAGAGAACTGAAGTGCTGCCTTTGGCCCCTTTGCCTGAGATTCCCTATGTACTGTCATGAAATAAGTACAGTGGGTGATTTATCCTTGTAACCAATGCTTTAGTGGGCTAAAGTAGAAAGAATAAAGATCCTTTCAGACAGAGGGTTTTAAAATGATAATTAATCCAATCCAATCCCCAAACCAGGTATGTTGTCAGGTATGTTTTAATTAGAATATCTGGCCTTGGGAGATGAGTAAATGAGTCCAGATTTAGAATAGTAATTTTATTTTATCATTTTTTGTAAATACCAAAATAATGGAATATATGTCTTGGAGCGAACAGTCACGCCGTTTCATTGCTTAATATTTTTTATTACCATCTCCCTACATCCATCTAAATAGTATTTTTCCTTTGTGGCATTAACAACTACTTGCTGAGAAGGGGGAAACAGGAAACTGTTCAGTTTAATTAGTTTGCTCATTTAAAAATCTCAAACTCATGCCCTGAGAAAATGCCATGATAGTTTGTCCCCAAAGTGGAATATTTTCTTGTTTTCTACACCTATCTTCTCCTATTCCACTGACTGAAAATTTTTTAAGCTGTTGCTTCTGTGAGAGCATTGGCAGAGTGCTACAGTCATTTATGATTTGAGCTGCATTTTCCAGGCTGGACACAATGGCAGGGAGTTACAAGCTCTCACATAAATCAGATTATAGCCTATCAGTGAATTTGTGATGTGGACATCAATATTTGGTGTGGGTGAAGGACTCATTGAAAAGGTAGCCTGACTCAGTCATAAAACTGACAGGGGACAAGCCTCCAAGCAGAAGGATATGTGAAGTTTTTAATTCCCCCCCCCCCCCATTCTTTTACAGATCATGGGGATAGTGTACTGTAATGTCTAGTAAGAATATAAGGAGAGCCTGCTGAATTAGGCCAATGGCCATCTAGTCCAGCATCCTGTTGTTACAGTGGAGGTAGCTCATAGCCATCATGGCTAGTAGCTGTGGATAGCCATATCCTCCAAGAATTTGTCTAATCCTCTTTTAGAGCCACCCAAGTTGGTGGCGATCACTGCCTCCTGTGGGAGTGCATGCCATAGTTTCACTATGTGCTGTATGAAGTTCTTTCTTTTATCTGCCCTGAATCTGCCAACAGATTATTTTATCATAACCAAGGAAATAAGAAATAAGTTCACAGCAGGCTTGAATGAAGAGAGGCACTGTCCTGATGCAGTGGGTCCCCCCTGCCACCACAGCCATACCAGCCTTCCCCCAAACTGGTGGCCTTTAAATATTTTGGACTACAACTGGGCTGATGGGAAAAGGAGTTCAACTGCATCTGAAGAGCACCTGATCCATGAAGGCTTATAAGCACAGTGAACAATGCACCTTCTCAATACTGACTGGGAGAAAGCCATCATCAGTGTGCTAATGACCCAAGAATCATACTAGAAAAGGGAGACCAGTTTTGTATTCCATACAATGACAGGAATCAAGCTGGGTAATATAAATACATAATGTTGTACTATATCTGTATTGACAGCTATGATTCAACACAGGGTTTTCTTTCTCTCCTTTTTTGTTTAGTGTCAAACAGTTCTGTTTTATACCTTCTACTTTTTAGAACATACTGTTATGAGTTGGGGGGGGGACATGAGTCTGACTCATTATGTAATGACACCAAAGATAAAAGAATGAATCCCACTGTAAACACACTGGGATAGATCAGCTGGTAGAGTATCAGACTCAATCTCAGGGACATGGGTTCAAGCCCCACGTTGGGCAAAAAAAAATAAAAATCCTGCATTGCAGGATATTGGACTAGATGACCCTTGTGGTCCCTTCCAACTCTATGATACATAAATCTTATGAAACTCTATGAATGTTAGCCAACAAAGAAAGTTTCCCATGGAATATGTACCCAAAGGTACAAAAAAGCTTGCACCTGACTGTGACATGCAGTTTCTCTCTTGGCTGTTCCACTTCAGAATGCATGTAAGGGTTCTTTGTTTGAAAGCACCACACCCACATTGCCCTGCCTATGCTTTCACATTTGGTTTCAGGCCTAGCCTCTGGTCTTAATGCTCTCAGGGATATTTTTTGCCCTATTCTGCATGTGACGAGTGCAGTACTGGTTCAGTGGTGATGGTATGGCAGTGCTCACCTGATTTTCTGTCTCCCATGTCACTCCCGCTTACCAGAAGGTAGAGGAGAAGAGGTGATGCAGTGCTAAAGTTGGTGCAGGGCAAACATACATGCAAGTGTGCTGGACTGGCTCTTCTATATGCTTGAACTGCATCAGCCTTGCCACCATCTCACCCTCTACCTCCTGTAAGCAGCGACAACATGGGCACTGCGAACACTACCATTCCATCAGCTTCTTTTGGACAAAGGCAATGTGGCTGCCTCTTATATGACCCAATAAAATTGTAGTGGTTCCTTACAAAAGGGTAAGCTATATCTGTGCGTAAGGGAACAATACTGGGTTTTATGCAACTCAGACCTACTCAGTGTAGACTTACTGAAATTAACAAGTAAATAAAAAGTCATGTTTATTAACTTCAATGGGTCTGCTTTGAGTAGGAATGGCATTGAATATCACCCACCATTTATGTAGCAAACCTTAAATTTAACCACTGGCATAACTAGTTAAGGAATCTCATAAAAGTGAATGAAAAGACCTGCATTTGAGACAAGCCTCATTGCCTGCAAGATGAGACAAGCCCTGTTCTAACAACTGGTCTGACTTAATATAAGGCAGTTCATTGTATCTTATGATTCAAGTATCCCACAGCCATATCCTTCAAATAATAGTGACTCCTTATTTGTTACTTTTAAAATATAGATAGCTTGTCTGACATTTTCCTAACATGAGATCTTTCTATCTCTGAGTATAAAACCCATGTGCATAATCTGGATATGTGGCAGTAAACCAGTACATTGAAACTGCAGGAAGCTTAAAGTAAGGAAATGTTTATTTAATGCTACACAGCCAGAGCACTTTCATAGTTACAGTCATGGGCCAATACAGGAGCCGTTGCGGGTAACCATATATTTATGGTGACCAATCAGTCAGATTCATAAAGAGTAAAAAAAAAACACCCTTCTTCCAGTTCACTAAAATGCATCAATTTTCTAAAAATATCACCACAAGTGAAGTTGATCTTTCAGTGACATTGACAGAAAATCAACATAGCATGAGAGCATATGACTGTGCTGATAATACTGCGTAATAATAAATCCTTTAATAAACCTGAAGACTATTTCAGTGAAGAATAAGAGAGCAAACAGAATAAGAGGGTGAAAAGAAAGGCTGATGAAAGCTAGTGTGATATAGTGGTTAAAGCACTGGACTAGTTCCTTGGAGACAAGAGTTCAAATTGCCACTGAGCCATGAAGGTAGCTCATTGACCTTGGGGCGATATAAATATAGTTCAAAAGTAAAAATAAAATAAAAAGGTGTATGCGTCGAAGTGAAGATAAGAAGAAACTCAATAACGTTACTCAAACAGTGGCATCCAAGTCACTACAAAGTCAAGCAATTCTACCCTCAAAGTGAATTGTAAACTGCTCACAGCATGTTACAGGGCATGCCATCCAAATATGGGGTAAATAATCTGCAGAGAACGCAGAACAACCATGTTGGCTGGCTCCTCAAGGATGTGATGGATACAGCTGCCTTCATCATCATGTGGTAGGCATGATTGGTTCTAGCATGTGGTTCAAATACAAGTTTGGTCAGCTTCAGAACCTGATTTCTGCCACCTGCACTCTAGTCCTCATCCAGTCTGTTTCATCAGCCACTGCTTCTCAGAATACCGGAGAGCAATGCAATCACCACAGCACTGGATTCAATCGTTGGGAATAATTGTATTGATGGTCACACTCATCTGTCTCTTTCATTGCAAAATAAGAGCCTTGACAGGATCATATGCTCTGTCCACTGGGGGGAAAACCCTACAGGCATAATAAATGTGATCACCACATGATGATGAAGGCAGCTGTATCCATCACATCCTTGAGGATGTGATGGATTCATCAGCCTCTGAGGACAGACTATCCAGCCTGGTTTTCCATTCTTGCAAGCTATTATGACCCCAGAGTCCAGCAGCAATCAAGACTCCAAGTCAGAGGCTGCAGACTTTCCAGCTGAAGAGTCAGATCAGGTACAGGACTCCTGGAGATCAATAAATAACTGAGACTGATGAGCATAAGCTCCCAGAATAATCTTCTCAGAACCCCACAGGAACCTTTCCTTGAACCTGAGGAACCAAATACAGTCGTACCTTGGAAGTTGAATGTAATCCATTCCGGAAGTCTGTTTGACTTCCAAAATGTTCAGAAACCAAAGTGCAGCTTTTGATTGGCTGCAGGAAGCTCCTGCAACCAATCAGAAGCCGGGAAGCCCCGTCAGACATTAGGCTTCCAAAAACCATTCTCAAACCTGAACAGTCACTTCTGGGTTTGTGGCATTTGGGAGCCAAAAAGTTCGCGAACTAAGCTGTTCGAAAACCAAGGTACGACTGTAGTTCCCTTGGGATCTCACCAGCCCACCAGTGCAGGGAGCACACCAGATGGGAGGCTAGGGAATAGAGGAGCAGTGCCTGTCTTCAGGCAGGGTGATTGTCTCTTTAAGAACCTAGAGTTAGTCACAAGAGGGCTGAGCTTGTGAAAGGTATGAGAATAGGAGTACAAAAAATTCAATCTGCTCTCAACCTTTGTTGGTGCAATTGGCTTACTTGGAGCTATCCATGGTCCTGCAAGCTCTTTGTTTGGCCTGACCTCTGTGGGATCCAGCACTGGAGATCCATCACTGGAGCAGAACACAACACTGCTGGAAAGAGCCACTGTCAGACCAAACTTTACAAAGTACCAGTTAAGAAGCACTGACAGAGAGACAGACTATTCCCATTTTTTTCTTCATTATTACCCTCACCTATTACAAAATTTAACAGGAGTAGAAAGTAAATGGTTTATTTGATAAAATCTATACACTGCTTGATTGTAAAGAAACCTCAAAGCAGTTTACGTTTGTGTGTGTGGCCTTATTCTGCACTAGTAGCATCACATGGCACTGTTCCACATAGGCATGGTGATCCTTGGATTAACCTCTGCATATTTTACTGCTGAATTGGGGTCTTAGAATTGGTTCTTAAATGCTCTAAAAAGGTACATGTAAGAAAATCTACTGGGGAACATAAAGTGGGATGCTATTTTTTTTAAAGTATCAAACTGCATTCCATTCTGTATTCCAAAGACATTTGGCACAGCAATCAGTTCCACTATATATACATCCCTCTTTTTCTAATAGAAAAGTGTCAGTTTTTAATACCCGTACAAGGCAAATATGTCAGGTGCAGTTATCACTTCATGCGGTGAACTAACAAGGAGGTTACAATGTGAAATGGCAATTGTTGGTTTTAAAACAAAAATACAATATTGGAGTCATCTACAATTCCTGGCACGGAGGAGATAAATTCTCCTAAGGAAAATGTTGTATTCTTTAATGTTTGATCTCTTTTTCTTAAGACTTTGTATAAAACATGCAGAATTGGATATGCAAAGTCAAGGATAAATCCATAACTAATTAGATTTGCTGGAAATTTATGTGCAGATGGAAGAAAAGAGAAAACATCAGCACAGAGGTGATCCTCACCAAAAATACATTCAGCATTACAGCCTCACCTTGCATGCCAATGAGCATATATATTAATGCTGCAAATCAGAATAAAACTTGAAAGTTTGATTGGTCTGGTTTGAATCTCACAATAAGCCAAACTACGACTTCTCACTCAGACCATTTCTGGGGAGCAGTTCACACCACTTTGCTCCTGCCCTGTTCTTAGCACAGTGTGGCAACTGAGACAAAGTTTGGCTTAGTGTGCTGTCCCAACATGGAATTGTGGTTAAACTGTGACCTCATCAACCACAATCTGTAGTTAAGAACAAGGCTTGGCTACAGATAAAGATAAAGGAGGAGAGAGCTTAACCACACTTGTAGATTAGGACAACCTATTAAGCAAAACCTTGGCCTATCCGTGGCACTAAATAAGTTTTACTCAAACTCATTGAAATGAATGAATCTAAGTTGGTCACGTTTATTACTTTCAATGGGTCCACTCTGAGTTGGACTAGCCTTGGATACAACCCATGGTTAGTGTGGAAAGAGCTTAACCATAAACTCAAGTTCCAATGACATGCCAAGCAAACCTTGGGCTTAGCAGCAACAGCAGCAAACAAACAAACAAACAAACAAAAACACAGAAAGGAGCAAAGCAACGGCAAGCTCCTCTCTGGGAGCCAGTGCGGTATCACTTTGCCATGGTTTGGCTTACCATCTTGTATGAACTAGGCCTATATTTCTAATGGCATTTGCTTACCCTCACCATTAATTTCTTATAGGGAATTTATGTGTTCTCACATCTGACATAAATGTTTATATATGCTTTTCTTCTGGCCTGTCTGCATGATCTTTTTGTGGATTAGGTGTGCTCTAATGCCCTAAGGCCATCAGCGGTTTTTTAGGAAAAGCTTTCCCAATAATTTCAGTGAGCACCTGAGCAGCAAAAATGAAAGGAATACAGCTCTTTCTTCTGCAAGATGCTCTGTTGTAAGAAGATGAAAGCAGAGCAGACAATATCTCACCAGAGAGATGCATGTGTTCCTTGCAAATATACAAAAAGTGTCCATACATTTTGCAATCACATGCAAGCTATTTCCAGGATGCATCTTGAAGTCTGAGTCTTTGAATAGCTGTAGGGCGGGGATTTTATTTTAGTGGTGCATTAACATTATTTGCACTCTTGTACTAGGATTGCTGATCTCTTTTTTACCTTTCACACAAACGGGACAGTTATATCTATCATCTATCTATCTATCTATCTATCTATCTATCATCTATCATCTATCTATCTATCTATGGAGGAAATTTACTAAGATTTAAATATATGCCTGTGTTGCCAACAGAAATCTCTGTGTCTGCCTCTGATCATGTGTGTTAAGATTGTGTGACTGTGTGTTTGCTAGACTGCATCTACTATTGGAATGTGGTTCTCAACAGCAAGACTGTCTGCTGGAAATGCAGCCTTCAGCCTGAAAAAGGCTCCCTACTCCTAAAGAGATGCATCAGGACAATTACATATTTTAAACAACCACAAATCAATATGGCAAAATGTTTTGTACATACATATCTGAAATCTTGAGACCATGCTTTGCTAATCATATTGCAGCGTCTTAGCAGTGATTTAGAACCAGTTGTTATTAGCCTTTATTGGCATAGGTTTAAACAATAAAATCATACAAAGTCATCCAAATACATTGATAATCCAAACACATACAATATATAAAAGTGTAGATAGCTGCCACTGAATAAATCAGGCAACATTAGATTTAGCTTTAAAGATCTCAGCTAAATACACCAAAACAATCTTGGTAGTTCCGGGAGTAACATCCCTCAACAAATATTGGATTACAGACCCTTTGTAAATTGATATTTTAAGCTGTAAGGGAGTCACTAGGAGATCTCTGCGAAGGGTGTTGAGAAGAGGCTAATCCAAAATTATGTGATTTATTGTATCTGGTGTTTTCTTATTACAGGAGCAAAATCTGTTCTGGAAGGGGATTTTTTTGAAACCTCCCAAACAAAACAGATGAGGGGAATGCATTTAGTCGAGCTAGCGTAAAAGCATTGCGATGTGATGTACTATCTAAATTATAAAAGTAATCAAGCATTACTCCATGATGGGGCTGCAATCCTAAGTAAGCAGATGAACATACAAAAGGCTGGGAGGGGTAGAGTTTTTGGATTTCATGATCTAGCAGTCTCTGCTTGATGAGAGAGAAGATTTGTGTCTCATCTGATAGAAGGGAATCTATTGCAATCCCTATTTGCCCGAGTTTGAGGGTAATATTGAAAAACCATGTAAAATTATGTGTATCTCTCAATAAAGAAGTTAGTAAATTATTCAGGTCTGTATAAAAGTGAATTTTTAGCCAGTATTTGAAAGTCATAATCCAACCCCTAGATTCTAAGAGATGCTAGCCTAACTTTGCACACATAGCCAGATAGGATAGAACAAGTTAATAGCCTTGTTACAAAAACATCAAGAAAGGAAGTTAGACTTGCATGACTGAGAAAACTTATCCAGTGCCCTGAGATCTCATTGCTCACAAAGCTTCCTCTCCCTACCAGCTTGTTCTCTGTTTTAAAGGCCTCATCCTTACTACTTGTAAGAGCATTTCTAGAGACTACCACAAAAGTTTACACACATAGTTTAACATGAAGCTAAAGTTGGTTCCGCTTGGAAATATTATCTTTGTGAATTCATGTATTAAAATAAATGATCTGCCCCTCTCAAACCAATGTGGGCAAACTGGATCTGAGCCAGTCACCAGACTGGACCTTCACAGTTAAACTGTACATTTGAGAGAACCATTGTGCATGCATGCATGGCAGCAGATGCACAGATAACAGGTTCATGAATAGGAGTCTGTTGGGGCAAAAAACCCAGCAGGGTCATACACATCCTTACCTGTTCTCTTGTGTGTACTGCAATGTGCAAATGTGACTTGAAATGTAGAGGAGGCCTAACTTGTGTGTTCATAGCCTAAAAATAGTAAGCACTAACAGATATGAAAGAGACTCTGTTTCCACAGGAATGACATCTGGGAGAATCATTGATTATTGCTTTCATGACAAAGGCCAGTGGTTTTAAGTCATTTCATAGAGGCTTTGACAGTTACTGACAATATAATTTATACCATGTGAGTTGCCATTTTTAGACTCAGGCCCCTTTTTAGTTACCATCTTCAAAACGATGACTTATCTTGTAAAAGGCAAATTACATTTTCAAGTGGTTTGAAGGGGAATGACTCAGTTTGTGACTCACCTCTATTGTGACATGCTGCATTTCAAAACAAAACAAGAACACTGCTAAGTTATAACCTTCACATGTAGCCATCTTCAGTTTTTATCCCTGCAATAGCCCTCTTATGAAATTGTGCTGACTTCAGAAGTTAAAAATTAGTTAGGGAGTATTATAAAAGGAAAAGAAAAGAGTGAGGTGACAAGTGGAAGTTTGCTTTCCAGGTATTGCACAGTAGAGAACAGGCTTGACAAGGGTGGGTAGGTATTTGACTACTGGTGGGCCTGATTCAGTAATAACAGGAAGATCACACAATAACTGAAGGCTGTTTGTGGCCTATTGATAAATGACCATGTTGCCTTCATTGAATGAGGAAGTGGAGGAGATTAGGAAGTCCAAAAGGAAGTCAAAGAGTTCCCAGGTCAACATATAGATAAAGGGTTAGGACACTCCCTATTCCCTTTGAAATTGTCAGTGAGACCTGGTAGTGCAGTCTAAACTCCTCCCTTCCCGTGCCAAGTAACCTTTCCAGACAAAATGGAGACTTTGGAGACACGGTGATAGCAGAGAATCAACAATGTAGGTGGAATGGTGCTCTCTGGCAACACCACACAAAGAAAATACAGTGGTACCTTGGCTCTCGAAGTTAATCTGTTCCGGGAGTCTGTTTGACTCCTGAAACGGTTTGAAAATCAAGGCATGGCTTCCGGTTGGCTGCAGAAGCTTCCTGCACTTAATAGTTTGCAAACTGGAGTACTCACTTCTGAGTTTGCGGCATTTGGGAGCTGATTTGTTTGGGAGCCAAGCCATTTGAGTACCAAGGTACCACTTTATGTAGAAAGAAGTGAGGCCCTGCAGCAAAATGTTTTACTCTGCAGTGCTGCTGATCAGGATACCAACCACTCTATTCCATTCTCTTTCTCCTCTCTACCTTGTTTTTCCCCCCTTATCAGACAGAAATCAGTGCTCACTGAGCATGATCAATTCCTCACTAAGCTACTTTGAGCTAAAGTGTCATAGCTACATCATATGCCATCTGAGCATAGGTTATCATAGTTATCCCTTCTCACAAAATCTCCTCAGTCAAACCTTTCCTCTGCTATTCTGGTAACAACAGCTGAGAGAGGGGAAAAACAATCACAGTGCTTCTCTAATGGAAAGGCTGGCCATAAAACTGTAAATTGCCAGAGGACTAACTTCTTAGCTGCAGCTAAAAGATTACTTCTTTTTTAAGTAATCAACATCCTTTTCATACATTGCCACAATAATCCAAAAGAAAACAGCAAGCTTGTTAAGCTAGATGGCATTATGATTTCTGTTTTAGGGTCATTCCATATCAAGTGATCCAACTTTTTTACCTCATGTCAAACAATTTTCTTAATATGTTGGACACTCGTTGAATGATCGAAACTAAGTTAAAATCTAAAATTTTATTTTTTCACCTTTGAGTTATGAGGGTTTGAAATTTCAAAAAATTGACAATTTTGTCCTTGCCAGATTACACAAAAACCTTTAAAGCTCAGTCTAGGATTGAGATATATCAAAGCTAAAAACACCAAACTCTTCAGAACTAATATGATATATCACATGATTAAATTTAAGTTACAAAATTTATTTTTTTTAAAGTGATTAGAAAGATTAATATGATTAAATATCCCCAGAAATTGTATTGATTATTTAATATTTCTAAGAGCTACCTGCAAAATTTCAGCTTGCCATCTCAATGGGATCACATTTTTTTAAAAAAGTACGTACATGTCTGCTTTATTGGGTTCTATTTAGGATAAATGGTTCTTCTTGGAGTAAAATATAACAGAATAAACAATATTTCAACTATAATATCAGTTGTTACAGGCATCTCTTTAGAAAGTTATTTAATTAAAAGGTGTCTGAAAAGCTAGTCAGGCTTTTCTTTTAAAAATGTGTTCCAAAGCAGATTGATAGCTTGCTGTTGCGTGATAAAATTAATGCTTTGAAATAATTCTTGTTAGTACTTCATCCCATTAACATGAGATGAACAAATGCAAGGATGAGGCTAACGTCATGGTTCACCAAAAGATGTTCAGTGAACTGATCATCAAACTGAATTTGAAACTGGAAGACTGTCAGCAGAGGCACCATTTAAGGAAGGCAGGTGGGTGGGCAGTAGGGTTTCCCTATTTTTATTTGTTACTCTGACGGTAACAAAACAATTATTTGGGCACTTCATAGATTGCTGAAAACCTACCTACTTGGCCAGTGATCCCAAGCCACTGATGTTTTAATAACCACTGTTATCCATCTTTCGATGTTATAGCTGTATATCTAATTGTATTTTATTTTATTGCATTGCTTTATTTTATGGTGAACTGCCTTTATGTTATCTTAATTAAAGGTAATGTGTACATGAGACAGATAGATAATAAATAAGTAAATAAATAAATAAGAAAGAATGACACCGTTTTACTAGTGTTGGGTTTGTTGTCACTAAATTTGCCACAAAAATTGCTTTTCACTTACAAATTGTCCTGGTTTCTCTCTCAAACTCTGCCACAAATTATCTGCAGTTGCCATTGTTTAAATTTCAAAGCAGTCTTTAATAAATGACCCAAGAATAAGTGAAATTTGGTAAAATAAGAAAACTGGCAGATTTAATTTCACAAGGAACTTGGCAGTTATTTATAAAGTTGTAGTACAGCACGTCAGTATCAAACTATATTGGACATGCAGTCCATGATTTGTTTAGAAGTGTTCTAGGCTGTTTCACCATCTTTCTTAGGGATAAAAAATATTAATTAAAAGGCAGGCATGGCTTAATTAAATCTAATAGGAAGCTGAACAAAATTATTGCAGGTATTATTTTCTCAGGCTGTGGAAGACTTTACATCAACATTCATCTTGCATAGACAGAATATAAACAATACAATTCCCCCCACTAAATGCTAGATAGTGCTTAACAGTGCAGTCATGTACAATTTTACTTGGAAGTCAGTTCCACCATGTTCCATGAGTGGTTCCGTAGCAAGTGTGTCTAGACTTGCAGCCTAAAACACCTTGATCCTACCTAATAAACAGCAAATAGCAAAACCACAACCATCAAATGTTTTAAGGAAGAACCTGAGGACAAAAGCCAGACATGAATGTATGTCCCAGAGCATCAATTTATAAAGGTAGTCTCCTTTTCATCTCACACAGAGAGGCACTTGCAAGCTACAATTTTAAAATGTGCTTATATTATAAATAAATTTGAATTAATGCTCAAAATGTTTTAGTTGATCAATCTAAACCAAATATTGCAACACTAGTTTATTGATTTCTGTATATATAAAACAATAAATGCACTATTCTTCATTCTAGGAAGTTTTCCCAAATGCTAGAATGGTGGAATGCAATTATTTCCTTGGCAACCACTTCATTTTGTTGGAATGTCTATAGCATTCTTTTCCATTTTTCATAAGGCTAATATTTTAGCAGTAACATATTAATTATCTATTTAGCTTACCCCATATTAAAAAAGAGCCCCAGACACACTGTTGACGCCTGCCTGGCAATTCTGATAATTGAGTTAGGCCAAACAAAGACCTCAGATCTCAAAGGATTCAGAATGAGCTCAGAATAAATTCAGAAGCCTGTCTTTTCACTTCATTTTCTTTTCACTATTTCAGCCACATCTGTGTCAATCATGCTTTGCTGGAAGAGGTTTTAGAAGTGCAGAATTACCATCTCTTCTTTTTCTTCTTCTTTGGAGGAAGTTCTGCAGATATTTGTCTTTTCTGACTCTGGCCAGCAGAGATGAACTACTACTACTCATTCTTAGTATTGATGTAATGCTTCACAGTATCCAGAGCACTTCATATGCATTAAATGATGTGAATTGGGCCTGTATTATTCTCCCCTTATTACTTCTGGGCAACTGAGACTGATAGAGGCTTGTCTAAAAACCATGTGGCGCACTGGCTAGACTGTCACACTGAGAAACCCAAGCTCAAATCACGCATAGCCATGAAGCTCACTATGTGACATTGGGCTGGGGCAGGAGTGAGGAACCTCAGACCAAGAGAAAATATGCCTTTATCTGCCCATCGGGATTTCCCTCAGGCTGCACCCCACACTGGCCTCAAGTCGCACCTCAATTATTATTTTTTGCCTGGCTAGAATGTGTCATTGAGCTCTGATAGTGCCTCTTGCCTGTCTGGTTGGAGACTAGAAGGGGTGTGTAGGCTATTGTGCAAATGTATTGTTAACAGTTGTTGCTCTGCCCACTCATATCTCTGCTCAGGACCCACCACTACCACACCATCCTGATCACTGGCATCTAACCTTCCAAAGGCTGCCCAGAAGAGAATATAGACCTTGGTCTGAAGAAAGGTTCCGCACCCCTGGGCCAGAGTTTTGTTGCCAAAAGAGAGAACTCTTCCCACGGAGGAAAGCAGAGGATAGAGACAGGCATATGGACACACTGAGGCATCATTATCATCCATGCTTGACAGAAAGTACAGATATATCAGCAACAACTCAATTCGCGCTTCTGAGTGTGAACTACACATGTGAAGAGGAGGAATCTGAGGAATCTGCATTCCCAACCCAAGGACATGTTTTTACTGTAACAACAACAGTAGTAAAGCATTAGTTATTCAGACAATCTGTTAAAAATGTGGAGGTTTAGGTGAAATACAATGGATTATAATATCAGGGAAATTGGTGAGCAGAAAAGGTAACATAAGAACTAAAATGAACACATGAAAGGCAGATTGAACGAACAGAGAGAAGATAAGTGTCTTCAGAGAATACCTGTTTCTGACCGAATGGAAGTTCTCCATGGGAACTCCAAGCCAGGTCAAATATTACAAAAGGTCTCTTCACAAATTTGCTTTCTTGCATAAGGCTAAATGCATAAATGGGGAGCAGGTGATGCCCCCAAATTTTGCACCTCATCAGCCCCACCTCATCCCCAAGTATTCAGTGTGCATGTCTGAAAAGCAGGAGTCTACAGCTGCATGGATATAGGCATCCATGTGTTTGAGAATCCTGATTGTGCAGAGTTCCTGGTTGTGTGGAAGGGTGCACATGTAGAACTTCCTTTTCACACACCTTTGCTGAACGTTCAGATATTGGAGCCAGGATGTGTAATGCCAGACATGGAGGCAGGAGATGCTTGTCCTGTTCCTCCCAAACATGTTTAGCCAAATATATGAAGGTGAATTTGTGAGGAGACTAAAAAGCCAGGAATGAAGACCCACAATTTATATAATTTCACATGAGCTCCAGGCAGCATTAGGTTCTATTTTTCATCCTTAAAAAAAAAAAAAAAGACAAGTCTATTTGTAAGGAAAGGCAGTAGGAAGCCTTTACAAACATGTGGGTAGAATCTATATCAAAAAGAATCTTCCTTTTTAACTAGAACTACAATTCAAACAATGGGATAATAACTAATATCCCATTAACTATTATCCATGGTTTTCTTTCAGAACCCAACTCCCATTGTTTACCATTCTTGTTCTTTGTTTGTAATGGCAGAGGCGTTTTTCACACCAAGCTTTGATTCCGATGCAATGTGCAGCACAGCATAGTGCAGAATAAGAACACTTCAAGCATTGCATGCAAACTTCTGTCTGGAAATAAATTATCTAAGTCATAACTTGATGTGCTAACACCAGTGGCAAGTGTTCAGAAACAATGCTGTGTTAATGTAACTGGCTGCTAACGTAAAAAGCTGGGTTGCACCAAGCAAATGGTGTAAAGATTGTGAAGTGGCTTTAAATGGGAAAGCTTTCTTATTTATTTTAAGGATAAGAAACAGATGAGGTTAGTCCATCTCCATATTTTATCTTCACCTTCTGTGCTACATTGGAGATAATGAATTCTTTCCTTCAGGCCACTCAACTTTATGAAATTGAACTGGAGGCCCACCATATTGCATGGAGAAGATTTCTGAAAGTCTGAACTGACTGTCTAATATGAATATAGGCACATCCTCATCCAGATTACAATTTGTGGCCTCAACTTTGATAGCCAAAGTGGGTGGCACCCTCAAGTTCTTCATGAGGCCCCTTCCCCCAAGCTGATAGTACTGAGGGGAGAGGAAGTACTTGGAACTGACATAAAGTTATAAGGACTGTCATAGGAATATTAACCATCTCTTTGGCAAGCTGCACATAGTGCTAGGATGTGTTTAATATACATGCACCCCATTATGTTGGGTGCTTTCATATACAGTGGTACCTCGGGTTAAATACTTAATTTGTTCTGGAGGTCTGTTCTTAACCTGAAACTGTTCTTAACCTGAAGCACCATTTTAGCTAATGGGGCCTCCCACTGCTGCTGCGCCGCCGGAGCACAATTTCTGTTCTCATCCTGAAGCTAAGTTCTTAACCCTCTTAACCCGAGGTAATATTTCTGGGTTAGCAGAGTCTGTAACCTGAAGCGTATGTAATCCGAGGTACCACTGTACTTTTGAGCACATACAATAAAATATATGCAATTTTTATTTAAGGGCCAAAATCTGTTAGCATAGTGTTTTTGCTGGCTCATGCCACATGTTTCTAACACATTCTTTTTAAAGCTTCTGACATGTTCTGTGGTTTATTCCTCAGAAAGGCTTTGGATTCCCCCTGCCCATATTTGTCTTACTTAAATGTCAAGTAGTAGTAGGAACAATCTTGTATTGCAGCTCTCACTGTTCACAGTGAGACATAGTTCAAAGAGGCATCTTTTCCTTCATGTACATTTCCTCAGTTTTGTGACAATCAAATGGATTGGTGCTGAAACAAAGTCTTTTATTAGGCTCCCCCACCCAAATGTATTGTTTGGCCCTCAGAACTGCCCTGGTTCAAGCTTTGACCTACTTATAATGAAACCACTAGCTGCCTCATTACACAGACTTCCTCAGCAATATCAAAAAGTACCCAGCAGCTCTAAGGCTTGAATGATCCCCTAAAGCTGTGTTTGATTTTTTCCCCCTCTCCTCTCGAATAACTGAGCATATGTAGTACTTCTGAACTCCTCTTTTTCTGTAGGAGCAAATTTTACCCAGCTGAAACCACCAATATGCATATCATAAATATTAATACAAATGTAATTCTCCATGGAGGAACATCAATACGGAAAAGTTGTAATCTTTCTTTTTAGATGCAAGGCTGGGAAAATATGCTTTAATTAACATGGATTATGTTCTCCTAGTAACCATGACTTTGATGTGCTTTGTTTACAGCATCTATCACCTTTATAAAAGGTGGATTGGATTTTTTAAAATCTAATTTCCATCACCAAGTTCTATCTCAGAAAAAGTATTATGAGTGATACGTGTTGTTTTCTGTTTTGAAACAGATTTCTAAATGCAGTAGACATGAATTAAAATTTCCTGTCAACCATGAAGCTCACTGAGTAAACTGGAATTAATTTTTTGCTCTCTGCCTAAACCACCTCACAGGGTTGCTGTGAGGATAGAAAGAGAGGTTAGAGAGAGATCCTTTTATGCCACCTTGAGTGCCTTGAAAGAAGGGTGATATTTTAATGAAACTAAATCAAATACTGAAAAACACAGCTTTGGCATTTTTGCGGGATGAATAGTTTTGTTTTTAAAACAGCTATGACAACAATTCAGCATTGTTAGGTCTGTTGAATAGGCTAATTGGATCCTATATCTTTTTCTAACAACCATGGTTAAGGAAATATTGGGTCATACAAATAAAAAAGCTTAATGATAAACAATAGCCGCTTACCAGATTCTGGGGTGAGCAGCTGTTACAAACTGCCGTGGTGCCTCCGTACACCCTGCAGAGCCTCACCATTTTGTTGTGGCCGTTGCCGCTTTCCCCTTGGCCACCACACAGCATTGTGAACACCACCAGGCCCACTGCTCAAATCCAACCAACCCGCAGCAGCCTGGAGGCAGGGCTTGGGGAGCAGACCTGGAGGCTGCAGTCCTCACTCAGGTCCACTCCCCATTCATAGCACTGCTCTCAGCAGCTCAGTCACCCACCCAGCCCTCCCTCTATGCATTACTGTTTTTCCTGTTGCTTTTCTTTTAACCTTTCCCTTTTCAGATTTGCTGGCTTTGCTATGGTTTTCAATGGCTGCTGTATTCAGAGCTGGGAAGGAATTTTCCCTGTGCTGCAGGTTTTGCTTTCCCCATAGCACTAGTCACAATTTTGGCGGTTTAGGCCTTGAGCGGAATCCTTTAGCCTATCTTCTGACCTGGGGGGGGGGAGGGGTAAAGTGGTGATTCCCCCTCCCCCTTACTGTAGTGGCAATAACAGGATATCCCATTAATGTGGCCTTGAGGGAAGTCTCTGCCCCTAGAGCCAAAAACAGGTAGCTAGCGGGCCACAGAGCTTTCCTCAGTATCTTCGTAGGGGCCATTTGTGTAAACCTGCATTTTGCGATGGTCTAATTTTCCCAAATAGATCCTGTCATGCCTCATGCCCCTAATGGGGACTGGGAGGGATACATGCCTAATGCCTATGCCAAGGTTTACCTATACCTGAAACAATAAAGTTGTGGCCATTTTCTATCCCAGACAGTTGTTGTGTCCATTTCATTCACCCCTCTAGTTGGCCAGGCTCCCAGGGGTGGGGGACTCTGCAGCTAGGTACACAATAGTCTCCTTATAACCTGTACGATGGAGCAAGCATTTTAATGCAATCTAGATTTCCCTTCGCCTGTAATGGAATTCAAGTTCTAGTAGGTCAGTTACCAATTCTGGGTGGGCTTGCCCTTCCTCTGAAGGAATAGGTACGCAGTCTGGGGGATCTCTTGAATCCATCACACATGCCTTCTGTCCTCCTTCTAGGCAAACAAAGGTCATTATGAGCATTCAAAGGCACACACCATCTGCGCAAAAACACTCAAGAAAGGTGTAAAACAAGGCCGGTAAGAGGTGTATTCATGGCTAGGGAGGGAATGTGGCCTGGAAACAGTTCTGAGGACCAGACAGGGGCCTGTCAGGCTGCATTTGGTCCCTGGGGCTGAAACTAACCACCCCTCTTCTGAAGACTCTTCCCATTTGCTCTGCCTTTTCTGACATCTCATGATCTTGCTTATACTGCTACTTTGATTTGATGGATTGTTATTTTCACTTACTGCATTTTTATACAATTGTATTTTAATCTGCTGTTCACCACTTTGGAGGCTTTTGGGATGAAAAGTGACATACAAATAAATGGATGGTGGCGATGGTGATTTCAAAATTTGAAAAAGTGGTGCTCATGCTTTAAATCTCATTCTAATACCTTCCTGGCATACATGTAATGGCGGGGGGGGAGCAATTTGAGACAATCCGTGAAATTAACATGGAATGCCACACTTCACCTCAGGGAAAGGTATTTGACTGGGGTGGGGAAACAACCAACAAGATTGTTGACCTGCTTTGTTGATGTAGAGGGGAAGCTATTTTCAACAGTTAAATGACAAGTGGGAACATCTGTGTAATTTAGAAAAATCAAAAGCGTTTGAAAGGTTGTGTGACTTGCATACTTCTTTCACTCTTAACTGCACAACCTATCTAACAAGAAGAGGATATGTGCTCAGAGCTTCCATTCCTAAGAGCAGTAGATTCCAGTGAGACTTGCCACAACCTGGAAAAACTAATCATGCTTATAAATTCTTCAAGGAGCCCCCAATGAACTGAAGCACTTCACACATTTATCAAAATGGGCTTGTGGTATGCACAAAGAAGGAGCTTCAGTCTTCATATGCTACCATTGTGCATACTGTACAACATAAAGGATGAGTCAGGCTGTACATGCATTCATTAGTGTAATCTTTCAAAATATAGGAGGGAGAGGGGTCCTCTGAATATTCAGAAATGCAGCCCCCTGTCATACTTCACCTTGAGAAGATGATGGAGGTACAGTCTACCTCCGGTTACAGACTCTTCAGGTTACAGACTCCGCTAACCCAGAAATAGTACCTCGGGTTAAGAACTTTGCTTCAGGATGAGAACAGAAATTGTGTGGCAGTGGTGTGGTGGCGGCGGGAGGCCCCATTAGCTAAAGTGGTACCTCAGGTTAAGAACAGTTTCAGGTTAAGAACGGACCTCCAGAATGAATTAAGTTCTTAACATGAGGTACCACTGTATGTGAATGTCTATACTTCCTTGCCACACTTACAGAACTGCTTCAAAAGGCACATGAATTGGGCATTTTTCTGTCTTTCTGGGCTGTTCAGCTGCTTTTCAGTGGTGCACTACTAGAGGCAATTAATTATCCAGACACATGCCTCTATGGCTGCATTCAGATGCCACAAATCATAGCCTAGATGATGAACTCCAGAGTTCCCTCCTCCCCCTTTATTTCTCTCAATTGTGCCTCAATGAAAGGCTTCCGGATTTCCACAGTTCGCGATGCTGTAAAGCTGCCAAACTATAGTTTGAGAAGTTCCACTCCCACTTTAAAACCAAAGCAGGATCACAAACCACAGCTTGATCACAGCAAACATCTGAAGTAGACATGTATACCATTGCACTAAAAGTTAACTATATTGAGAGTGCCTGGACATAGGCTCTTGAACATTTTACACTTGCCATTTGGGGAGAGGATTCTTTAACATCCAGACACAGTTATTGTGTTCTAGTATTTGAGAAGATTGCCTCTAGGGAGTACCTGATCTCAGAAGAGCCCACCACAGGAAACATGCATCCTGGTTGCGAAAAAGGAAGGGCAAACTATGGGGATTCCAAGGACTACTAGAAAATTAGACAGAATCAAGAAAAGTGCACTAAAAGTCGAGGCTCTTCAGGATCCCAGGTATTCCTATTGCCCAATGTCCAAACAACTCACTTATCAGCTCTGACTTCACTCATTGGCTAAAAACACTGACAGGTGGGAGCAGGCAGACTGGGTCATTTCATAGAAATTGCTTAGACCTATCTCGTCTGACATCCTGTTTCCCACAGTGGCCATAGTTACCTTTGGGAAACCCACAACAAGTA
The DNA here is from genome assembly GCF_964106645.2 of Podarcis pityusensis. Taxonomy (NCBI): domain Eukaryota; kingdom Metazoa; phylum Chordata; class Lepidosauria; order Squamata; family Lacertidae; genus Podarcis; species Podarcis pityusensis. The sequence continues at coordinate 40,741,314 of NC_138031.1, read as the reverse complement.
GGACATAGGGATCATAGATCTCTTCCATTGTTGTTCTCAGCATGCTGCCTCTGATCCCGACCTAAATGTTGAATGACTAGTAGCTGTTGCAGTAGCAAATTCCATGATTTAACTATGGACCATGAAGGCCAAGGTTTGGAATATCTCCACTATTCTACTTCTCTACTAAACTTTACCTTCCTCACATACCACTTTTCCTAGAAATAGCATATTTTGGGGTTTGGATGTAGAATCTGGGCATAACAAGTAGCTTGGGCAGCAGCCACATCCATATGCCCCTGACGTTCCCATGTTAAAAGGCTGCCATGAGAAACAGCTAGACTGTTCAGTGCTTCTACGATGCTTGTTAAAATCAGCATTGGCTCGAACACTTAGGCTTTCATAGTCATTACTTAATTATTATTGCTTCCTATTTACTTGTGCTATGTGCACAGAATCTGCAATGAAATTCCTTTAATATTTAGTGCCCATTAAACCAAGGAATGGGGATATAGGCCAATCTGTTGTGAATGTGTGGTTCTGTTAGAGGTGAACCTCACAGAGATGATAGAAAACTAATTTGTTCACCAGAAAAAATCGTTCAAGCTTCTGCTTATTCTATCTAAGAAATATTCAGCTGTTTGAATACTTGTCATTATCTCATTCCTTGTCTATAGGTCTCTGCCATTTTTATCTATACATTTTGTTGTCTTATAAAAGAAATCCAAGTCTAGGGCTGATGTATTATTTATAAAGAATCAACATTTACCTCAGGAAGCATGAGGCGAAAATAGCATCAGAGTAATAAAATAACCTTATGATATCCCGCCCCAACATACCCACAACTTCTATTTAATCACACTTAGCCTGCACCCAATTTGCATTCAAACCATGAGGTGAAATGTTTTAATGCTGAGGGCATGCAATACAACACTTTATATGGAAAAGGCAGAAAAATATACTAAATGAGCTAATAGTTCTTTTCCCTATTCTTGATTCTGACAGCACAACAATTTTCTTCATACAGAGTCCCCCACCCTCCGCAATTCTAGAATTAAGCAGTTTGAACTCCAAATTAAAAAGTATTTTAGCTGGAGGTGCTTCACACATAGGATGGCTTTGCTGATAGACCTTTTAGTACAGTCCAAAAGCTTCTCTCTAATCCCAGAGAGAGATTCCATTATGCTGGAAGCTCCTTCTCCCAACATGCTGAGCTTGCAATCTCTCTTTTGGCTTCCCACAATGATGATGAGGGACCTGTCTGGGTTTCCAGTGATGAATCATCAGGTAGCCTAAACCCTCTGAAATGGGAAAACATCAGCCTTCTGCTTGCACCTAGAATGGAAGTTCTCACTTAATGCAAACCTTTACGTAAGTTTTAACTTCAGTGCATACAAACATATCATTTTGTGCATATTAAACTTTTAATTTAGCACTTATTTTAATGGGGAAATTGACTTGAATGCTATAAGGAGATACCACACTGAACAATGCAGCCTCCAAAAAGGCCAAGGAGTGCATATTCTTCATAGCCTCCTACATGGGTTTCTCAAGATTAGGGTAGCTATTATGCCTTTCAGATATTATTGGATTATACCTCTAATCATTCCTGGCTACTGTTGCTGCTGACTTTTTGCTACAGCATCAGCTACATCTGGCATTAAAGACAGCATTAACTCTACCATTGTAAGGATATGTGCTAGTAACAGAAACTGAACAACAAGCAGATAGAACCATAGACTGTAGAGTTGGAAGGGACCCTGAGAATCATCTAGTCCAACCCCCTGCAATGAGATACATAATTCAGTTTCAACTTTGACACAATGTCCACTGGTGAAATATTAAAACCAATCCCATCTTATGAAGGCTTAGCATCTGGCTGGAAAAGCGGGCTATGATGGATGATAATGCACACGAGGATACATAAATGGAAAAGGAATAATCATCATGCAGTATTTAGTACAGAGCAATGTAGTTAATGTAATGGTTAAATGTCAGTCAGCTGACATGTACTGTAAGTAGTCCTTGGGTGATTACAGCAAACATATTGCAATCAGAAAAAACTAACATACAGAGTGACTGTGTGAACAGGAACCTTCATATAAATGCTGTGTATGTGGGATAGCAATGATCCCCTCAACTAGAGGACTACCTAAGAAATAGCACCTGTCCCATGTACAGTATCCATGTGGGTATCAATATCTACACAATCACTTGCTTCCATGTGATTGTCCTTCCCTCACAAGCCCAAAACAATCAAGCCTTCATAGTGCTTACAGTATGTGAATGAACTCACTTAATAAAAATCAACAGAGTGGGAAAGATATCAAAATGGGTTATTGGTGGCAAGAATCCAGAAAAAAGTGCAGATGGACAGATGAGCAATTGTCCTATGTCAAGAAACAAGGATTTTTAGAATGCAGAACAGTTCCTTCTATGCTCACCAAAATCAGCATGTTTGTTGGAGAAAAAATATATGCCGTGTTCAACCCTTGCCTACAGCACAGGGTGTCTTTGTTCTGTACCTACTGTTCTCTTCTGGGAAAGCTTCTCATTTAAAAATAAGCCTAATGAAATTTGTTTGACAATGTTTGACACGTCCCCACACTGGTGGTCCACCAGGCCATCAAACATATTGGTGGCCCACAAGGGACTTGGTGAAACTTCTAGCCATCTGTAGAAACAGCAGGCTTGTCTAGCATTTTTAAGGACACAGTTTGGACCCCAGACAATACTGTAAACAATGGCAACTCATCTGGCAAAGAAGTGAGCAAGGAAGGAAGTTACATGAGGCTCATCTTAACTGAGCACATGCACAAATAACCATATGAACTGCACTGTTCTACAACTTTATACAGGAGAAAAACCAAAGCCTTGTGACAAAAATGATGATCCTATTAACCCTATTATGCCTAACATGAATTACTATCTTGCATTAAAGTAAATACATATCTGTAAAAGCAGAGTATGAGTCTCAAATGTCTAGAGTAACACAGGAAGTGTTAAGGAATCAGTATGACATGTTTGCTCTGCCCTGTGCAGCATCCTGAAAATGACATCTGCCACAGGGCTAGAGCTTCCCACTTGAGGATCTATCCTGTCTTTAATTGCTTTTAGCTTAAGGCTATGCTGTTAGCTATGACATCCAAGTAAGCTGGCCTCAGAGAAACCATCTCCTTCCCACTCACAAACAGCATTGGTTCACTGTTTGCATACAAATATGGAAAGAGCTCACAGAATGCCAGGCTCATTTTTTAAAAAGGGGAAATTAGCATTTGGTTTCCAGCTATATTAATTGTGAAAAATATCCAGTCAGGGTTTCCTTTTCTTCAGCACCAAATGTGCTGATTCAGGTCTCATGTCGCTTTACTAAAGGCACCACAACACTTGTTTAATCAGAAGGACCTGGGCAGTTCATAGACATTTGCATTAAAAAAAAAAGGTTGGTGTAAAAAATAGTAATAATGAGGGTGCCAAAACTGTAATCTTCTAATGTTGCTCATTTATTACCAGCGAATATCTAATGATAATTACCTTCATGCAGCTGTGCTTGTCCCCAGGTTTAAAAAGCAGCTGGTGAAATCATAGTATGGGATTGTTGCAATCACAACAGAGGTGCCTCATTGGACAATGACAGATTTAACTGGTCTAAGGTGTGTCAAATGTTAGATTACAGTAAGTTATTAACCTTCCCCAGCATGGTGCCCTCCGAATGTTTTGGACTAGGACTTCTATCAGCCCCAGTCATCATGGCCAATGGCCTGGAAAGATGAGAGCTACAATCCCAAACCATCTACAGGGCACCAAGTTGGGGGAAAAGGCTGGGTTCTGTATTTTATTTTATTCTGTATTTCTCTTTTGAGACAAGTCATCCAAATGAATTGCTAAGGAAATGCACTTATATAATGCAACCATCAGCACTTTGGTAAAAATGGAAGTGTGTACAATAACAATAATAAGCTTGCCCTACATTTCTCTCAGCTGAGACAGGTTAATTGGAAAAAACCAGGCAATTTATCTAGAGAATGGTAAAGGCTTAAAACAGGGGAAAGCAGAATTAGCCAGATGGCTCTCTTGTGTTCTCCCTTATCCTGTTCCCCTGAACTTGATAGTGCAGGCTGGGAATAAGAGGGAAATATCACTGTGCAGTATTCTGCTGCGGAAGTCTATCCACCTGTAATTCACATAGATAAAATCCCCAAGTGTTTCCACTTGGGAGAGATATATTCACACTATCAATCTGTAAAACAGTCAAAAGTAATATAACTTATGTGATGGAGAGCCTTAAACTTGTTTACATTGAGGTAACATCACTGGGTACATTTATCATTTTATACAACATGTTCTACACAGTGTATTGGAAGAATAGGCATACTTACAATGCAACTACTAGTAAATACCTGATTAGAATATTGCATAGCTTTTACAAGACCACAACTCATGCCTTTATGTCACTGTTCCAGGATCATCCAGGACAGTTCTCATGAATGCTTTGACAAGATCATATATTCATCCAATGAGGTATTTAATCCCCCCCCCCCTTTTATGGAAATACAAACACACTATTCTTTTAATATTTCAAAATAAGGCACTCTTTGCAAGGAACAACAAAACATTATATATTTCATTCTTCATCAAAGTTTGAATCAATATGTTTTCAAAAATCAAATTGTTTTTTAAAATCATACACAATTTATTAATGGCATTGGGAACACTGATATTCATAGGTTCAAAACAGCATAGGAACAAGATCTTATAAAACAATTCACAGTTCACAACTGATAGCAAATCTGTCCAGGTATGCCATGTACTATTGCTACTGTTTGAAAAGACAGCTGTTCAGAATCAAGGTAAATGTACAGAACTCCCCAAACCGCCTCCCCCACCTCATTTGGAGCCAATTTCTTCTCTTCCTCTCCCTCAAAAACGCCCACCCACAATGTATGGTCAAAAACTGAAATAGGCTGGATTGCATGACCAGGAGGCAACAGCCCCAGCCCCCGGGGATCATAAGGAAGGAATAAAGACTCTGACAATGTTATATGGAATAAAATTAGGCCACAACGTTATTAAATGTCCGAATGTAGAAAGACCTTGGCTTAGGCCTTGGGCATGTATCCCTCCCAGCCCCACAGCCGGGGGAAACTGGGGATCATCAGGGTAAATGGGATATGGGGGTGCTCTGTGAGATGTAAGTGTAGCAAGCAGCCAAGCCCAGATCCCCGCACACATGGTAGTTCACTGATGACCTTTCAGTGTATAGCCAGTGACACCCATATATATATATATATATCCCCTTTAAGAGGGGGACACTGGAATTGCCGCTGCAGGGGGTGAGTCACTTCATGCCCCCCCATATAGGGAAAAAAGGCTAAAGAATTCCACCCAAGGCCTTAACCGCCACCCAAGACCGCAAATTTGTGGTCTTGCTGCCAAGACCACCTACATCTGGAAAACCATTCAACTTACCTCCAACCACTCCATCAGGCCATGCCTGATGTCGTACAACAAGAGCTCACTCGAGGCAAGCTGGCCCCTGTTTGCCAGTAAGCTCCCTGGGAACTGTAGCACCATGCGCGAACCCGCAAAGGGCACCAACAATGTAAAGTGTGAGTGCCCATTATTGAAACAGTCTTAGCTCCGGTCCAATCACACAAGGAGTTACTTGGCACAATGCTCCTCATGCTGCCCACATATAAAGTACCCATCAAGGCATGGCAAAGTTTAATACTCTCATGTCACCCAACCCAGTACATGCACAGTCTCTGCAATTAGATGGTCACATAGAGGCCACACTAGTCTCACTTTGTGCACACACCAGGAAACAAGAGACAACCATACATTTTATAGTTTCTTATAGACAGGAATTCAACTTAACCAGCTCCATAAGCCAGTGGAGAATCCACTGGTTTTCTAGAAAAGTTCGTGTCATGCTGTGGGAACAATGTTCCCAGACAGATATAGTTGGAGGAGTTGAAATTCAAGCTGGAGAAGCATTGAATCGTCATAATGCTCACCATGTATTTAAATCAAGCATTAATAATCACAAAGTTCTGTATTCATAGTCAATCAATAAGAGATTTGACAGCATCCCAATCAATAAGAACTTCCACCCAGCATACCATGGACAAAGTTAGAGGAATGGCTCTGCAGTTCTAAGAGCCACAAGGTCCCCTACCACACCATGAACCACCTTTATGTTTAGTTTCAAAAGATTTTTGTTATGCATCAAGAAGGATACCTCAAGAAACACAGAGTTCGTTGGAGTTTACACTGCATGGTTCTTTGCATCATAGCCTTTTGGTCTGTGATGTAGAATTAGGGATAGTGGGAATTATCTAACTCTTATTCTTGTACATAAGACTCCAATCCAGTGCATAGTTACTTGGGTGTAAGTCACATTAAATGGAGTAGTCCTTGCTTCTGAGTAAACATGCACAGGATATCAACGTAAAGCATCTTGGACAGATACTTGCATAGCATTTAAAGAAATCCACAGCTTCCCTGATAAGACTGGTGAACTGTTCTTTTAGTTAGGAATACATCCTCCAATTCCAGCTAGTCTAATAAATCCTATTATCTAGTTGGTTTGTCCTACAACTCATTGGCTGCAATCTAGCTGTGGACCGATGTTACTTGTCACTCAGTAGTCACCATGGCTGGCCCAAGACATTTTGGCACCAGAGGCAAACCACAAAGTGGTGCCACCCCTTCCCCAATCAGGAGAGAAGGGGTGAGTGAAGATCTTCAACAGGAGCAAGTGGGGGATAAAGATCTACACTGGGGAACAAGGGTGGGCAATCAAATCAACCTTGCCCCAACATTTGAAGTGGGATTCAAAGGTCATTGGTGGAGGGAAAGTTGTCCACTTTGAATTATTGCAGGTGAGTGCAGACCCCAGGAGACCCCAGAGGGCAGCCTTTGCCATTTCCTCCCTAAGGGTGGGAGGAGACCAGCAATGCCCCCTATTTACCAAGTGGCTGCTGTAGAGGGCCTGCAGAGGAAGTGGCAGATCTGGCCTCCAAGGAGCATGCCAAAACTGTTACAGTTACAGTGGTAGTAGCCATGGGCAATGCATTCCTTGAGGCTAGATATGCTGCCCCCGTGGATTCTGCTGCCTGGGTGGGTTGGCTCTGCTAGTCACTAAGCATCACCATCTGTCGCAAAGTTTCTAGCTGGGGCAATCAGAATAAGGTCCACTATTTGACTGCTGTTTCAGGACTCTAAACTGTGTTTTATATAATCAACTTTTTATTTTGTTCCGTGTATACCGCAATGTTCTTTTGTTGCTATGGCCGATGGCTGAGGCAAATAAAGTTTCATTCATTCCTCACCATCTGCCTCGGTCAATGGCGCTCGGATGTGCCTTGCAGTGAGTTTGCCTATCAGTAATGTGTGCAAAATGCAAAAAAAAGATAGCAGTAATGCATGCAGACCTCCAATGCATCCTGATGCCCCTTGGTCGATCACAGTGGCGTAGCGTGGGTTGTCAGCACCCGGGGCAAGGCAAGTAATTTGCGCCCCCTAACCCGTGGATTTGTGCCCCCTAACCCTAACCCCCAGATGTTGCACCCGGTGCGGCCGGCCCCCCCTGCACCCCCCACGCTACGCCACTGGTCGATCACAGGATCTTGATTCCCCCCCCCAAAAGCTCAAAAACGTTGCTCATGCCCCACAAAAACAGCTCTGGCTCATCTTCCCAAAAAAGTTCAACAATGTTGGTCAATCCAATGGGTAGATCACTGCCAGGATCACAGTCTCATGGAAGTTGGACAGCCCTGGGGTAGAGGAATGTCTCGTGTATGCCATAAGTTTGTACAGAATAGATTTGGAGATGTTTGTGTTCAGAGTAAGTAGTAGTGCCATGCTTGCACCAAGTTGTTACTATATGTTGCAAGTGCCCTTTCTCTCCCCACCACCAAATAGGAGTTGCTGAAGTTTCAGCTTGTCAACTCAAGGTCAAAAGATAAGAGTGAGAGAGCACATTAACACATAAAACATTGGCAGCTTGGTGAAACGATATATGCATTATGAAGAACATGATTAACGATTAACTTGCACAGGTTAGCATTTTCAGCATTGGCTAATTATTTGGAGTGCTTCATATTTGATAAATATTTCTGGGTAGGATTTTAACATTTATATGGAGGCTTCTAAAGCTATTTGTTCCCTTTGAAATACTGGCAGTCAATTTCTGTGGCTCTCTATTGCAGCTACTCAAATGGCAGATGATTATAACAGTACTTTCCAGTATCCAGGTTACTTTGAAAATCCATTAAATATTGCAAAGCATTATGATGCCATGGTGACCAGAACCATAGAAAATATGTAATTAACCTCCATTCAAAACAAGGAACAGGAAATGAAGCTAGGAAAAATGTCTGATTGACCATCAAATGTGAATGCTCAAACTGCACACACTAATTGATGTATTAAGTAACAATTATTATATCCCAGTTTTTGACTTGCACTATTCAATTGCTTGCTCCATGGTATAATTTAGAGGTTTCAGATCACTTTTTTATTATGCTCATCCTTTTTAATTAATTAATAAGATCTGTTGAGTTCTCCTAACATAAGCTGAAAGTTGGAGACTTACTTTGTATGTTCAAATAAGCTCACAAGGAAATATTAATTTAGGCTATAACCCTTTGTGCTATGTCTAAGTATATATGCATAGATTATTTTATTTTTTTAAAAAAGTTTCATTCTGAAGTACAAGTAAATATATTGCAACCCAATAACAAAAACAAAGGTGGACAAGAAATCGTATAATAAATATGAATAAAGTCATAGCCCCCAAAGACATAAAGCATATTAAAACACTTCTATAAGTACATAATAGAATGTTAATATTGTAAGGCAAGTAAATATATATTGTTAAAATGATAAATGAAGTTCAAACACCCCTTTGCTGTTGTAATAGATGAAGGGAGACCACATTTCAAAGAAGTCTTGTTTCACTATGACCCTTGTGAGTCTACTTTGATGTTAACTCTTCAGACAATGCTAAGTGCCAAATCTTTGTGAACCACTTTTGGGAAACATGCAGAGAGTTGCATTATAAGACAAGCATCTGGGTAATCCTTCTAATGGACTTTCCAACACCCCTGTTTCTGATGAACTAATCTTCAATTTTTGACACACTCTCCAGGTATCCGAGGCATTAAAATGCCTACTGTTGGTGACATTCATAGAATCATAGACTCATAGAGTTGGAAGAAACCACAAGGGCCATCGAGTCCAACCCCCTGCCAAGCAGGAAACACCATCAGAGCACTCCTGACATATGGTTGTCAAGCCTCTGTTTAAAGACCTCCAAAGAAGGAGACTCCACCACACTCCTTGGCAGCAAATTCCACTGTCGAACAGCTCTTACTGTCAGGAAGTTCTTCCTAATGTTTAGGTGGAATCTTCTTTCTTGTAGTTTGGATCCATTGCTCCGTGTCCGCTTCTCTAGAGCAGCAGAAAACAACCTTTCTCCCTCCTCTATGTGACATCCTTTTATATATTTGAAAATGGCTATCATATCACCCCTTAACCTCCTGTTCTCCAGGCTAAACATGCCCAGCTCCCTTAGCCGTTCCTCATAAGGCATCGTTTCCAGGCCTTTGACCATTTTGGTTGCCCTCCTCTGGACACGTTCCAGTTTGTCAGTGTCCTTCTTGAACTGTGGTGCCCAGAACTGGACACAGTACTCCAGGTGAGGTCTGACCAGAGCAGAATACAGTGGCACTATTACTTCCCTTGATCTAGATGCTATACTCCTATTGATGCAGCCCAGAATTGCATTGGCTTTTTTAGCTGCCACATCACACTTTTGGCTCATGTCAAGTTTGTGGTCAACCAAGACTCCTAGATCCTTTTCACATGTACTGCTCTCAAGCCAGGTGTCACCCATCTTGTATTTGTGCCTCTCATTTTTTTTGCCCAAGTGCAATACTTTACATTTCTCCTGCCCAAGTGCAATACTTTACATTTCTCCTGCCCATCTTGTATTTGTGCCTCTCATTATTTTTGCCCAAGTGCAATACTTTACATTTCTCCTGCCCAATTACATTACCTGCCCAAGTTTCAGATCAATAAAAAGCAATGCCCTTTATATGTTTAGTTTCACACTGTGATGGATATACTTGTTCCTAATGAGATATTGCAGGCTCTCTCCTTAGAAAATAGGCACTGAAATACTGTATTATGGTGTTACTATGGTGTTACTATGGCTGCTAATGCCTGTGCAACATTGGCAGAATGCAGTTGAGATCCTGCACACACCCAGCACCAAAGGAAAAAGCAAATCAATACCAGTGTAAATGAGAAATAATATAGCAACTCTGATAGACATTCCCACAGCACCCACCTATCACAAACGACACACCAATTATGCTCCCCACATCAACTTTCAATGCCTACTAAAAGCTGAATGACCCAATGCCATCACCCTATATAAGATGCAAAAAAACAACAACCCCAACCGAGAACTAGACAGCAACAAAGATGGCATCTCACCCATCCTAGCACAGGCCATTGACACATAATGAGCAGGCATCCAGAAACAGCCATCTACTTGCCTACTCCAGTGAGTCCTCATAGTCTGCTTGCAACCTTTTATCAGGCAAAAAGAGCCACAGAGAGAATGGAGGACCAATATCCTTCTCTCAGCACTAGGGACTGGGGGGAGGGGATTCAGTTAAGTTTGTATTTAATTGCATTATATTAGAAGAAATTGCTTGCACTAATGTGCACATTAGGCAAAATTGCATTAAAATCATGTGTATTCAGAAAAATGTGCAACAAATTTTCATGAGGGCTTTTAAAAAAACCCACACATACTGATGTGGAAATGTGATGAGCTAAATTTATTACTGGAAAAATGGGAAACTGAGATAAAGAAAATTGACAGACTCCCTACTCAGACTACAGCCGCTCAGCTCCAAAGCTTAGTGGGTATTAAGCATGCACTGAGAAGACATGGGCTTTCTGGGGAAAGGGTTAAAGTTCTACCAGGTATATGGGGGGGCAATACACCCACAGACTCACCAGATCTCTGTAAGTAAAAATAGCTGTATTGTGGTAAAAGTAATCATTAATATATATTGTGCAGCTGCATCTCTGTTGTTCTTTACAGCATCACAGATGGGGAGGGTAGAATTGTTGTCAGGACTGAAGGATACAAGAAGGGAAGCTTTTAAACCATTCATCTGGATCTAGTTTGGTGGAAGACCTCAAACAGCCCACCTTCCACCCTGCCAAATGTGTAGGCACCACCCTAAAAGCTGCTGAAGTGAATATTGGGGAAGAAGAGAGCACCTGCTAACTATGAGAATAATAGAAACAATTATCACTTTTAATGAAGCACAACAGTGGTGGATTGAATTCAGACAGCATCACAACAACTACAAGCTGCCAGCTTCTTCTTTTCATGCAAGACCATTCACTCCACAAAGAAAATTTGCATGATGAGCTACACCTGCTGATATTTCCTGATCTACACAGCTGTTCAAGATGCAGCAACCCTGACCTCTTTTTCAGCAGGTCACCCCAAATGTAGGAAGTCCACATGTGAATGTGAAATCATATGCAAAAGAGCTCTGGCCAAGTACATTGTGTTTAAGATTAGGCTGTTATGAGGAAATAACTGGCTGCTATTAACTCCTGAGAAACACTGTTCCACTGTTTGTTTTCTAGGCAACTCGTGTGAGTGTTCCTTATTTCAGAAGCCTTGTACACCCTCCAAGTTCTTTGAAGGAAGATAAAGATGTGGTATGTAAAAAATACATAGACCCATGTGCACAAGCCATTTAGATAAGCAATCTAAATATTCCCTTGTCCTCTAAGTACTTAGATTAAAGTGTCCACATTTCCACATCAGTTTAAGAATTCTTTTTAATATTTATGAAAGTTCATCAGGATTTTAGTCAAAATCTTACTTAATGTACACTTTTTTTGTATGCAATTTGTATCATATACAGTATACATTGTTGTGATTTCCCCTAAAATAGTAGTAGTAATAATTAATACCCTACCCATAGTTCATTTTGGCATGTTATTTTGACTAATATGTGCATTTTAAAGTACATTTTACCTAGTCTATGCATTTTTGTACACATTACTTGGTTGGAGAACTGCATTGCAAAATTCAGAGAAGTATGGATGTCAAAGGCTGATTGTGTTTCAGAAAAATATAAGTTGGGTCCCTTTGCCTTTAAACATGAACTGAATCAAATTTCTTCCTCATCCATAAGCATGAAAATATCAATCTCATTCAGAGAGTACTTGGGCTGAGCAGAATATATACTGAGAAACATGTTGTGGATATATGATTAAGGCTGCAATCTTCTACATACCTGTTCAGAAGCAAGTCTTATTGAAGCCAATGAGCCTGATCCTTCTTTGCAACTGGTCAATCTAGTTTCCTATGAAACTATATAACCGTGATCCCTCTACTACCTGATAATTTCTGCATCTTCTTTTTTTACTGGCCATGTGCTTAAAAGGTTCAGGAATGAAAGCTTTAACTGTCTTCCTTAGAAATTTTGACTGAGAGTTAAAGGGCAAGCATCTTTATTTCTAGGGACAAAGGTAGAAATTCTATAGCAAAATCCTCTGGGATGTACCAAGATAGTTTAACTCCTTCATCCATGGCTTAGCTGGAGATGTGCTAGCATATCTTCCCCATCCTGGCTCAGTTGGAACCCAGCTTGCTGAGCCAAGCCTGGTGGATTACACTGGTGTAAGTCCTGAAAAGGGGGTATTCCAGGGTGTGGTGTGGGCAGGACCAGAGTGGGAGGCTAGATCCTAAGCCTGTTCAGGTGTAAATTATGCCTGCAAAATGCTTGTTTTCCCTCTGCCAGACTTAGGCCAGCACAGCCTGCAGTAAGTAGCCCTGCTGATGAACACACTTTGGATCTGATGTAACTTTATGCCAGCATAATTTACACCAGCTTGCTTTATGCCATCTTATTGTGTACATAATTGCTCCTCAACACTATTTCATCTGATAAAGAATGAAATCAAATATTGAAGATGAACATAAAGTATTGCAATGAGCGGTATTTTGGTTTATTAAATTACAAATTATCCTTCAAGTGTAAGAAAGGCATTTCTATTGAGGTTTTGGTAACACAAAAAACTTAAACCAATACAATTAACTGTATAATCAGTTAAAGAAAGATAATTATCAACTAAACATTCTTAATTGAATAAGAGACCTAATTTTTGCTCATTATGGAAGAAGTGAAATTGAATCACAATGAGAGGCTAGCTTTAGAAGAAAATAGTATTTGCCAAAAAGGAAAACAGCAACACTCTCCCCACCCTTTCTCATTCTTTGGAAGATTGTGATGAAAACTCAAGTTGCGATACTGAATCTTGATATCCATTGCAGTATAAGACCAACACCTTTGCCTGTGAGTGTTCAAACTTGTATGTTGCCTTGTCTGTGTGTGGTCAAACTGAACTTACTTAGGCTCGCTGACACTCTTGGTGGCTATGTTTTCTGCATGGTCCCCAACCTTGTATGCACAGTTTGTACATGTGTAGGAACATTGCAGATGAAGATGTGAGGAATGGAGGGTAGCATTTGCAACCCAGTTTCTTCTATGTGCATTAACTGTGAGCAAATTGGAGTGCCTGAATAGTGCATAAGGGGTTGGGCAGCAAAGATATCCAAAACATGTTTATAGACAGTCTGTATCCAGAATAAACTCAGAAGCCCATCTGTGGCACAGAAAAATACACCTCTTTTGGCAGAAGTTGTTTGGAACAGTAAAAAAAGAAGAAAAGACTAATGAACAGGGTGGGAGGTACCATACAGTATCTGTTGGTGGTTTTAGATATTTGGGTACAAATAGAATACCAGTGGTGAATAGCAAAACACATAGATATGCAGGCTGTTTCTTTCTGAATTCTTGCTTCTGTTGTTTTTTTTTAAAGATATTTATTAAGAGTTTACAAATTACAGAATAAGAAAACAGGAAAAGAAAACAATAAAGAATTAGACAAAACAAAACAATACCTTGCAATACATCAAAGAAAAAATAAAACAATACAATAAAACAACAAAGAAAAATGGAACAAAAACATTTAAAAACACATCCAACCTTTCCATATCTTTACCTTTCATATACTTGTTTCATCGACCTCCTCACACCTCCCTTTTTTGTATTCTAGTTCAATTAGCTATTTCAGCAAGTCCTTTCCATCTTTCTCAATTTTCGTTCTAAAATTTAACTTAAGACACTCTAACCTTAAATTTTCCACTTCGGTCCATTAACGATCTATTTTTACTTAATTCTTTATAACATTTCTGCTAAAACCATATAACTTCATTCCAGCATCCTTCTAACATTCATTAATTTTACAATATTTCTGTAAATATACTTTAAATTTTTTCCAATCTTCTTCCACCGACTCTTCTCCCTGGTCTCGAATTCTGCCAGTCATTTCTGCCAGTTCCATGTAGTCCATCAGCTTCATCTGCCATTCTTCCCTGGTGGGTAGATCTTGTGTCTTCCAATACTTTGCAATAAGTATTCTTGCTGCTGTTGTAGCGTACATAAAGAAAGTTCTATCTTTCTTTGGCACCAATTGGCCGACCATGCCCAGGAGAAAGGCCTCTGGTTTCTTCAGAAAGGTATATTGATATACCTTTTTCATTTCATTATAGATCATCTCCCAGAATGCCTTAATCTTTGGGCATGTCCACCAAAGGTGAAAGAATGTACCTTCAGTTTCATTACATTTCCAACATTTATTATCAGGCAAATGATAGATTTTTGCAAGCTTGACTGGTGTTATGTACCACCTATAAATCATTTTCATTAAATTTTCTCTTAAGGCTTTACATGCCGTGAATTTCATACCTGTGGTCCATAACTGTTCCCAGTCAGCCATCATTATGTTATGTCCAACATCTTGTGCCCATTTAATCTTAGCTGATTTCACCATTTCATCCTGAGTGTTCCATTTCAACAGCAAGTTATACATTCTTGACAAATTCTTAAATTTTGGATCTAACAATTCTTGCTTCTGTGTCCGAGGAGAGGAAAACAGTAATTTAAACACACCTGTGATATTCAGGACTGATGAGAGGATAAATATGCTCTGAGGTACAAAAATTATCTCAAGTAGTATCCTTAGGATGGGAGGTAGTTGCAATCCATAGTCCTTGTACACATGTAGATATTTAGTATACACTTGCCTATTGAACATTTAGTTTCTATAGTAACCAGAAAGGCATTATATGAAAAATTGGGTCTCATTCATTTATTTGAGGCTGAAACATGCCTAATTAAGATGCAAGCTCCTAAAAAAAGCAGGTAAGCAAAAATATATATCTGATTCTTATCAGAAGATTGGGAAAGACTGTATAAAGCTTAATGTCTTGCTTTAGTGTTAAATAATTTCACTTGCCAAGATCCTCAAGATGCCTAATCAGGTCACCACGGCTGCGGCTTATGTAAGGATATTGCTACCATTACGGAGAACTGGAGGAAGAATCTTGCTCTATCCAAGTTAATTCCCAAGGTTCTTTGTTTAGTGAGGTAACGATTGTTGCTCACAGCAAGTTTTCTTTTAATTGCACTAGGGCTCTTTCTGTAGGAGATCAGACAAAGTCATGCTGATGCTGGAAACTTAGTGCAAAGCTAAAGCTAAAGTCCCTCCTCAGATGTTTGTTTCTATCAGGACTGGAATGGTTGAGAAGAGACACACCATGTTTTGTAGCTCATGATTCATAGGGGATTGATGTAGCCAGCAACAAACTGAACTATCTTTGATGTCTCCTACTCAGTGGATCAAAACCCCACCGACTAGGATGAAATGCCTATGCAATCTGCAAGCAAGACATGAACTGAATCAACTTTAGAAATGTTGTCATGTCCTTTCACCAGGGGACTCAGCTGCACCATTTTCGGACAAGGACTTTGTAAATCCTGGTGACATTAAAATACGTTGACCTCTGCATACCTTATCATGGATCAATTCTTCTGGAATAATTGCCCCCTGCTACTGTACTTGATGAACGCAGATGAGACTCACCATTTAAATCTTTTACACATTTACATGATTTCAGTGAACTTGCATCATTCAGGATTACTCTGAAGGGATGAACCAAAAAGGTAGGACAACTCTCAGTTCTCTTGAATTAAATGTAAATTGGACTCTGTGTTACTCTGAATATACTCACCAATAGAATAGGCTTTCCTTGATAAGTTAGATGACCACCTGTTTGGGATGCTTTAGGACAACCTTCTCCAACCTGGCTGAAGGTGGTGGGAGTTGTAGTCCAAAACATATGGAAGACACCAGGTTATGAAAGGCTGCTTTAGAACATCTATCTAACCTTTCAAGACCTGTAACTCCCATCAGCCCCAACCAGTTTAGCCAGTGGTCAGGGGGCCACAGATTCCCTGTCTCTACTTTAGGTATAGATCCTATCTTCACATCAACAATGCCAGTTTCTGTAAGCTTATCTCTCTTTCAGCTGTTTAGTTGGAAACTATTGTACTGCTGTAGAATACTGCAAAACTTGATTGAATTTCTGTTTATGTGTAAATATTGTAAACTAGGGATAATCAATAGGTTGCCATCAGCATGGCCAAAGATCAGAAGGGTGCTGTAGACTGAAGTGAAATGAAAGAATTTGAATTAGTAACCTACAAGGTATCACAACTGCTTCCTGGTTAGTGCTTAGGTGTTTCTGAGGCCATACTGTAAGACTAAGGGGCTTGTAATCATGTAAATAGTTATGAGAAGAAGGATGGGACTCATGCATTGTGACCAAAGAACTGAAACCTAGATAGAGAGGAAGGCTTGTGGTGTGCCTCTCTATAGTTGTTGTGGGAAACAAATATTTTGGGGGATTTGTCACACACAAAAGCCATTCAACATGCAGACCCGACTCTAGTAACTGTTAAGTTTCCATTCTCTGAGCTTTCAACAGTGCCCTCTCCACGTTATCAAAGTGCTTCAGGGGTGAAATTGGGCAGAATAAAAAATATAGATCACCATAGGGAAATAATAAACCCTGTATCAGCTTGTTTGCTCAAAGGAAACATGCAACATCTCTCCTTTATAAGGCCCACAGCCCTATTAACAAGGTGATCTGCTACAACATAACCATAAAAGCAGTAGCTATATAATTCAGTTGTGGGGAGGGGGAATTGCCTCCTTTAGCATCACATTACATCACTTCTAACCCTGGTGGTTTGCTCTGAGGATGTTACCAGATCAACATGTTAAACATTTACTAGAATAACCTATTTGAGACCCAAGTCTGCAGCTTTTAAACTTGTCTCCTGCAGACAAACCAGCAGTTTCTGCATACCTGAGAAAACCTAGTGGCATACAGAAATCCACATTAGGTGTGTTTTTTTTAAAGAGTTCACTGAGGACTGTGCAAGCATGAGTATACACAGGAGGGTGTGCACAGCTCTGTGGGAGAGGTTATAAATATCCTATTGCTTCCAAATGTGCGTAAATAAAAACTGACTCTTCTTGAAATAAAAATTGTCCAGTCCAAAAATATGGTTCAAAAGCTTTACTATCAGAACTTAGTGTACAATTTCCACGTACAATTAAACAATTATATTTAACAGAAATGTGTAGAACCAGAGATGGAAAGTTGAGAGAAACAATTTGACCTCCCACCTGTGAACAAGCTATTGAAATGAACTATCAGTAATTGTGACAAAGTTGGCACATGTAAGTGGCAGACGTTGGGAGGGTGGTGCGGAGAGAGGCAAAGAGAGATCTTCTTAAAGGATGCTACTTTGTTAAACACACACTATGTATTATTATTATTATTATTATTATTATTATTATTATTAAATTTTCTATATCGCCCTTCATCCACAGATCTCAGGGCAGTTCACAACCCAAAATCACACTATAAAAACCATATTAACAAGTAGAGAGAAGCTCTCATGGATGTGGATGTCTCAACCTTTCAAGGAGTTCCTCTGTGCATTTGCCTTTCTCTTATGCCACGCTGGTGAACTTGTGGGTGAATAATTAGACACAGGGTGGGTGTTTCCCATTAGTGATGAAGGCAGCTGACGCCACTGTTTACCTTTCAATTTGAAATCAAGCTGGCTAGAGAAATGAAACAGAATGGGGTGCTTGTCAGATTTCATGAAAGTGGGGAAAAAAAATCTGTTTCTATAGTCTGCCTCACCCTACTAAAGAGAGGCACAACAGGGATTAAGATTCTAGATGTTGGCATTACAAACTGGGGCCAACTGAAGAAAAAGGAAAGTCAGGAGTGAATGAGGAGCCCGAGGGCTTGAAGAAAGCAGAAAGAGTGCATGAAGGAGTGAAAGTCTCCAGGAAGAGAGATTTTGATTTATTTACTTATAGTTTTCTAGGGTGGTAGACTTATTACCCTTTATCAGTGCATCTGCCTGCAATGTATAATTCAGAAGACTCTTCACACACAAAAATGTCAGGCAAAACAAAATTCAGGTTCCAAACTGCTAAGCAAGGGCATTGGCAGGATTTCCTTACATTGAACTTTTGTTTTCCGCTCTATCAACATCTGTATTTTAGCCTCAGATGGCTGGCTCCTCATTTTCAGCCAGACATGGAGGGCTTTGATAAATCACTCTTGTTTGTTCTAATGTAGTGGAGGTTTTGGAGGAGTCAGCTGTGCAACCTGGAGCAGAGACCTGAATGAGCAGGAAATAAGAACAGAGGCTATTAAAAATGTTAAAGTTGACTAATCAACTATTATCAAGTGCCCAACCCAGCTAATAGGTATAACATTAAACTTCAGGGTTGTTGTTTTTCCTAGGTGGAACACATAGCAAAGGGTGCTGAATTAGTATATCTCACAGCATCAGTTTAACTGGAATGGGAAAACATTTAATACAATAATAAATATATTATGGTTGCTCTTGGCTCTAAATGCCAAACCCTTCAATAAAGGCACAAAATTGAATTTAAAAGAGCTCCAGAACAAATGATGATGCTTCTGGTATTTGCTAAAAATGGAATGTAGTGTGAATGGCATGATAGTTGATGTAAATGAGTTGTCATGACACAGAGTTTCCTTCATAGGTAAAACAGAGCTGCTCAGGAAGAAGGTTGACCTGAATAAAGAGTCAGCCTGTTTTGTATGGGAAAGTACTCTTCTTGGTTTGGGAGTGTTCTGGGAATGTGTCTGGATTTGGTTTTACACTTGGACAACCAGTTGGCAGCTGTAGCCACACATGCCTTTGCTTAGCTGAGGCTGGTGAGCTTGTTCTGTCCATTCCTGAGGTAATTCCAATTTACTTCTGGGCACAATTCAAAGTGTTGATGATTGCCTTTAATGTCCTAAATGGCTTCCTTGGGGGACCACCTTCTCCCATATCATCCTGCTTGCTTCCCAAGACCAGAAGGACAAACTATTTCTGTGTCCCACAGAGTGTGGCAAGAGAGAGGCACTTCTCAGGGACTGCACCCAAAATTGTAGGACACCTTGGCATTTGAAGCAGCTAGCAGCTTCCCTCAACATTTTTTCTGCTGGTTGCATAAAACATTTTTGTTCCAGAAGCCCTTGGGCTTATGGGGGGGGGGGTTGATGTTTTTATGACTTGATTTTAACTGCTTTTATTGACTTTTAAATTGATTTACTGTTTTGAAGTTGCCTTTTTAAAAGTTGCAAGCTGCTCTTGAGTTGTGCTTTTCACAAGAAGAGTAGGGTATAAATATCAATTAATTAATAAATCATATGCTTCTGTTCCTACTAACAAACACACAGCAGTGCTAGTTTTGCAATAAACATACTGCTTTCTCCAGAGCAATATGTGGATCCTGCTGAAGTAATTCAGCCTGTATCCCTTGATCCCACCAGTCAGTTAATTTCACAGAAATAGTTGAATTTTTTGTATCAATTATCTCTGTATATATCAATTAAAAAATAAACAGAATAGTCTTATCAAGGTCTTGGAAATAACTTTTATTCTGACCATTATCAATGGATATCATCAAACAAAGATACTTTTTAAAAAAAATCAATAGCTCTGTATATATACCTCAGCTACCAGAATAAAACAAAAATGTAGGTCCTTACATTCATTTAACTGATTCAGCAAAAGGCTTACTTTCATTAGACGGCTATTTTTGGATCGCTTATTTTTGCCTGGTTTCATTACAAGCTAAATTGTGTTTTTTTTATAGAAGTAACATAGAGTTGCTAATGAGTTTGATGTCACCAAGATAAAAAGATACTGAAAAGAAGAGCTTTATATTAAAGCTTTGATCTCTTAAGATGAAGCAGCTTGGTGTATAATGCTATTTCTTCACAGGAATATGAACAATAGTAGTCATCTGGAAAGAAAGCAGGTAGGTAAGAGGATGAAGGAGAATGGGGCCTCATAACAGAAATTAGAATTCTGCTTATATTCATGCCATCACCCTCTTTGTTGGGACATTAATAGAAGCTTTGTCATACACAATTGTCTGATCAAAGAAACCATTTGGCACAATGAAGTTAGCATAACAAGAGGAGGAGTTCACAGAAGAGAAATGTGTAGTCCACTCTGAGGATTGCATGCATTTTTAATTGTAATAGAGTGAACAATCCACATAGTTGAAACATGACTTATATATTAAGGCCTCATTTATTTATTTAGTATAAGTAGATCCCACTTTCTGAGCCTTCAAAGCGGCCAACAGCACTTATAAAACACAACAGATGCGCCAAGAAGCATGTGCTGGAATAAAGCAAAACAACTAGCCCCATTGGGAGTCAGGAACAGGCATAAGAAATTCCTTTCTACTGAGCACTTCCTAGAAATTGCTTGGTGAACCAGGGAGACAGTCCAAATGGAGTAGGTCCTGATGTTGTCCTTACCAGCTTCCTTCCTTTGCCTGAAGTGCCCTATAGGAAGGGTCAAAAGGTTGGATTTAGGTTTCTCTTTTTGTTTTTGGGTTTTGTTTTGTTTTTTAAAAAAGAATTAGTTTTAAATGACAAGGTGTGTGGCGATTCTGGAAATAATGTCCCCGACCATAAAATAGCTAATCATCAGGGCAACAGTATTTAATATATTCTTATAGCTTTAATTTTGTATGCATTTCTTTTTTGTACCCTGCCACAATATTTTCAAATGGTGGATAGTTTACATTTTTAAAGGAAGTAAAATATTTGTTTATTTCATTCATACCCCATCTTTCCTCCAAGGCTCTCAAGGTGGTAGACGTGGTTCTCCCTTTCTTCAATTTATCCTCACAACAGCCCTGTGATGTAGTTTAGGCTAAGAGATAGTGATTGTCCCAAGGTCACCCAAAGAGCTTTGTAGTACAGTGAGGAGTTGAACCCTGGCTTCCTTGGTCCTAGTCCAGCACTCTAACCACTACACCACTGGCTCTCATAATTATGACAAACTATGTGCCAGCCACCAAGCAACCCAAGCATTCATCTTCTGATAATACCTCAGTAGCATCAGGCTTGCAATGGAAGCATGGTTTCTTCCATAGCTGATGCTTCTTGGTAGCTCATCAGGGCTATACAAGAAAAAGGATGAAGAGGATGCAAATGGTACTGATGACTAAGGATGTTTTAAAGCCTTACATGCTGATGTTGGAGGAAATGTCAGTTCTCCAGCTCTATACCTGGGCAGTTTTTCTCCTGTTAGGCCAGAATGTGGGGAACATATGCTAGTGTTCCAAAACTGGAAATAGCCAGTCACTGATAAATATCTATATCTATATCTATATCTATATCTATATCTATATCTATATCTATATCTATATCTATATCTATATCATCTATATCTATATCTATTTCTATATCCCAATTATTCATTAATGATAATTATACAATACCATAATTATAAATCCCAATTATTGCCACTAATTTGGTTCACTTGTAAATACATCCCAATTTTTGGTTGGATTTGTCAGAAATCTGGATTTTCTTTCACCTGTGTTCAAGTTATTTCCCAGCTTGCTTTATTGCCCTAACATCTGGTATAACCCAGAGCTGCCTAGGCTCTACTAAGAGGTCGAGGACACTCCGGAGCAATCATGTCAACTATCCAAGCTGCTTCTATATATGCCATTGATCAATTATCCCTTGAATAACTTCTGGTACCTTGTGGTAGGGCTCTAGATATACATTTCCTTGCATTTTCATTTTTATAGAGAAATAGTATTGTTTTGCTATTAAAAATTAAAAATATTAATGAGAGCAAAACAGTAATTAAAACCTCTTCTCTCTTTTGTGGGAACAGAAGCCAGTATTAGGGCAACTAAGGGGCTATTCAAGGGACAACTAAAGGACTATTTATCACTAATTACTCAGTTGGCACTAATTAACATGGGCTGAAAAAGCAAATAAGAAATGTTAAATTAAAGGTAAAGGTGCTCATAAAAAACTCAGTTGTGCTTTTCCTGCCCAAAGTATACAGACTGTCACTGCAGCTGAATTTTATAGTTTTTTCTATATTTATATTACGATTTTAAAAATCATGCCAAATGAGATCTGAATAAAACACTGTAGGACAACACTGGAATGTCATAGGCTGACATCAAAATCTGGAGGTATGTGCTTGTTATTACTGGGAAATTTATGGTGGCATACTTAAAAAAAGAAATATAATTTTCATCCAAGAATGCTGGATCAGTTAGTGATATGTAAAGTATATGGAAATGAAAAGCAAATATGATGTGTAACTAAATCTTTCAGATGCAATGTTTCACCAATAATTTGCTCTTGCAAGTTGATAAGCATGTTAACTGCTGTGCAATGCTTCATTATATATGCTAAATTGATTGAACTAAGTTAGGCTGCCAATTTTGTTATACGAGAGCGTATTGGGAGGAACTTTTCCTGGACAACTTGGAAAGCTTCCTGAAGAGTGGGAGGTCAAATATAAAAATAGCCTGTTTATCTATGGAATCATTTGAAGTCAGGCTTTGAAGGCTAAAAAAAAGCACAGGAAATTGAGTAGGAAGTGGGAGGTGAAGGGAAATGCAGGCTCCCATCTTTTCTCTCCTCCCAGCAGATTAATAGCAGCACTTGCAATAATCAGAAAAGAATTTGTGAATCTTTATTTTTGGAACTATATCCAGTACAAGAGTTTATTCCTGTTGCCCATAGTAATACTGAAATCTGGCTTCCTGAATGCTTAAGTAAGTACTTGCTTATAAAATCAAAACAATACAAAGGTTTAGTCTTGTAATAATAATAACGCTTGTCTACATGAAGCTGAAATTTGGGAAATAAGAACCACATACCCATGATATTTTGGACCATTCACATGCCCTACTAAGATATTTTAGGCAATAATGGTTGGAGAGGAGGACTGGTGGCAGTTACTAGATCTCCTGTCACAGGTGCTGCTATGGCTTACTGGGAGAGAGAAGGGTGAGGTTGATGTGATGCGAACAGACCAACAGAGCCAGTCCTGTGCCCCTGCTCTTGTGTTCGCACCTCACCCCTCTCCTCCTTTGTAAGTCAGAGTGATACTGGTGACAGGAGGTTAACACTGATGAGGGAGGATTCTAAAAGCTGGAAAATGGGACAACTTTCAGGAAGTTCCATGATTTTCAAGCATTGAATCCTGAGGGCTCCTCACACAACCTCAGAATGCAGTGCTCTGGGGGTTCCTCCCAGCAGGAAGTGGGGTGTCCACCACCTTTGTAACCTGACTATAGATTTGGCCCAATGCCTCCCTACCTGCAACAAAGTTGTGAGAGCTTCAAATATGCTACCCCCCCCATATTGCTATGAGGTAGGCAAAACACCAATAGTGGCAGGCCCAGTTGTCCCTGTCGGCAAGGTTCCTTCCCAGCCCCATTAACTACTGGCTGACCTTCATCCACAACACTGCAAAAGACAGTAGAACTAGATGATTATAAGAGAGGGTGGACAAGGAAACCAGCAGTGGCAATGCCAAAGCAGCAGAGTGGGCCTATATTGATGGCCCAGGAGCAGACCAGAGGAGAAAGGTTGATGAGTCTATGGTTGTACCACACCCAACTGGAACACTGTTCCCTATCGCCCATTAGTCATGGGGCACAAAGAAGGATCTCTGGGCAATGTGAGGAATCCATAACTTGGTGTGTGTTTGTGTATGTGTATATGTATATGTATGTATGTGTGTGTGTACACACACACACACACACACAATGCTATCTCTGGAGCCTAAATTTAAGTGATTAGAAAAAACTTTGTATCACATGCAGAATTAAGGGTTTCTTTATTCCTGGGAGTAAAGATTAAATGTCACTTCCCCCTCTCAAAATGTTTAGTCTGTCAACTAAAGGCAGTCTTGCAAAATATGGCATCAAGTTCAGCTCTCTATATAAAAAATACTAGTCTCTAGCTGGTATTTTTGGTGGTTCTTCACTAAATCACCGAAGTACCTTTGAAAGGAAAGCACAAGAGAGAAACAAAATGAGAAAGATGAGCCATAAATAACACTGCAGAATCTGGATGGAGGCTTTAACTATTGCACAGAAGTATATATGGTGTTCCTTTATATTTGATTAGGTTACACTTTGGGTCCTTCATACCTTATACTTTAAAAATCCATGATTGAGCACGTAATGCAAGTTGTCAGTTCATATTTGTACAACATGTAGTTTGGTCTTTGAGCTTTACAGAGGATTGATTGTATTGTTTGTTTTACTGTATGACTGCGAGAGCAAATCATAGATTCATAGAACTGTAGCATTGGAAGCGAACCTGAGAGTCATCTCGTCCAACTCCCTGGAATGCAGGAATCTCAACTAAAGCATCCATGGCAGATGGCCAGCCAACCTCTGCTTAAAAATCTCCAATGAAGAAGAGTCCACCACTTCTGAGGGAGTCTGTTCCACTGTCAAACAGTTCTTACCATCAAAAAATTCTTCCTAAAGATGAGTCAGAATCTCCTTTCTTGTAACCTTGAAACCATTCATTTGGGTCTTACCATTTGGAGCAGGAGAAAATAAGCTTGTTCCATCTTCCATGTGACTACCCTTTAGATATTTGAAGATGGTTATATCTCCTGTCAGTGCTCTCCAGTGGTGGTGCAGGCAGTTCCTCTGCACTGGGTGCGGAGCCAAGGGGGTTCCAAATTTAGAAGATCCACTTGGGGGCACCAAGTTTGGGCCTCACACAGGGTGCTATATTGTGAAAGATTACCAAAGTCTGCCCCTGGTCTCTTCTTATCCAGGCTAAACATGCCTAACTCCCTCAACCATTCCTCATAAGGCTTGGTTTCCAGACCCTTTATCATCCTGGTTGTCCTCCTCTGCACATGTTCCAGCTTGACAATATCCTTAAGTTGTGATGCCCAGAACTAGACACAGTACTCCACATGTGGTCTGACTAAGGCAGAATAAAGTGGTACTATGACTTTCCTTGATTGGGGCACTATACTTCTGTTAATGCACCATAGAATAGCATTAGCTTTTATTGCTACTGCATCACGCTGTCGACTCATGTTAATCCTGTGGTATGCTAAGACCCCTAGATCCTTTTCACATGTACTACTGGCAAAACAGGAGTCTCCCATCATATATTTGTGCATCTGGTTCTTCCTGCCCTAAGTGCAAAACCTTACATTTGTCCCTACTGAAATTCATTTTGTTAGTTTGGGCCCAGTTCTCCAATCTGTTAAGGTCATCTTGAATCCTGATTCTCTCTTCTGCAGCATTAGTTACCCCTTCCAATCTGGTGTCATCTGCAAATTGGATGAGCATTCTCTCAATTCCTTCACTCATGTTGTTTATACAGATGTTGAACAACAACAGGACAGAACCCTGCAGCACCTCACTTGTCACTTTTTTCTAGGATGATGAGGAACTCATCTTTGGGTGCAATCAAGCAGCTACAAATCCACCTATCGGTTACCTTGCCCAGCCCACATTTTACCAGTTTCTCTGCAAGAATATAATGGGGGGCTTTGTCAAAAGCTTTATTGAAACCAAGATATACTACATCTGCAGCATTACCCTGATCCACCAAGCTTGTAATTTCTGGCCATGGGATCTCATTCAGTAGTTCCTTAAGCTTTTTTGAAATCAGCCTTCTTAAAGACCAGGGTTTGTGTCTGACTACATGTAGCTTTCCCTTGCCTCTGTATCATGAAACCAAAGAAGACATGCTCACTTCCTCCCAATGTTCCCAGTACTTCAACTTGGTTAAGCAGTTCCTCCTTCTTTGTGAGGGCCAGGTCCAAAACAGATGATGTTGCTTCTTCACCTTTTGGGAAATGAAATGGTCAGAGAGGCCATTTAGGAATTTGGTGGACCTTACTTTCTTGGCTGAGTTTGAGTTCCAAAAGCTATTGGGATAGTCGAAGTTTCCCATGACTTCTATATCTCTCCTCTCTGAAGGCATCATGTAAATCTTCAGTCTGGCTTGAAGGTCTACAGCAGACACTCACAGTAAGGTCACTGTTGTTTCCCTTTCCTACAATTTTTATGCATATACTCTAAACCTGCCTTCCATGTTTCAAGTCATGGATCTCTTCACAAGTGTACACATCCCTTACATATGCTACTTCTCCTTCCTTCTTGTTTGGTCTATTCCTTTTGAATAGGTCATACCCTCTCAGTTTCTACATTCTAGTCATGAGTCTTATCCCACCAGGTTTCAAAGTATTGCTGTTGGTCCCACAGTGTGTTTGATTGTAAATGTTCTTCATTAGTACACACAGTCTAGCTAGCTAATTAAAATGTTCAGTAGATAAACACAAAGTACTTCAGCAATCTTTCACCATTTTTTTAAAGCTCTGCAGCCTATACAACTGTAGAGTAACATGAGCTGCTTCTCTTTCATTCCAGTATGTGAAACTAGAGGTCCCTTGAGCAACAATTGAAGTTTATACCACAACCATATGGATATTTCAGTTTTACCAAGGGATGTGCAAATCTGTGTTTCTCATTTCTCCAATCTTAAGTTCAGTTCTCTACATTAGTTTTCATTTAAACACACACACACACGCAGGCATACACGCTTTACACTAGTACCTGCATTTCTGTACACATTAATTGCTGGAAAACTGCATCAAAGTTTGGAGAGGTGTGATTTTTTTCAAAGGATGGCTGTGTTTCAGTTCACAAATTATTTGGAAAAGTATGAATTAGGTAGGCTCAAATGCAAACTGAATCAAATTTCCCCCCCATGCATATTTATATTGTCACAGTCTGGGTGAATTTAAATGTGAGTACTTTCCAGAGTACTTTCCAAGCGGGGGGGGGGGGGGATCTGTTTTTTGCTTCTATCCTTCCAACCAACAAAAAACTGGCTCATGAGAATTCCTTTTTTAGCCATCATTGCAGAGTCCTACAAAAATTATATATTGGGAAACCTATATTTTAGCCCATGTTTGTTATGCTAAATATTTACAGTCAAGAGAGTTATATGTGAAGATTGATAAGTTTGGCCATTCTAAGAGAATCTTCAGCAAAATTAGAATTGCCTTATAAATTCTTGGCGGCCTTACCTGCCAGCAACAGAGGCCATGCTTATGTCGCCCACCCCAGGAAGTGAAGTCAGACTGGCAGATACAAGGGACAGGAGTTACTTGCAGTCACCTCACATCTATGGAACTTTCTTCCCAAAGATGTATGAACAGTATCCTCTTTGGTGGTGTTTAGACAATCTCAAAATGGTTTTTGGTCAGGATTGCTTTTCATAAGGGGGTTTAATGTACAATAGCCCCTTGCATCAATATGTTAATCTGAAATGTCTTTTCCTGCTGTTGTTATGGCTGTGATCATTTCAAATAGGTCTGATACATTCTCAAATTGTTTTAAATTGTTTGAATTTGCCATTGGGGGGGGGGAATGGATTTTGAATTGTGGCTAATCAATGTATAAAGTGAATGGGTGGAAGAATAAAAAAATAAAAAAATACATCACAATCAGATTGTTCACCAATCGGTAGTTAAATTCATTTCTCAGTAAATAGCCTTATTTTTAACTTGTTTCTGTTCTTTCTTTTAATTGAATCCAGAAAGGTGAGTAACGTAAATGCCTCTTACTACAAATTCTGTAGGTTTCCTATCAAACACTTGTAGCGTTATGTGTTAGAGCTCTTTTGCTAATATTATTTGTGCTAAAATTAATGTTGCATGCATTGGAGACAGTGGCTGTTTCACCAGGCAATTATATGTTTATGTTAAATTATGCATTACAAGGTTGCTGACTCACTTTGTGTCAAGGAAGAAACAAGTCAACTCTCACTACATTTAGAATAAGTACCTATTATGTGAGAGTAGGTTTTCTGTGTAATACCTGGGCAATTCAAAGTAAGGAGTAGCAATGCTGTTAAAACACATTCCATTTATCTGCTCTTTATGAATTAGCTGGTTGATTGATTGATTGATTGATTGATTGAATGTAATGAAGGTCGAGCCACATTTCTATAGTGATTTGCCTTTGTGCTTTCCATATAACAGGTTTTCTATTTAGCAAACTATATATAATGAAGGGTTAAATTTAGGAATAAAAGAAGAGCTAGTGAAATGCTGGTATACTGCAGAATAGATGTGTAACAATCCCAAAATGTTTGGAAATAAAGTTCATATGTGTGCATACACACACACACACACACACACACACACACGTTGCTAAAATCTATTTGAGAAATGGAAAGGATCAAGGAAGGTGATGCATTATGAAGCTATAGGGAAAAAACAATATCCTTAGGATAACATTTCTATCCCTAGAATCTCATCAGTGAAATTACACTGCAGTTTGGCACTTGTCACCTGCATCATATTGAGCCTGGCTCCTATATTGTGCCAAGTAGCTATGAAGTAACACCCCCCCCCCCCATTTTCTTATCTGTTTTAAGTGTACTGGTGCAGATGTACAACATAACAAGATCAACCCCTCCTCTCTGCCTGCTTCAATCAGAATGCTAGCCATCGTCTCCTGACAATTGAAGGACAGCATGCTCAAAGTTCCATAGGGATCATTAAAATCTAATCAGGTTCTTAGAAAATCTATAATATGCCCATTTCTATGGCATGCAGCAGGCAAGATGTCTGCAGCAGGTTTCTGAAATGACCGTGACACTGATGGAGAATGATAAGTTGTAGAGGGGCAGCTGTTATTCTACCAAAGTCTCTGAGCAGCTGATCCAATGCCAGGACTTCATGTCACTCAAACTGAGTTCCTTCACCATTCGGTAGCTTGATTTTAACACTTCAATGCATGCTTTGTGGATAACTTTCAGTATAATAGCAAAATGTGTGTGCTATTACATTTCTATAGCAAATTGCTGGTGTTAATTCCGCTCTAAAGCAGAAGTAAACCTGACTGTGATCTTTCAGTGGCTAGGGAGAAGACAGGTACCCAGGACCAGATATACTCAAGAGACTGGTGGGTGGGGCATTTGTTGGAATCTTCCTATCTTGAGAGACAATGCAGCACTGAAGTGACCTCCCATGGTGCAATCCTAGGCAGTGTGTATGGAGGTTCTGGGCTGCCCAGATGATAAGACCCCCCCCCCTCTCAGCCTCACTGATGTGGTCCAAAGGAAAGCAGAGCAATACATCTGGCACCAGCAGAAGGCTGCAGAAGGTCCAGAAGGCAGCGTACAAGGTACCACCCAACTATCTTAGGGACTCCACTCCTGATTTGTGTAGAGTTTAGCTTTTTTTCTCTCCTGAAGATATCCCACAAGGCAGTGGAGGTTTAGGATCAGTCATCCTTCTCCTAGATGAGCTACTTTCCTAGGCTGACAAGCTGCACCTGCTCCTCACTTCCTTCTACAGCAAATGAAGAAACTGGCTTCTTGACTATTGGACCCACTATTAGTCTCATCCGCTCAATCTGCCAGAGCTTTTGTCGCAGGGGAAGTCCCTAAACCACTGAGGGTTTGAGACCCATTGGTTACCCTCACCTGGTTTAGCCAGCCAGTGAAAGCCACTCCCAAGGTGTGGCTGCTGTTACATGCTGACAGCTTCTAGGAGCCACAGGTGAGAGCTGAGTGCAGGGTGGGGACCAAAGGTGGATAAACTACCCCAGAACGAGCACTACGTGTTCCTCACCTAACATGCCATAATGGGTCATTAAGAGAATGGAAACTTACCTGGAACCTCTTTTTCCTAACTTTTCAAAAGCCTTTGAGAGCAAAAACTTTTTCAGAAGAGGAGAACACTTAGAACATTGGACTGTGGCCACTGCCAATCACACGGAGTGTGGGAATGTGGGGGATTGTACAGTAATTCACCTTCACCAGTTACCCTCTCCTTAAAACACTCCACAAAGAATTACATCTACTCAACCATCACCACAATGAGATAAGTTCAGTCCTGAACCTGAAAAGGTGGAGAGTGCCCAGTTTCTCCCATCCAATCATGTTTAATTGGGCATGTTCAAACTATAAGAGGCAGTAGGAGAAAGGAGGAGAAAGAGCAACTGAACAGCAAAACAGCACCTTCCTTTCAGTAAGGCTAGAGGTGTATTTTTTTATTTTGAAAAATGGAAATTTATAATCTGGGCCCCCTTGCCTTGCCCGCTCTCTTTACCCTGCCAAATTCTGTCACAAAGACTGAAGAGAGACTAGACTGGCTGAACACATGCTCCATGATGCTTCATTCATTGTAGGAAAGCTGAATGAGGGTTAGGTTGGTGGTTAACTGGGATCAGCAGGTGGGGATATTTCTCACCCATATTGAAAGAACTACACTGGCTTCCAGGCTGTTTCCAAGCACAATTCAAAAGCCTGAAGTCACATACCAAAAGGAACACCATCCAAGCCAAGGTGGGTGATGACCAGAAAGAGAGCCTTTTCAGTGATGATGCCTCATTTGCGGCGTTCCCTCCCACAGAAAGCCAACTTGGCACCAGCACCATCGTCCTTTCAGTGCCATGTTTTTATCCTCCCAGACTTTTTAATGAAACCGTTTCTCTTTTAACTTGTTGTTTATTTGTATATTTGACTTACGTGTTTCATGTTGCTTTACATTGGAGTATTGTAATGAAAATATATTTCAGCGGGCAAGGAATTATGGTCACCCACACTTTTTCCTTCTTAGTGACCATAACTTATATCATGGGTAAGAAACCCCCTCATAGGATATTTGTGTCAGCTTGCAACCAAATGCTTATGAATTTTTCTTCCCGTCCGTATTGGATATGAAATGTTGTGAGGTAATGGTAATGTGAAGAGGGCTGCTTGGAGCGGGGGAGGATGTTGAAAATTCCTCTGGTAAGCAGAAGATAATTAAATATTAATGCGTGTGATTCCTCTCAGACTTTTGTGTGACAATAACAGGGAATCTGTGGTGTTTAAAGAGAGCAGCCTACAGAATAAAGCTGCTTTTTAAAAAAATTAATACAGCGGTATCTCGGGTTAAGAACTTAATTCGTTCCAGAGGTCTGTTCTTAATCTGAAACTGTTCTTAACCTGAGGTACCACTTTAGCTAATGGGGCCTCCCACTGTGCTGTGCCACCACCACGTGATTTCTGTTCTCATCCTGAGGTAAAGTTCTCAACCCAAGGTACTACTTCTGGGTTTAGGGAAGTTTTTAATTCCCTAAACACTACTTTTGTTTAGGGAAGTTTTTAATATTTAATGCTGTATTGTTTTTAACACTTGATTGGAAGCTGCCCAGAGTGGCTGGGGAAACTCAGCCAGATGGGCGGGGTATAAATAATAAATTATTATTATTATTATTATTATTATTATTAGCGGAGTCTGTAACCCGAGGTGCCTGTAACCCGAGGTACCATTGTAAAACCAACATAGTGAATTTGTGTGTGAGGGAGAAAGTTGTAGTACATTAAAACTAAATTCTTTGATCTTGTTCAGTAGACAAATTTTACTGAGAAGTGCAAGAAGTTGTACAGAATGTCACTATTGAGTAATTCAGAGAGAGAGAGAGAGAGAGAGAGAGAGAGAGAGAGAGAAGCATACTGTACTATGGAAAATGCTCACTGTGATATTTCACCTAAATATTTCCTTATAAAGTAATTTTGCTGACTTGTTAATTTCCTGACATTTTCTTAGCCATCACTGGTAGATTGGCTAATGTGGCCTGAAGCTACTACACATGATGGCCAGTCCTTGAACTGTTGCTCTGCCCTGTTATTTAACAGGACCTTTGCGCCTGTTATTTAACATTTATTTGATGTAAGTGATAATGAAGACATAATTCATGCTTCAGAATACTTTTGGCTATAAGCTGGAGGGTTTTTCTTATCTATTACTAAAAACAGCCATTTGAATGATGATCCACATGATCCAGTGTGAGAGCCAGTGTGGTGTAGTGGTTAAGAGCGGTAGTCTCGTAATCTGGTGAACTGGGTTCGCGTCTCCACTCCTCCACATGCAGCTGCTGGGTGACCTTGGGCTAGTCACACTTCTTTGAAGTCTCTCAGCCCCACTCACCTCACAGAGTGTTTGTTGTGGGGGAGGAAGGGAAAGGAGAATGTTCGCTGCTTTGAGACTCCTGAAAGGAAGTGAAAGGCGGGATATCAAATCCAAACTCCTCCTCCTCCTCCTCCTCTTCTTCTTCTTCTTCATTCGCAGGAAGGGAAAGTAGGAATGTGCTAGCTGGCCCCACCATTTCCTTTGCTTCTCTGTCAGCCAGCTTTGCCACCCTCCATGTGCTAGTTGGGAAATTCTGAGGCAAGGAGCATCTTCTACAAGCCTGCATGATTTGGAACTTATGGTAATGCAAGATGTGGAGGGCCTACGTGGGTGGGATATGCCATACCCTCCAAATGTCCTATAATTGTATATTTTATTGTTGTAACTCACTCTGAGACCTTATGGTAAAGGGTGGGTAAACATTTTTTTCCAAAAAAGAAAGAAGGGTCAGAAAAAGTGTATGGGAAAAGCCTGAAGGCTGAGGACCCAGTTGTATATAACATGTTATTCTGCACCCAGAGCTTATTGCTAGATTTACAGGTGTTGAGAACACCTTTGCATGCCCTTTTCCATGTTTGACAAAGAAGTAATGGGCACTTTATTGTGGTCTCTGCCATTCCCTCAGGTGAAAGAAAATGGTGGCCACCAGCTGGGAGCTGCCCTGGTTGCTTAATGGTAAGCACTAAATCTATTTGAAAAACAAAAAAATAAACCATATGAAAAATTCCTGAAGTATATAAATCCAATTCAGGAACAAAAAATCAGCCCACCTGAGTATCACTGAAGGAGTGTATGAATTGTTGTTGTTTTGCACAAACATACACATGGACATACACACACATCCCTGACATTGTTACTGCTTGGAAACTGACATCGTTACTGCATGGAAACTGAGGACAATTGTCTGTTTTCAGTGGCACTGTGCAAGGAGAAGGAAACAAATAGTTTCCTAAGTTATAGTTCAATCTGAATGCTCCTAGTATCATTCAAAAATCTGGTACAGAGGAAACAGGTGCTCTCCAGTCAAGCCATGAAAGTACTAGAACTGAAGACTTTAAACCTATTAAATTGTGAAATGGAAGAGCAATGTGTTTTTATATTCCCAGCACTCGGTGGCATGCAATGCAGTTACTGTTATACACTTATTCAAATATTTCAGGGCACGCATCTAAAAGAACTAAAAGGGCTACAAATTTTATCTCATCTCACTGTGCTAATTTTAACAACAACAATGATAATAGCAAATAAAATTTTGTCCCGAATAAAACATGGTTGTTCAATCTGTTAGAAACATGGGTGCCTGTCCGCACGCACACACAAATATACACACACGTATACTTCAGCAAGTAATACAGTTCTATCAAAAATTGTCACTGTAGGTTAGTCAGAGTTAATCTGGTGTAGAATATGGTGTTATCTGTGTAATTGGAAGCAGGCTTGCAATATCTAATGCTCTTTTGTCAGTTTCCGCTACCCCCCTCAATCTCCCAATATATAGGGGGCACTGGCTGTGACCAACTTTTCCAGTAAAATCTAGTCAAGCCTTGAACTAGTATGGTATCAGTTTGATCACACAAAACACAAGAAACTTGTCTTTTCAGCACAGCTTCTGCTCTGTTGGTGTTATCTAGGATTAGGCAGATACCATCAATATGAAGAAATGTTGGCAGTTCAGATCCAACAGTCATGTGCCCCTTATGAATGTGCTATAGTTTGATTCTACTTGTCTACATATTTTGTAGAATATAGAGTCTGAGTAGTGATGAAGTGAAGCAACAGTGTAATTTTCACATAGCACTTTTGACTAGTACTTATTTAATATTTATTATTCATACTTATTCATTTGCCTTCATTTTGCCAATATACCCAAGTGGGTTTACAATTTAAAATAGTACCTGATTTATTCTGTAGAACAGCAGTAAGGAACTTGTGGCCCTCCAGATGTTGTTGGTTGCCAACTCTCATCAGCTCCAGACAGCATAGCCGATGGTCATGGATGATGGCAGTTGTAGTCTGGTAGCATCCAGAGGGCCACAAATGCCCTGTCCCTGCTGTTGAACTTGGTTTAGGACCAACAGCACAGAAAGCTACTAAAAACCAGTGGTCACAGCTTACCAGGTCTTTCATGTGCTATTAGCACAGGGCTCTTGATAGACCATACCTTTAAACTCATTACATCAGATATTTTCCTCTTCTTATACAACTCACACTCACACAGATGTAATAAAACAATCATGAAGACACATGCATCATAACACCCCATCTCTGGATTTGCACAGACATAGTCTTAATCATCTCACACCAGGGAGTGAGACTATAATTCTCCTGCTGGATGTTAAGGAAGTAGCTGCCATTGCTTTCAGTTAAGGGGAATGCTGAAGGAGCCATGTGTGGAGAGCAGGGTAGACATGGTTTCTAAACAAACCTTTCTTTAAATAACTAGAACTTTAATTTCCCTGGGCCCAAATCTATAGCATATAATCCATCACAATACAAAGTTATTCTTTTTCCGCCTAAAATTGGGCCCTGTATAACAAAATAACAAAGCTAAGTGAACTGTCAAAAGCAGGTGTGCAAAAAGGGCAGCATTCAGCATAGCAACAAAAATTATTTGATTTAGAACTAGCTGGCATCTGTGAAAATGAAAAGTTGCTACATTTGACTAATGACAATATAACAGTTTATGCTTGGATGATATAGCCATTAGAGATGATTGCATCTTCAGCGATCTAACATAGGAATGGATTGTGTATTGTGAATTTTTGCAATTGACAAATATCAATGTATTTTCCACTTTCCTCTGGCCACTTATCTTCTTTCAGGATATCAGGAATCCAGTTTAGAAAGCAACCTATGCAGAAAATTGATTCACTCAACTCTTGCGAAAGCTTGTTGTTGTTGCTTTACAATAATGCCAACCAACCTAGGCCTTTAAGAAGATGGAAATCTATAACATGGAGATTCCAGTAGGGATGATAAGCCATTTTCTCTGTTTCACATCCATCTTCTACATTGGCTATGGCAGGGATGGGCAGAAGGGAGAAAGGATCTACTGGCAGATCTGAGTAATTTGCAGGAGACCAGCAAGGATTCTCACTCACGAATATTAAACAACAGCAACAAAAGAACACCCTCTCCACTATTTGATTGCTGAGTTGAAGAAAGCTTTGCGGTGGGGTAACCAAGAGCAGATTTATTATATAGTGAGTCCAGCCAGTGGTGGTATGGTAACATCGTTATTCATGGCAGCAAACAAGTAGAAAGACACACAAAAACCCCAGCCCTGCTGCTATATATAGGCACCTGGGCTAGGACCCAGGTGAAGCTAATTAAAAGCAATCACTACCTCCCTTAACTAGTTCCTGGCTGCTCTGCTACTGTGCTGTGCCTACAAATTCAATGCACAACAAGTTTATTGTGAGACAGAACTTTGAGCTTAGTGATGGTACTGAAAACAAATTCCTAGGCTGAATAGCTAGAAGACCGTGTTCCTTAAAAAAATTCTTATGCTCCAGAAACTAGTTCACAAATTACTTTTAGGTACTGTCATTGTTCATGGTAATTGACTAGTATCCTAAGCAGCATACCATGTGAGCTGGAATTAAACCATCTGTGCTGCGGAGAGTTGCTTTTTAAGTTTCTAAATGTAGCTTTCCAGTCCCTAAAACTGTTTTGGCTGATCTCCTGGCTTATGCATTAGACTTTTCACAAAACAGCCTGTCTCACAAATGAAAAAAAAAATTGACTGCAAGTAACATCTAAAGCATCTCTTGATCCACATTTCCATTTATATTCCTTAGCACAATCCTAACCATATCTACTCAGAAGTAACTCCTATTGTATTCAATAGAGCTTACTCTCAGGTAAGTGGGGTTAGAATTGTAGCATTTAATCGCTTTTCAGTATCTCTGGTGGTGCAAATAAAGTTCTGTTACCTCTATCAATAAGAAAAAGATTACAGTAATCAAACAGTTCATCCTTCCTTGGTACATTAAGTGATTTTATCTTTCTTGTGGTAGTTGTCTTGTTAGTAGAACCAGAATACAGCACATTAGAAATTCTGAACTCATTGTTTTAAATTTATGTTGAAATGAAGGTTATGCATTGCATTAAGTCAAGTCATTTGTACAAGAGACACCTGTACCTAATGATGTGGAAGATTATTGCAATACATTATTTGTTAAATTACTTTGTC
Organism: Podarcis pityusensis; assembly: GCF_964106645.2. Lineage (NCBI taxonomy): Eukaryota > Metazoa > Chordata > Lepidosauria > Squamata > Lacertidae > Podarcis > Podarcis pityusensis. Next base: position 40,704,834 of record NC_138031.1, on the reverse strand, counting down.
TCTTTTCTCCAGATCAGTTCTCAGTAATTAATTTCCCAGTTGGTGAAAGGTTCACCAAATGTAATCTATCATGTAAATTGCAATTAGAATGACTGCAGAGTTCTCAATGTGTTTTCCAGGACAGGAGAGTAATGCTAACCATTTCACTTTTTCAGATTTAGGAGATCATTCTAAATTAGCATCCATCAACATGCATGTGGCTCCCTTTCTTTCTAGCATTGGTTTTAGCTTGCATGTCATAGGATTTTTTTAAAATGCCTTTTACATTATTCTGCTCTTAATGTTTTGTCTCATGTGTTTATATCTCAGAGAACAGCCTTTTTGGATTGAGAACTTCCTCAGGATACAATTTGATGCCTATAAATAAAATGAGCCCTGAAATTGCCACTAGAACAGGTTAATTAGCCATCCCCTAGACACATGCAACTGTAGCCAATCTCCAGTTCAAAGATCTGTGCTGCAGCTATTGTCAGCCTGTCCCCCTTTTGATCCCAATTTGGGGCCAATCTTGGTTTGAAAAGAGGAGCGTAAACCTAATGGATGAATACATTTCTTATGAGCTAGATAGAAAAATAGCATAACCCAGTCATCCAGATATCTATTTTTTCACTCCTTTACACTCCCCTTTCTGCCCTATTTGCATTTAGTAATTAAAAACAACATGCAGTAGAGGGCATCTTCAAAGTCATCCTTCCCTGTGACTGGACCAAAATCTACAAGTGGCATCAGTCTCTGAAACACAGAGCCTGGAGCATGGGTGATGTTATGAACTAATTGAGGAGCCCACAGATAAACAGGAGGGCTTTTTCTGTAATACTGTGTTCCTTACCATCAGCAAGCCCTCAAGTTCATCTGGAACTCCTTCCACCCCAGGGGTAGTCAATGTAGTGCTGTCCAGATGGTGAGGGATGATGGGGTTTGTAGTCCAGCAACTTCTGTACAGCACTACATCAGCTACCACTGTTCTATCACTTCCTTTGGGAAGCAAGAGCCTGAAATATACAATATGTCAACAGCCACCTGGGATCAGAAGATACTACCACACAGACGCAGATTCCTTATATGTTAGATATAATTGTTTTAGCCTCTATGACTTGAAAAGTTAAGTATATATATATATTTAAAAAGATAAATAAATAAATGATTGCTTGAGAGCTCCCAACATAAAACTGTTTTCCCTCCATTTATAAGGGTACAGTTTAGAATGAATTGTATTGGGGGGATGGGGATCAGGAGATCCACTTTGAAAGTGAGGCTGCTGTCAAGCATTATGACACATTGGTCCATTCAAGAAGCCTTGTAAATTTCTGTATAAATCCGACATTCAAGGTCTAGTATCATTACAGTGTTTGAGCTGCGTAGCTTCATTCCATCAAAGTTACTATATAAGACAGCTTCGCAAGCTGATTGTGCTGTTCCACAAGAACATGCATGGCACTGCCCTGTATGATGTCTCAACCTTGGATGCCTTCCCTTTAAAGAGCACTGTGAAAGTAGGCTGTGTTCTTGCCTCAACTCTCTTTGGCGTATTCTTCTCCCTGTTGCACTTATATGCTTTCAGCTCAACTGAAGACAGTGACAGAGGTCTGTTCAAACTGGCATGTTTCTGCACCAAGACAAAAGTGTGGAGGAGGGTCCTTATCCAATATATGTTGCTTGCAGATGATGTGCACTCTAAGAAATCTCTGCAGAGGCTCATCTACCTCATTTTGCCTAAGCCTGCTGAGAGTTGGTGGCCTTACCACCAACCTGACAAAGACCAGGATGTCACCAGCATTCCATGCATCAGCACTGATGACCACACACTTGAGGTGGTAGATGATTGAGTCTACCTGGGTTCCACCATAACCAGCCTCTCCATCAATGTCTGCTCTGGCCAGACATGAGTATTGGCAAGGCAGTTACAGCAATGACTTGCCTCTCCAAAAACGTATGGGAAAATGTGATGCTAATCTCCAGTACCAAGATGAAGTCCTACCAGATTTGTGTGCTGAGCATGCTGCTTTATGGAAGTGAGTCGTGAGCAACTTACAACCATCAGGAATGACACTTCAATGCCTTCCACATGCGTTGCATCAAGAAGATTTTGGGCACCCCATAGCAGGACAGAGTCTCAAACAAATATGTGCTCCCCCAAGTCCACATTCCTAGCATGTTTGCACTCCTGTTTCAGTGACAGCTCCACTGGCTTGGTCATGCCTACAGAATGGAAGATGGTAGGATTCCCCAAAGAAGTGCTCTGTGGGGAACTGGCTTCAGGCACCAGGATTGCTGGTAGATGAACTCTACATTACAAAGATGTCTGCAAATGTAACATGAAGGAATCCCTTGAAGATGACAGCAGTACCTGGAGACAGATAGACAGTTTGTGCATCCATAGCAGTGAGGAGGAATAACCACTGGGAGGAGCTCAGAGAGAAGAAACACCATGGTGTACCTGCAGTAGCAAAACTGGACACCTTCGTCTGCCCTCGCTGCAACAACAGTTTCTACAGTCACAGCAGTTTGACTTCACCCCCAGAGGCGCACTCCTCTATTGTCTCCTAAAACATACAGATGCCAACAAGATAACTAACAGCAAAGCAAAATCTGGCAGCTAAATACAATGTCTGTGTTTGAGAACACAATTTTAAGTGCTCCCAAGGACTTGTGCATACTTTGTAATAGGTTTTTATGAAAAGCAGTTAGGTATCTTCGAGATGGATTTACAACATGGGCCTGCTTGATGCTATCTGAGGCTAGTCATAAGCAGAAGCAGTAAAGGTAGCTGCCCTTTCGCATAGGAGAATCAGTGTGGATGAAAGGACTGGTAGGAAAGAAGGGGTGTTGGTGATCACATTGAAACATCTCTTGCAGGATGGAGAAGGCTTCGCTTAACCAGCTTCTCAAGGTTATCTGACTTGGGTAGACAAGAGCTGGATTTCCAAAAATGACTGCCTGGCCTACCCACCCAAAGTTAATAAACTTTGGTAAGAGTGATTGCCCTCCTTCAACACATTTTGGGATGCATGACTTTGAAGAGCCTAGAGCAGTTCTTACACTGATTCTGGGCTTGAAGTCAGGTTTGGGTGGGAGGTAATCTAAACCAAGGGTACTATTGAATTGATAGTCTTCTATATCAGCCCAACTGCTTAGACCAGGGGTGGGGAATCTGAGATCTTTCACATTAAACCATTTTGGTTGGGGCTAATGGGAGTTGGGGTTTAAAAACCTGGAGGACTATCAGTGAGCTATCCCTCAGCTCTAACCAGTATAGGTATGAGCAAAATTGTCTCATTGCAAATGCTTTAAGCCAATGTTAAAAGGTATAACCCCTGTATCATCTCATCATTACTACTACTACTACTACTACTACTACTACTACTTCTCACCCTTCACCAGCAGGTCCCAGAGCATGTTACAACAATCTAAAATGTGGCATTATGCAGGGAAACAGTTATGAAAATTGGATCTAGTCTATACATTATTGGAATTGATGGTTTAATAAGAATGTCTCTTTGGAAACATTAACATTTTTACTAGAATGATTTAAGCTGCAAAGCTGTCTTTTATACTGAATTGGTAGAAGGGATTTGCTGGACTGATTCAATTTTTAATTAATGATGGATTTCAGTAGTCATGATATATATTTATTAGATACTTAGTAAAACTGGATATTAATGATTGTGTTTGTAAGTGACTTTGATTGTACCCTATGCAATATATGTGTGGAATATCAATGATTTTTAAACTTTTCCCTAGTGTACTAGTATGAAAGTCAAAGAAAAAGGTACTAAATGTTAATGAAAGTTCTCATAAGCCTTAGATTTTCAGAAACTTTGTCTTCCATTTTGCAATGAAACTGTGTTATTGAGCTTGAATTGTCTAAAATAGACTAGAAGTGGCAAATTTTTTCACAGTCATATGCTCAAGTGGTATTTATTTTTCTTATAAATCCCCTTCTGTGGTTTTTTTTAACTAGTTGCCTCATGGGAATTCCTCTTAACATTTTTATCATGTTCTAAATAACACTTGTTCCAAGTAATATGGAATTAATGAAATATCTAGGCCAGATAATGCTAAATTTATTTATATGACAGAGACTGCAAGCCTCACTAAACACAGTGAGGCTTACTTTGAAGAAGACATGTAAAGGATTATGCTGTAAGTCATACTGAAATCAGTGGAACAGGTTAGCAACAACTAATTACTTTGAATGGGATTTAATAATGGTGCTTCAGGAATCCTCTGCTTGCCCCACCGTCACTCCATCTTATTTAGTTATCCGAAGGCTTTGTATCCTGCCTCTAACCTTGCAGCACATGTCCTCTCCCAATTGTTTTTAAAAGTAGTGGACATGAATATGACACTTCCTGGGAGTAATATTATATATGGACAAGTTACCCATGTCCATATAGAGGGATGGAATGTCCTGTTACTACCACTTGAGAACTGGTAGCACAAGGTCACCACTAAAAACAAAATCTTTCCTTTTCCTCTCCAGTCTGGTTCTGAAGGATGGATTTTAAAAGATGGGAAATTACTTGAAGAAAATCACTTGAAAGCAATCAGTAAAGGTGGCAGAGGTAAGCGAATCCAAAAATGATCACTGATTTTTGCATATTCAACACAACACTCCCGAAGTACCTCTGATCAGAATAAAACTAAACTTATTCAGAGCAGTAGACAATTTTTAGTTGTCTAGTCTGCATTGTCTCATTTTTTTCATATTTATAATGCATGTATATTAAGATTGCAGTCCTACCCCACCTACATGGGAGTAAGCCATGTGGATCTTTCTTACTGGATATTATATTCTGAGTACACATCTATAGGATTGCACTAAAAAGCACAATTTATTATATTCTAGATGTCTAACACATACATTATTAAAAAATTATTTATTAACAACATTGGAATTCTGTTGGTGCAGGCGCAGACAACATGGTTTTCACTTGTGGACCTTTTCAAGCAGCAGCAACCTACTTCTTTAGCCATAAAACACTTTGCTGCTGTGCAGTTTACACTGAAGATTCATGGGGAACTGAACTTGGAGTTTTTGCATTTGCCCCCATACGAAGACTAGAAAATTGTGATCAATCCCCTATGCCCGTGATTTGATCAAGGAACTGTGGGAGATATGGCTGAAATGTGTCAGCATCGCCCTTGAGCCAGTGCCACCAACTGGACTCATGCACTTCAGCCCCGACTGGGCTAGGCGAGCTGGGTAGCACTTCCAGAGACCACCTTCTGCACAGGAACAGGTCAAAGTGCTGTGGACTCACAGCTTAGAGTTGTGAGCACCGGATTCACTTCCACAAGAAGACAGTTGTCGCACAGCAGAGTATAGCAGAGTATAGCAGAGCATAAACGACTCGGAGAGCAGCTCTGTAGAATATCTCCTTTATTCTATCTACAACTATAATATACAACTATATACAGTGGTGCCTCGCAAGACGAAATTAATTCGTTCCGCAAGTCTCTTCGTCTTGCGAGTTTTTCGTCTTGCGATGCACGGTTTCCCATAGGAATGCATTGAAAATCAATTAATGCGTTCCTAGGGAGACCGCCTTCAGGCCAGGTCCGGGGACAGTCTGTCCCCGGACCTCTTCTGAAGTCTGGGGGGGGGGACAAGGGCTTTTCTTCCCACCCCCAGCATTTTAAAAAAACCCGGGACAGCGGAGGACTTCTCCGCTGTCCGGGCGATCTTAAAATGCTGGCGGGCGGCATTTTAGAATCGCCCCGGGACAGCGGAGGACTTCTCCGCTGTCCGGGGCGATTTAAAAGCCCTCCGGGACAGGCAGGCAGGGGGGAGCAAAGACTTTCGCCCCCCGCCTGCCTTCAGAAGGTGTTCCCGCCCCCCGCCCCGCTTCGGAGCACCGTTCCGAAGCCGGGCGGCGGCGGGAGGTGTTCCTTCCCCCCCGCCCGGCTTCGGAGCACCGTTCCGAAGCCGGGCGGCGGCGGGAGGTGTTCCCTCCCCGCCGCCCGGCTTCGGAGGAGCCTTCCGAAGCCCGGCGGCGGGAGGAGGTGTCCCCGCCCCGCCGCCAGGCTTCGGAGGAGCCTTCCGAAGCCCGGCGGCGGCGGGAGGAGGTGTCCCCGCCCTGCCGCCAGGCTTCGGAGGAGGTCCGAGGACAGTGGGGAAGACCCGCTGCGCTTCCCCGCTGTCCCTGAGATTTCCCTATGGGCTGTCGTCTTGCGAAGCAAGCCCATAGGGAAATTCGTTTTGCGAAGCGCCTCCAAAACGGAAAACTCTTTCGTCTAGCGGGTTTTCCGTCTTGCGAGGCGTTCGTCTTGCGGGGTACCACTGTACAGAGCTAAATGAGGTCTAAACTAAAAAACTGAACTGCACTGAGTGTCTGCAGCTGCTCTTAGCAGCAACCTTATCTATACACACAATCTCTAACACTCAGTCTCTCTCTCTCCGACACATTGACTGACTGACTCTTTGATGTTAGGCTGGAGCGGAATAAGTAGAGAGCAGAACACCGCCCCTCCTCTCTGGAAAATCACCAGACTCATCAGCAGATTCTTGGATATGGGAGGGGTGAAATCTCCTCACTCTGATGAGCTCTGTCTCATGAGAATGATAGGAACAGGTTCTTCTTTGTGGTCTCTGTGCTCCCCTGGATAGGTTCCATCCTTAAACAAGGTGCCATGTTAGAAGCTGGTGTTCAAGCCTTTCGTCTGCAGGGAACAGTGTTCTTTTGTTTCCCTCCAAGTAAATATGTATGGGATTGTGTTGTAAATCCCACGGATATCAATGGATTTCTCACTATCACTGTACAGTACATATAACCTTTCAAAAAGAAAGCATTAACAAATAAGCAACGTTTTATGAAGGATGGCGCTATTTGAAATCTGCTTACCCTACTAGAGCTGTGTGAACCAATGGCCTCTTGAAATTCTCCACTCCATCTCTACAGGGGAAGGATAAATTCTCCAACAATTTCTTGGGGGTTGGGCACATCATCATTGGTGGCTGTAGCATAGCTTCTCCCTGCCCCTCCAGTGGTTTTTGTTTAGTTTTTTTGCTACAGCTGCAAGTGGCAGCAACAGCAACTGTGTTGGCAACCTGTTCACCATTTTGCAACTTCCACCACAACCTGGACCCAGCACCATTGCAGGGCATGCACTGGGGGGCATGGGGTGAGAGAATGAAAATGGAGGCCACCACACACACAAAAATGGTGGTGAATATTCAGAGAAAATTCTGCAAAGTGGCCTTCTTTTTCTTGGCAGCGGGGCTGAGTAAAAAAACCAGAGTGTATTCTGAGAAATTAGTTAAATATTCCTGCTTCCCAGACATGCATGCGATGATGGGCCACATTCAAACTATCTGGGATTTTTTGCCCAGATCCTCCATGCCTTTTTGTAAGCTAAGTGCTTGGTGCTGCAACATTGGAAAGAAACAAGTCCGTCTTTAATTCATCAGAGGACTGAGGATCTGACTTCCTCATCACTATATAAGCTTGCTGTCTACTGTCGACAAATTTTTATGAGCCCCAAACAGCATCGTGACTGCCTTTACAGAGATATATGTCGTCTAGGAAGGCATACATTATACATACTAGGATACTCTACAGCATGCAAGGAACAGAAGACTTTCTTTCCCCTCAATACACACACACACACACACAACCCTGTTCCTTCCTACTTGTTTGCTCCCACTAATATTTTATTATTTGTATAACTAAAAAAGGAGGAAGGACTTGATAAAAATCCAAATACAATCCCCTCCCCATGTATGATCAGACAATCCCAAGATCCTGGAGCACTGGAGAGAAAAAGCAGGCTTAAATTCAATTACCCCTTCTTGCTGCTCCCCACATTACAGGTAATAAGTGTCGTGTCAGCTTCTGCATGACTGATTACATTTTATGCTGAGAGGGTGCGTATCTGTGAACACAGCTGTGGGTCTCTGCTGCAATAACATGCAGGTTTCGTTTCAAAGTTGCAGCCTTTGGAACCAGCTAGTTGCATTAGCCATAACAAGACAACAATTGAAAAAGAAAGAAAACTGTCACAGTCTCATGGGAACCATTTCCTAGCCAGCAGCAGAGCTGAGAGATATGATGATTTCTCTGGGAGTTCAAAAACACTTTTGAAATGGGCTTTGTGGCAAGAGATTTATTTCAAAGATGAAGGATATTAACTATTCAGTGCCATATGGTTTTGTCAGAATAATTCTAGAGATGAGGCAAGCTACAAATGAACCTCAGTAAGCAGAGATAAATAGCAAGATTTAAATTTGGAAATGAAGATTCCACTTTTGTAAACTAGCTTTTCATGATCACTCCTTAAAGCAAATTGGTAAAACACATGGCTGTTCTACATCACTAATCTCTAAATTGCTTCTCTAAAGTAACAAATTGCTGCCTTTGTTTCTTTATTTCATGTGGTTTGTTCAGAGCTGCCAGTAGGCAAGTACAGATGTACTGGACCCCATAGCCACTGTTATTTTATTTTTTTGAAAAGTTAAGTCTCTAGTCCTCTAAGAAAAATTATGAAATGACATGTGAGCTTCCATCCCACTGCTTGCTGCCCTCACCTTCAATGTTTTAGCCACTGAGTGAACTCAGAGCTGTGATTAATGAGTCCTAAAGATCTGTTATTTCCTTGTCCCCCACACTTTTCTCCCTGGCTTTTGTCTCCTTGTAAACTTGTCAGGTACTCCCTTACAAGTTATTTTCCTGCAGATTCTGCTTAGAGTGTGTGTGTGTGTGTGTGTGTGTGTGTGTGTGACAGAGAGAGAGAGAGAGAGAGAGAGAGAGAATATCATGTGCTCTATATGTCTCTCTTCATGTTTAATGAGGCTTAGCCCCAGGTTAGTGGGCCTAGGCTTTCTTGTGAGAAAGGGGCAGAGAAAGGTTTGTGGTGATAAGGTCTGTTGTGTGCACCAGACAGGGAATAAGCTTTCCTGAATACAGTTGGACAGTGGCGTAGCGTGGGTTGTCAGCACCCGTGGCAAGGCAAGTAATTTGCGCCCCCTAACCCGTGGATTTGCGCCCCCTAACCCTAAACCCCAGATGTTGTGCCCGGTGCGGCCGGCCCCCCTGCACCCCCCACGCTACGCCACTGCAGTTGGAACACGTATGTAGACATACAATAATTATGCCAGTTTGGTTGAAACCTTGGAGGTGTACTAATTTGGATGAAGTGAGAGGGAGAACAAAATATGTCCCTTTGCAAAGTGGCATCACTTTGGTTAAAGGTCACAAAATTTGATACCTGTAATGCGACCACTAAATGCCCCTTCACACTTGAAAGAGAGAATAGGCATTCATGAGGGTAGCTCCTGATTTGCTGACAACTTGGGCAAGAAAAGAATAAGAGAAAAAGCTGGGTCTAGATTGAAGATCTTTTGAGACTGAGTTATGTTGTCTGTGTTGTGTTGAGTCTGGAAAAAAATGAAAGAAGCCTGGAATAGGCTGACATTTTTCAAATATTTTAAAAACTCTCTGGATTAAGTAGGGGAACAACTCTACACCCTGATGATAAGGCAAAAATCAATAGGGTGTCTCCTCATGCAAGATGTTTCATTAGCATTTTGTGTTTTTTTAGCTGCTGAAAAGTGAACCTCAGTGTCTCAGACTTTAGAGATAATGAAGTGCTTTTATTAACCTCCCTACCTGGAAAGAGCTGAGTATTTTGCTCCCTAGTAAGTGCCATAAGGTACAGGGGCCCTGACCATTAGGTCCAGTTGCGGACAACTCGGGGGTTGTGTGCTCATCTCGCTCTATAGGCTGAGGGAGCCGATGTTTGTCTGCAGACAGCTTCCTGGTCATGTGGCCAGCATGACAAAGCCACTTCTGGTGCACCAGAGCAGCGCACAGAAACGCCGTTTACCTTCCTGCTGGACCGGTACCTATTTATCTACTTGCACTTGATGTGCTTTTGAACTGCTAGGTTGGCAGGAGCAGGGACCGAGCGACGGGAGCTCACCCCGTTGCAGGGATTCGAACCACTGACCTTCTGATCAGCAAGCCCTAGGCTCTGTGGTTTAACCCACAGCGCCACCCGCATCCCAAACAGTAAGTGCCATAGCCTTGATTTAGATTGTGTTTTAATGATGCAGCCTGATCCACAAGCTGTCAAATCAGACCCAAACATGTCATATGCTTCACAATATTTTGGGTTGCTATGCTGTTCAGTAGAGAACACTGCAGAAGGTCAGATTCAGATAGTTTAACACTGAATGACTGGGGTTTACCCCCCCCCCCCAAGTTACAAAGTAGAGAGAATGGGTACTGGGTTTGGAACCAAGGTGGCAATTTCCTATGTTTTAGTCAATCATCACAGTGATCAGCTACAATAAATGTTCAGAAAGAGCACAGATCTTTTTTACACAACCTCCACTAATCCAATTAATCCAGTGTCATTGAAGGACTTTGCTGGCAAAAGGGAGAGGTGGGACTTGGGATATTTAGCATCACTAACCATTTCTACGTTTAAAACTTTAATTAAAACAATACAGATATTAAAATATTATGATTTTAAAAGCTCAATTAAAATAACATCAGGTGCCTCACAACATGGATTGGGTACAGCTTTGGTGCAAAAATATGGTGAAGTCTGGAAACCAATATGCTTCATGGGCAATGACAAAATCAGAATGTCACTATGTCCAAATAGAGAAGGCAACACTGGCTTTGGTCTCTGCTTATAAGAAGGAGAGGGGGGAATGTCAATTTGTAGCAGAAACTGATTCCAAGCCTCTGGTTAGTATATTTTTACCCAAAAAAATCTGATGTCTATGCCCCCCATGGTTAACGGGACTTTTCTGTCAATTACTGCAATTGAAATGCATACTTCTGTATCAGCCTGGAGCTAACTTGGTGTTGAATGATGTGTTGCCATGGTCATTTAATAGAAATCAAGAAGAGCTGGATGTAGATTTGGGTCAGGTTCATGTTCATATCAATGGCTTAAGTAAATTAGTTCCTGTGTCTGATGATTTATGGAAGAAAATTGTCTAGGCAACAGCAATCTGTGATGGAATCATTGTAGGTGAACGTTATTTGAAGGAAGTAGAAAGTCAATACAATAGGTTTATGTATGATTTATCTGTTGTTGAAGCAGTATGCATGAAAAGTCTACAAGTGGTAATTCTTCACTCTATTGCTTCTCAGCCATTTGGCTAAGATCAAGTGTACTTCCTCACGCTTTAAGATATGATATGTTACAATGTAGTCATGAGGTATATTTACGTATTGGAAAATGTAAGCTCAGAGCTCTAACAGTTTATTGCATATAATGCATATGTCTGCTTGCTTATTAATAAAATCTCTGTTCTAAATTACCATATTGAATTCCACAACTTCATATAGAAGGCAGCACAGGACATTGTGCAGTAGTATGTTTATTTACCACATTTATATTCCACGCAATAACCTCTGGGTGACTTGCAGTATCCATATAATAATAAAGTAGAGCTATCAACTATCAATAAGACTAAGTAGACGTCAACTGAAAAGTGAATTTACTAGAAACTATGAAAGGGGAAGTTGAAAAGTCTTTGCTGGGCATAAAAGGTCTTCTGGTGGTGTTCTGGTATGAATTTTGTCCCTCTTCCACTGCATTTGAGGCATTTGACTTCTTGAGGATGCCATACGAGGCAATGCTGGGCACAAGGAAGTAGAGAGGTGCATGGTGATGCATTGTTAAGGGCACACACCTTCCGTCTGCCTCTGTGCATGGCACAGCAGCAATCTGCCTGCACATGCAATTGCTGACAAGATGAGCAGGTCACTATTTTCAGGGCTGAGTAGGAATAGTGTTTGCTTCTTTCCCAGAGTGATGGTGTGCAAAGGTTTTTGCAGCAGAAAGAACAGCTGGCAATCTTAAGCATCATATATATAGGAAGCATCAGAAAGGCTATATCCAACATACTCATCCTTACCAGAAAACAACATGAAGTTGTTTATCACACTTGCATAACTTCCAAGAAATTGCAGGAGGAGATGTGACCTTCACAAAACAGTGAGCATCAGGCAAGAGGTAGCAGGTATAAAGACTTCTCGAGGCAGGTATTTTTTATTTGAATTATTTTTCCTTTGTTTTCTTTCCATCATACAGCTATATTCCAATTATCTCAGAAGAACCTTGTTGAAAATGTCAGGGAAGATTTAAAATCGGAATAACAAGCCCACTTTTTTCTACTTCATCTCCCTCTGAATGTCATTTAGTGAAAAGACCCCCACCCAACATATCTCAGGCTTTATGATTTTCTGCAACAAACAGGTGATGATGTCTGTTGCATCCAAGGGTTCTACACAAACATTACTTTTATTTTATTATTTGAATCAATGCAGGTGGTGGAATAGAGAGGTGGGGGGAAAACTATATTGTTACTCTCACCTTACTTTATTGAGTGGCACTTACTCAGATTTGCTGCGCTTTGGATACATACAGCATTTTATAATATCTGAGGGGTTTCTTTTTGAAAATATCCAGGTTGTGTATAGGTGAAGATGCAGCTTGATACACCATGTTGCAAGGATGCAGAAGTTTCCACCACTTCCTATGTCGTTCCTCTCTTGGCTAACACAAACAACAACACATGCAAGCCAGAGGTGATGTGGCAGGTTAACATAAAATGTGGGGTGTTATAGATCATCACAGTAGCTACATAGATGCTGGATGGTCAGAGAGAGATAGAAAGCCCAGGGAGTTTATAGGAGAGGCTGCACAGTTGTGGAAGGAGACCAAATGACAGGAAATAAATGAACAGCCAAAGGAGATAGTGAGTGAGAAGGCAGTGGAGAAAAGAGAGGGACTGCAAGGAAAGAAGAGAGAGAGGAAGAAATTAATTCTAGGTTGATAAGTCCACTGGTGAGCCAGCAAGAAAAGAGTGCAGAAGACTGTGGGTGCGGGGAAAGGAATAATTACTCTACAGAAAATAGAGTGAAAATAGTCCTGGGATGAAAAGGGATTCCAAACTCAACAGGCTGTCTCTGATTTGTGTAAATGTTGAAGGATGGCTGCAGTTTGATTTGCATATTTTTTCAGAAATATGATTGCAAAACCTAGATGGAAACTAGTCATAGGCAGTGTGAGAACCACACGCTCCTGAGAATCTACCTTAGTCTTTTGCAGATGCACTGATCCACAATTGCAGATATCATAGACACTGATCTCATGATCATTCCAAGTGTAGCACATGTTCTGGCATTGGTGTGGTGGGGGCAATGGCTAGTGGGAGGCAGCAGACATTCTTGCAAAGCAGAGACTTCCATAGCTACCAGAGAGGGGGAAGGGCTGTAGCTCAGTGACAGAGCACAGTTTTTGTATGCAAAAAGTCCCAGGTTCAATCACCTGTGTCTCCAGCTAGGGCTAACAAAGATTCCTGGCTGAATTCCTGGAGGACCACTCACAGGCAGCTGACAATACTGAACGGGATGGACCAGTGGTCTGAATAATTCAGATTGAGGCAGTCCCCTGTGTTCTTATGCAATAACAAACAATGGTGATGTGGCCATAAATGTGGCCTATATATCTCCCCTTCCCTCTTTCATTACATGCTGTTATTTATTTTAAAATGTGTAGTCTAGTCGTAAAACTTACCTATCTCTGGATGTTGAGTATCCCCTCATTTCTGCTGCATGTCAGTGTAGAATGTAGACTGGGTTATTGGGGTCCCCCCCCCTCTGCATATTGTAACATATGAAAAATATCAGGTATGAAATGACTTGTAGGTAAGGAGTTTTGACCCATTGGTGCTCTGGTCTATTTCATGAGCTCGCAGAGCAAGAACAAGAACGTATTCCCTCCCCGCTCCTTTGAATGAGGTAATTCACCTCAGACCTGATTGCTAAACTGATCCATGAGCGCTTGGCACTTGCTCCTTTAATTTTCCACCAGACACACTGATGAAAATGATAGACCCAGACCTCTTACAAAAACCCCCACAAAAAACCATAGTTAAAGAACCTGCAGGATGTTCCATGAGAAAGCACAGACTATTCTTGACGTAGGGTACCAATGTTTGTCTTTTTTCACACTGAGCAATTTCTGATTAAATGGGAAAGGTTTTACCTAAAAAGAAACTTATAATAGAAAGGGAGGAATACTTAGCAAACACAAAGAGTTCATGGGTACTTTCGCCTTTACTTGAAAGAAATCAAAAGGAGCAGTACAATAACTACATTGTTAAGGTAATTTCAGCATTGCCTTTCTGTTATAATCTATCCTGTAAACTATTGAGATTTTTCTGTATCGTGTTGATTGAACCAAGCATACAATTCATTTTTACATCAAAGGGAGAGCTGCAACTCATATTGAACCAAAGGCTCTGACATTATCCTACTTTCAGTTTATCTTCTCCTTAACTATCTGTGCAACAATATTGATTGATTGGTTTACCTATATATATATATATATATATATATATATATATATATATCGCTCTCTTGGTCCAGATATGGCAGCAGCCATTGTACCTGTCACAGCTTTAAAAAGGCTGCTTGGGCCTCCAGTGACAGAGCTGCATCCAGAAACACCTTGAGGTTTTATCCTGCACCTTCAGGGGGGAGTGTAACCCTATCCAGGGCAGCAGCTGACCAATTTCTCAGACATGGGAACCACTTGCTCACAGTGCTTCCATCTTGCCAGGAATGAAGCTCAACTTATTTTTTCTCATTCATCCCACCACTGCATCCAGGCAACATATAATGCTTGAGTATTTAAATATTGCTAAATATTGCTACCACAACAAAGTAATTCCAGGAGTGGTCATCTCTAGTAACTCACTGTGAATTATCATAATATGCTATGCAATAATTCACTTCTCTGCTGTCTTAGCTGCATTGATGTGTAGCCTTGCCAGCTTCACTGGGTTAAACTCTACATGGTTTTCAGTATATTGACATTTTGGGGTGGGGGGAAGTCTCTGCTTTCTCTTTCCAAAAAGAGCAGCTACTACCCCTGCTGGCTATGTTCTACCTCCATTGTCAGAGGCAGTGTGCTTCTGAATACCAGTTGCTGGAAAGCCCAGGGAGAGAGAGCCCTGTTGTACTAGGGTCCTATGTGTAGGTTTCCCAAATGTATCTGGCTGGCCTCTTTGAGAACAGGATACTAGACTAGTTGGGCCTTTGGCATATGAAGTAATGATGATGTGTAGGTGTCTCTTGGCTGGAGAAAACAACATTTCTCTCTCTGTAGCAATGAATTTGGAGTGGGGAATAGATACTAGTCCTTTTGTTTGTCTTTGCCTCCCCATACTTGAAATATATGTGAAAAATTACATACTTTTGTAAAGCAGGTTCTTGAATTAGAGACCAAACATTCATGTCGTTATGGCGCAGAACACAGAAGATCACACAGTAAATCAAATAATGCATGAAGCTACTGGGTAAACTGTAGTAGATACACTTAAATATTCATTCAAAATGTTACTTCTGAAGACCTGATATGTTTTCACACAGGGATAATGAGCACTCTTTGAAAATCTTAGCAATATCTTAACTTCCTGAAGACTAATGCTAGAGCATTTATAGAACAATTAGAGTGGAGGCATGAAACTGACTTGGATCAAATTGCAAGTTATTTATAAATAGTTGAAACAGGCTATATGCTCTGCAATCTCTTCTGTGACTGAAAGAAGACTTTCCTCCTTGTTCTCTGGACTGCAAAGCTGCCCAAAGTGAAATTGCTGAAGTTCATAGAGTGATTTTGGTCAGCCTGGATGTGCCAAGCAGCAATCACCTGAGAAGTTTCTCTCACCCTCAGAATGTAGCACAAGCTCCTCCACAATTGCAAACAATGAGTTCCCAATTGTCCCTCAAAAATTAATCTATTTTTCATGCAAGCACCAGCTGCTAGCCTCAAGTTTATTTCCATTGTGTTTCATTTTTTTCCATTGTGAAAATGACAAAAGCAGTTTTCTGAGGCTTCAGATTCCTGTACAGTTCTTGAGATAGTAGCTTAAGACATGACTCATAGTGGTGCAATCCAAAGCTTGTTTTACCTACTTCCCTTATGTGATAGGGAAAACTAAGACTGCAATCCTAAACTCACTTACATAGGAATAAGCTCCACTGAACACAGTAGGACTTACTTCTGAGTAAACATGCACTGTGGGGGTAATATGGGTGTCATCCAATGCCAATAGTGCTGTTGTCCTAAACATATCTATTTCCAGGTACATATAGAATTGGGGTGTTGATAGTCCTAATGCCTATGTCTATGTCTATGATGGGGGACAAGATTTGGTGGAGGTGCCTCTTAGCCAGACTGAACCACTGGAAGCTCCCACCGTGTCTAATGAAAGCATGTGCTGTTTTTGGAAGTACTATTAGCAGTAGCTGGTGGAAGGCCCCCAAGCAGAGCATGGTCGGGGTGGAGCAGGACTGACCAAGGATCCACTGGATCCTAAGCCAACCAACTGGAGGTGACACAGCAAAAAGAAACCAAACTGTCTGCCCTGGCAGGACTTTGGATATGCCACCTTCTGACTGGCAGGACTTTGGATACAGTGGTGACTCTGACACTTGCATGACTCCAGGGCAGAGTTAAGGCTCCTGCCTGGCACAGCAAGATATTTATCATTTATTTAAATGGAACTGGAATACCATCACTCCTCAATGATGCACTTTCCACAAGTTTTCAAGAAGTTTGTATCATCTGAATTCTTCATTGGTATAGTGCAATAACATTTGTATAAATTCCAGGGGGCAAAAAAGCTTCTCCAAAGAAAAAAGAAAACAACACATTCACTTTTGTATTTGATGTTTTTATTTCCAGGAGCATAAAATGGCACTCTGAAGATTTTCTTCTCAGATTCTTAATAGGACTAAAAAAAACCTAAGTTGTTCATAAGCTTGAAACCCCATAAGTATTGTTTCGTAACAGCAGGTAAAACTGCACATTACTATCTAGATTCTTCCCCTCTCCTACAAATTCATATTATATTGTGTTCCTTACTTTTGATCTTCTCCCTTTCTCTCTCTGGCTGATAAAAATATAAATAAAATTAGTGAGGAGTAGGAATATTGAAAATAGTGTACATAGCTTTGAGGCTTGCGGTTGAAGAAACACGTTATTTTAAACCTGTTTGTCATCCATAGTATCTGTTTTGTTTATTTGACAATGTATATGCTCGCCCCCGAAGGAGCTTACTACAATAAAAATCAATTTCAACACAGTACAAAATTGGGGAGCAGTGTAATAATCAAGTAATAATCAACACACTGTCAACACAAAGCAAAGGCTAAGCAAAATGAAAAGGTATTAACAGTTCACCTAAAGCTAGAAAGAGGGACGCGGGTGGCGCTGTGCGTTAAACCACAGAGCCTAGGACTTGCTAATCAGAAGTTCGGCAGTTTGAACCCCCGCGACGTGGTGAGCTCCCTTTGTTTGGTCCCTGCTCCTGCCAACCTAGCAGTTCAAAAGCACATCAAAGTGCAAGTAGATAAATAGGTACCGCTCCAGCGGGAAGGTAAACGGCATTTCCGTGCGCTGCTCTGGTTCACCAGAAGCGGCTTAGTCATGCTGGCCACATGACCCGGAAGCTGTACGCCGGCTCCCTTGGCCAATAAAGCGAGATGAGCGCCGCAACCCCAGAGTCGGCCACTACTGGACCTAATAGTCAGGGGTCCCTTTACCTTTAAAGCTAGAAAGGGAATAAATCAAACCAATCAACTAGGTGCTGCTTCAGAAAAGGTAGCATCTCACATCCCAATGAGATACATTTTTTGAAGGAACTGGGTATTTTCATCCCTTGGACACACTAGCTATGCACGTGTTATTTGGAATGGATGTAGAAGTGGGAACATGACAAAATTGCTTGTTTGAACAGCAGTCACCCACATGATTCTCCCACTGAAAACTCTGTTTGTCACACAACGAAAGAGGCCACTACCTGAGAAACAATTGTATATACAACTAGTTGTGAAATTAGTTGTGAAATTCTTTGGATCCTGACCTGTTTTATACAGAAAGGGTATACTTTAAAAATTATATACTTAAACTTTACAAACATCATATTGCACACCACCCCAATCTCCAAACAATATGAGATTCCAGGGGTTCCAGGTGCTTACCTAGGGCTCATCCTTCCTTTGGAATGAGGTACATTCTCTGATGTCTTTATGTGATATGGTTTATTTACATATATATATACAACCTGAGCCTATGATGGATGGGGTCACAGCATTAACACCCAAGGAGGGTCTTACTTCACACATAGTGACAGCCTTGAATGCAAGCAGAAATCAGGCATGTCTTTCCTTCACAGGCTTCAGCCTGCTTCTTCCTCCAGCTTCTAGCTTCTAGTTTGCACACACACAACTCAGCTCTATTTACCCTTTGTCTTTTCTAACTACTATCAGTGAGTCAAGGGAGTGGGGTGACCCACTTGTCCTCTGGCACAGAGCTACTTCCTTCCCTTAATGGCCCATTACCTAGTCTATCACCTCACCATGAAGCAAGCCTGGCTATTCCAGGAATATCCTTGCTTATATTTTAATGCTTGCTGGATCCAGGAATTAGAAGGGTTTCACATTACAGCCTATCTCCCCCCACCCCATGCATAACAATAATATATTATTGTAACTCATAAAAAAAATTGTTCAGTCACTCATTAGGGCAGGCCCAGAGCTTGGAGCTAGAACATCTATTGCCATGCAGAAAGTTTCAATCCCTGACACCTCCTGGTAGGAGTGGGAATGTCACCTGTCTGAAACCCTGGCAGTGAGTGTAGACAACACTGAGATAGATAGCCCAACGGACTGAGTCAGTATAAGGCAGCTTCCTATGTACCATTAGTCTTTCCTCAGGAGCTCAGGTACAGATGGCTTCATAGGTAAGTGTGAGATTAAAGCATCTGTTACCTGTTAGATTGAATTTCACAGTTGTAGCCAACATCACATGAATGTGCCGAGTCACTGGAGAATCAAGTTGGAGGAGGTGTGATAGAATGAGAAACTGCATTGTGCTGATTTTAATCCTCATTGTTGGTTTCTAGGCACAATAGAGAACATACTTAGAGTTAGAAGAATATACAGGGATGTCTTAGGAGAGATTTATATGACAAATGGAGCAAAATCCCGTTTCACAGACTATTAAGCACATCCAGACTTAAGGCTGCTGTCTTTTTCTTTCTCCAAAATCATCACTGAACTACATTTATAGTTGTTTCGCATGCCACAGTAGGCTGTTTACACTTATATAAACACTCTCCATTTCAATTTTCATAAACCATCCGAACAATCACTTTTGCTCTGTACAGAGGAAGAACCCTTACTCTGCATGTTTATAGAAGGGTTGTAAAATGAAATGAAGCAGCAGCTATTGATGATGAAGAAAAAGTCCCAACCTCCCATGCTGAAGTATTTGTGAAGACCAAATGGTCGGTCATGGTCCACTAGGGACAATTTCAACTGCTAAACCCTAGTCTCCTGGTTGGTCCACCATCCATTCCTATGCTTTGTATAATTATTTCTTTCACTTCTGCAATATCACAATTGTTCTACCAGAAACCTAGGCAGCATCTTTCACCATACTATCCCAAACATATATGTGGGCTAGCCAAATCCTCTCTGAGTTTCTGCTATTGTTGTAATTCCAACAAGTCGTTCCAGTTCCTGATTGAGGGGGAGAACTGTAGCTTCATTATTAATTTGTTCTGTCTATAGTTCACCAAAGCCATATCAGATGCTCAGACAATCTGCCTTCATCTGGATCTGTTTGGCGCCAACTGTTGATTACTCAGCTTCTGGGTGAAAATATCTTGGATTCAATAAGATATTCAAGGTCCGAACAGCTCTAGTAGCCATATTTGGGAGACAAATATCAGTCAATGGATGACCATGTGTCCTAACCTCATAGAGAACAGAGCTCTTTGATGGAGTCCTATTGAAGAGCTGTCTGGTCCAAGTCTGGTTCAAAGAAAAAGAACCATTAGAAGAGAGACGAGGGGCCTTGAAGGTGTTCATCAACAGGCAGGATCTGTGCACCAGATTGTCACACCACCACAGTCTTCACCACTATGTTGAGATGTACTGTTTTTCTATTTAAATTATCTCTCAATTTTAATCTATGTGTATAAATTAATATAGGCAAACATGCAGTTCTGTGGCCTCTTATCGCTTCTCTCTCTCTAGCAATCTATCAGTGGCCAGTGGAGGAGAAAATTATTGCTACTGCCCTTGTCTATGGCATATTCCTAAGAAATCTATGCCTTGACATGATTCAAGTCCCATTTGCATTCTAGAGATCCTCTCCTTCCTTAACAGAAAGGTCTGTATCAGTAGAGAAAGGGAGAGACTGATATCACTGAATCCTACCAGCCCAGAGGGAAAAGATGCCTCGGCTGTTTCATAGTTCAGTGACACAAAGAAAGCAGCCATCCAAACCAGTAGGAATATCCTCCAAAGAATTCAGTAGTCTTTCTTCCACAACTGACCTACCAGCTCCCTTAACTGGAACAAACTGCAAGTTTGTTAGCAGGAATTATTAGGTTTGCTGACCAAACCTGTTCTTATTCCTTTAACAGCAGCCTGTTATGCAGAAATGAAGCAGTTCTGCAACTCCATGTCAGGAAAAGCATCACTAATTCATTTTTTTCATACCAAATTTTATATGCCAAAATAAAGGAGTAACGCCAGTAAAAACTCTGCAGCCATAACTACACTATCACTGATCACCCACCATATAAACTGGCTATTTAAATTCATCTTGTGATTAAACACAATGAGGGTGCCCTAGTGGGGTTGCCATATTTCAAAAAGTAAAAATCCGTACACAAACGTCACCGAGCTTTTTTGGGGGCAAACTCTCAAAAAAAATTTGAAGTTTTTTAGCTTTTTAAAAGTAAATTCGCACTTCTGACATGGGCAACGCTAATCTTGCACAGTCTTGATTAGGGAACTGTCCTGAAACAATGTGTTTTCTTTATTTCAGACACAGACTTTCTCCCTGTGGTCTACCTTGTTGATAAGTGCCTAAGGACTGCATCTAATTACAAAAGCTTTCCCTTAATATGTAATTTGCACTAGTGCATTCCTCTGAGAACCATTTTTTTTAAAACAATCAATTTAAACTATGGCCCAGGCAATCTAAACCATGACACTGGAGAGGCTTTAATCAATTTACTTAATCTTGTTCAGTTTGCAGATGTTAAAAGGCCAATTTTGAAAGAAATGAAACTTAAAGAATATTTCTGAGATAAACAGAGACCAAAGAAATGGTTGCCACAACTGAAAGTGATTGTTATCTGAGTTAAAATACGTATCTGTGTATCATTTGTTTTTTACTGTTTTTTTATTTGTAAAGGTAAAGGGACCCCTGACTGTTAAGCCCAGTCGCAAATGACTGTGGGGTTGTGGCGCTCATCTCGCTTTACTGGCCGAGGGAGCAGGTGTACAGCTTCCTGGTCATGTGGCCAGCATGACTAAGCCACTTCTGGCGAAACCAGAGAAGCACATGGAAATGCCATATACCTTCCCGCCAGAGCGGTACCTATTTATCTACTTGCACTTTGACGTGCTTTTGAACTGCTAGGTTGGCAGGAGCAGGGACCAAGGAACAGGAGCTCACCCCGTTGCGGGGATTCGAACCGCCAACCTTCTGATTGGCAAGCCCAAGAGGCTCTGTGGTTTAGACCACAGCGCCCCCCTTATTTGTAGACAGAGGGAAAAGGCAGCTAATTACTAGCCAAAGGCATTTCTCCAACAGTATTGCCAATAATTTAGTGCAACTACGGTATGTCTCAAATTTGCTCTAAACTGATATGCAAAATTTTATTGTGGTCAGCAAGGTTTGAAGTTCAAATTCTGAATATGTCCATTTCATCTCACAATACAGGCAAACATTGAATAGGAACATTTATCTTTTATTTACTCAGTTTGTGTTCACAGGATTAACATAATGTTCAAATCTTCACACTTGACAAATACCAACAGCAAACAAATCTTGACTGGCTTTGAAGACAACAAGATTATGAACATTGCAAAAATGGAATAATATACTGCTCAAATCTGAGGACCACATGCATTAACAAAAGAACAATTCTCCCTTTGGCAAGTTATTATTACTTTCTTTTTGCAATAGAGGTAATAAATATTTGTTTTATTGCACTTAGGATTCTTTATACCCCAAATCTTTAACATTTGGTCATACCACAGGAATATAAAATATTAGCCCAGAGCACAATGTATGACATTGAAACCAGAAATATAACCACAGCAATAATCAGTGCTATTGTGTGTTGTAACAAAACAGCAAAATGGGCATGACCTACTAAAATGTACTGGGAAATAATGGGTGATAGCCAACATCCAGACTCAGAGAAGACCCATGGAAATCAATATTTCAGGGAGTCTGCACCTGGGAGTAAATCCCATCAAACTCAATGGCATTTCCTTCTGAGTAGTAGGAACTAGGTCTGGGGATTGCAGGGGGGATGAGTGAAAGGCAGTGCCTTTTTTAAAAAGAGAAAAAAGGTGCCAGAACTCACCATGAAGTTGTTACAGTAAGTGCCACATTTTTAACGTTTGAAAAAAGAGAAGTGCCGGTACTGCATACCCATATTATTTTTTGATGTAGTTGGGTCACATATTCAACCAAAAATCATCTAGTCGTAAGTCAAAAAATGATGAAAAATCAAGGGATAAACATTAATCTGTGAACAGACCCGCAAAGTCATACTGTAATGACCTGGCTGCTTTCTCCCAGGTAAGTGGAGTTAGGAGTTAGCCTAGGTTTACTTTTCAACTGAAATGTTTATCACATTTTTAGCAAATAGGAAAATAATGTCAAGGTTATTGGAATGCTATTTTTGTCAAGAGCTAAAACCAGCATGAATATATTTATGTAAGGTATATCCTTTAATAATGATGCACTCCCATCTTTTCATTTGCCACCTGTAATTCCTTTTTGATTGCAGGATGCTGACATTAGAAGGCAGAGCATAGAGCTGTTTCATAGTAACATGATTTCTTTTTTTTTTATAGCACTAATAAATTTGAGGGCCATCCACTTATTATCTGATTCTATGCAGTCTATTTCTATGATGCAGTAAGAGGACATGAAACATCTGAGGATAATAGAAGAACATTTTCAAAAATTCTAAAGTGATTTCAGACACAAGGAATGTTGATTTTGATTTTCATAAGTGATAAGAATAAATAAAGAACCATTCATCAGAACTAACAGGTCCCATTTCAGCAGATTCTCCACCCCCTTGTAGGCTCACTTTAGGGTTCTCCCCAAAAGTTCTATTCTGGGGTGCTGCCCTTAGACATTATCTTCATAGTGGGTTGTGACCCTTCTGCACCATTGCCTCATTGTCCCTGACTACATAGGAGGGATTTGAGGCTTCTCATCCTCTTGTGCAGTTGCTAAACCCAATATTATATTTAAGGGCATTAAGAACCTAAACATGTGCAGTTTATAGCTCAGTGGATTAGAGTGTGGCGCCGATAACGCCGAGGTTGCAGGTTTGATCCCCATATGGGACAGCTACGTATTCCTGCATTGCAGGGGGTTGGTCTACATGATCCTCAGTCCCTTCCAACTCTATTATTGTTTTAGGAATAGTTGTGACCCCTATACATGTCTATCTCATTGCCCCCAGTCTTGCAGAAACTTTTGCCTTTTGACTTTCTGTAAGTATTTCCTTAACACCTTTCATTGCCCCGCCACTCTTCTCTAGTTCCTCATCCATCTCCTCTCCCTAAGCATTGATGGGTCTTAAGCACAAGATGAAAATTAATGTTGCAAAATGAAAATAAGCACAGTCTAGCATTCAGAGCTGAATCACATGTGCTATGCACACTCCTTCAAAACTGAAATTGTAATTACTTATGAGAGACATTTTAATATCATGATAAAAAGTATACTATCAATATACTTTGCCAAAAGGTTAAAATTAATTCATATTTGTTTAAGGACTAGTTGCAAATGTAGCTTGGACCTCTGTTCTGTACAATATAGGCCTACCAGCTACTGAAGAAAGTAAATGCATGCAAAAGAGAATTAATGGATTGACTTCTGCTAATTTATACCATATTTACAGCAGCTCAAATATATTATGTACTAAATTAATGTAGGGATGTGGAACATGTGGCCCTCCAGATGTTTAAAGAATACAAGGTTCGTTATTTTTGGCCATTGGTCATGATATCTGGGGCAGATGGAAGTTGGAGTCCAACAATAGGTACCCCATTACTAAATTAATGTATTACTCTTAGTGACAGCAGAGCTACCTAACTACTGCTGTGTGACACTCTCTCATTATATACCACTGCAAGGCTTCACTGTTTAGACTGGCACCAGTGCCTAGGGTGTTAATCTCGGGTGGGGATGATTTCAACTTGCTATACCTTGGGAGGGGAGTAATATGCCAAACTTGGATTCCAAAGTGGAACCACTTGTTTGATCTGGATGGATCATGACCTGAATTGGATCATGGATCCATGTTGAATCTGCAGTCCTTTTACAAGACTGTAGGGCTTCCTGTGTTCTGGTAAAAACTATTTCTTGCCTTTAAAAGAAAAAAAAGTTCAGAAACAGGTCATCCATTTGAACATAGCTTGGAGCAACCAGTGCAAGGGGACTGTTCGTTACCAATTCAGTATTTCTCAATGGAAGAGGGCAGAACTTGATGATACTCTGTCACTCTCAGAGGAAAATTGTAAAGGTGGGGAAAGTTTCTCGCCATCACCCCAACCTAGTTTTTATATGGGGGGCAACTACGTTTCTCATATAATTCCCCCTGAGGGCATCAGAATGTCATCAGTCCCCACCACAACCTGCCACTGCTTCCTCCCCCAGTGGCAGGAAGGATCTAGCACAGTGTTTCTGAAACCGTGTGTCTATTATTATTGTGTGTGTATTATTATTTCCTTTGATAGATCCACAAGAAGTGAAAGGATTGGGATCTCCCACCCAGTCTACTGTACATTATAGTTTTTCTCAGCTTGTGTGAAATGGTCTGGAAGTGACTTAGATCACCCACGCAAAGTGAGAGGATCTGCAGGGGAGATAATTTCTCAAACTGACAAGGTCTCCTGGGAAGAGAGGAAACTGCAGCACTTACTTACTTCCCAGTCCCCTGCAGAAACTGAGAAGAAGTGCAAATTGCTTTTTCCATCTATCAGTTCTCCTGAGCACCTAAACTTCAGGCTGCTCATCTCAGGAATTCAGATTAAAGCATAAGTGTTAAGCTCCACCATTTTAGTGATGAACAGTGCAATCCTGTATGTGTCTGCTCAATACCATGTGTCACTGAATTAAATGGGGCTCATCCCTACCTGAGTGAATATGGGACTGCGGCTATTTGCTATCAAGAAAAGAGAAAACACCATAATTTCAACAGATTCTGAATAATTACTAGCAGCACAATCCTAACTATGTCTACTCAGAAGTAATCCCTGTTGAATTTAGTTCACATGTCAGTGGAGTTAGGTTTGCAACTGGGGTCATGTACAGACTTTTAAAAAGTTTTGTTTTGTTGGCATGTTCTTATAGGGCTTTTAAAGATAATTTGCAAAGAGCACATAAAATTAACCAGTAATTGAACATTATTATGAAATTGACTAAAGTAGTGATCTTAGATCAAATGGAGTACTTCAAATAGTTCATGCTCATACTTTCCCCCCAGAATAAAGGTGTTAATAAAAATAAGAATGGGTTAATGTTAGACTGTCTTATGATAATAAAATACTAATGTAGTATTAACTGAGTAAAGTGCTGGGTTGTAACTTTGAGCAAACTACTGCATAAATTATATTAGGGTTTAGCTTGTATTAGCGTCATTTGTTCCTAGGAAATACTGCATCATAGTTGGGCTTCAGTTCTGTTGCTAAGTAAATACGCAAATATAAAGAAGGGGGGAAAACCCCTATTCAGCATATGCTTAAATTCAATGCATTAATTCTCATTCATTGCATTATCGATTACACCCCTGATTCAGTATCTCACCTGATTCTAGGAATGTGGACTTGTTAATTTCTATTAACAAAACTTATATACCACTTAGAAGAACCCAATGCCTATAAGCAGTCTAGACTATTCATTCAAATATATTACATGTTTGTTTCATAACTAGTTTAAAATTGATCCAAATGGGGTCTATTTGACTCAATTTTCATATATTAGAAATGAACATTAATGGGTTGCCCTTTTCTGCACTTTTCCCAGTTCTACAATATCTTCCTTGAGGTGTGGTGACCAGAACGGTACACATTATTACAAGTGTGGTTGCACCATACATTATATTAGCAGTTTTATTTCAGTGCTTTCCCCAATGAACTTGAGCATGGAATTTGCCCTTTTCACATCTGCCACACTGCCAGCATTTTTAGTGCGCTATCTACCATGACCGCAAGATCTCTTTCCTATCAGCCACCACCAGTTCAGACCTAATTTGGGTAAATGTGATGGTAGGGTTTTTCAACTCAATGTGCATAAATTAAACTTACGTTTATTGAATTCTGTTTGGCATTTTAATGCTTTCCCACCCAGTTTGGATATTTTCCTTTAAAACTTGCAATTCATTTTTATTTTTACCACCCTAAACAATTGGCCGTCATTGGTAAACATGGACACCTCAGTGCTCATGTCTAACTTCAGTTAAAGTACCAGGTTCCAATACTCATCTTTTGGGAACCCCACCTCTTACATCCTCCCACTGAGAGAATTCTCCATTTCTTCCTCCTCTCTGTCTCCTTTTCTTCAACTATTTTCTGATCCACAGGTGGATATGTCTTCTCATACCATGATAGCTAAGTTAGGAGTCTTTGGTGATGTACTTTATCAAAAGCAGCTTAAAAGTCTAAGGTTACATGTCAAGTGAATCATACCTAACCACATGTTTAGTGACACTCTCAAAGTTGGGCAGGACATAGCTTTGCAGAAGCTAAGTTAATTCTTCTTCAGCAACACTTAATAATGCTTTCCACCAAATTCTTAAGGCATAACTTACCTCGTAAAAGCCCCCTGTGTATGCATACTCAGAAGTAAATCCTACTGAGTTCAATGTGATTTACACCCAGGTAAATCTGGATAGGAGTGCAGCTTCAGGAAGGATAAGATTTATTTGGGAAATTGGGTGATTAAAACAGGAAGATGACACAGTTGAAGAAAGTACTTTTCATAGATTTTAAGAATCTCTGTTACCCAATACTTCCATAGGATGTATTCGCAGAGCTCACAATTTATAGTGTGTTTATGGTGGGATTTAGTCCCAAAGTAAAGATGAAGTAATTACACTCCTTTCTTAAATAGTGCAATAAATGGTCTCTGAGAGTTAGGAGACTACACATAAACCAAAGGGGCCAGGGGATGTCACAGAAATATTATGTGCTTATCAAATTCATAAAAGATCTTTTGAACTTTTTAAAAGATCCACAAGGTTATCTTCTCATTGAGAGAAAAGAAGCTGATAATGAAATTAATTAGGGATATCACTGATGTTGAAAATAATTGAAGAAAAATAAGGCTGATAATGTTTTTATTTTATAGTAGTATCTCTGGAGTGTGAATATTCTCCCTCTCTATTTTTTTGCTACTTTATTACAAGAATACATTTAATTTAGAAGGACAGATATAGCAGATAATTATTTTTCTGAAACTAGTTAGTTGCCTTAGTTGTATCTTTACAAAAAGTATCTTCATGGATTAAAGTTTGCATTAATCACATGCAATCCAATTAGGAAACTCAATAAGGAAATATATGTTAATGGTTTCAGAACTCACAGAGTTAAAGAGTTCTGGTGACGTCTCTTTCCTGAGGCGTGGTTAGAAACACTTAAGGGAGGGGTTTGACTCCGTGTGTTTCAGTCTGACTCTCGGACGCTATGCGAAAGGGAGAATGTGTCAGTTCTCGCCAGGTCTGAATTTATGGTGTTATTCTTCATGATTAAAGCTGGGAGGAGATAAGGACTGCCTTGTGTCTGCTCTGATTTATTCCACACGTGCTGCACTTTGCTTCTCACCGCTGTGTTTCGCTCTGCTACCGGCAAGAGAAAGAGGCCTGAGGAGGACTTTTGCAGGAGGCACAGATAGCTTGCAGAGTTTCGCAACGGAAGTGTGCCAGGCTCCATGTTCAGTCTCTGTGTACACTCTTGTCCGGTGTAAATCCGAAGAGGTTATGGAAGCTCGCTAAAGCTTTGAAGCATTGCAGGAACGTCCCACGTGTGGGGGAAGCCAGCAGGAAAGTTGCTGGGCCAGCTGGAGCTCTGGAGCTGTGTCTTTGAAGCTGGAAGGAGCTCGCTGGGGAGAAGCGATCTGCCGGAGCCGGGAGGCGGAGAAGCTACTGCCGGGAGACGTGAGTAAGCTTAGCCCCCGGGGAGGAGATGGCAGACGATCGTGAATCATTCTCAGTTCCCTTTGAGAAATTAAATGGACAAAATTGGGCCGAATGGAGCCGGAAGCTAAAGGCCTGGCTGGTAGCCAAGGGGTTGTGGGAGGCGACCCAGGGGCCCCCTCTCCCACCACCTGCAGCAGGAGCAGCGGCAGCGGACATAGCAGCTGCTCACGCGTCGCAGAGGAAAAACCAGAAAGCCCTGGGAGCTATAGTGCTCAGTTTGGAGGGTTCCCAACTTCCTCTGGTTGAAGGGCTTGAGACTGCTCAGGAGGCCTACCAAGCCCTTGAGAGGGTGCACCACAGAACCACGGCTGGTGCAAAGATCCACACCACCAGACGCTTGTTTGAGATGAAGCTGCGTCCCGGTGGGAACATCAGACAGCATGTTACTGAGATGCTATCTGTTTTCAATGAGTTGCGCCTGTTACAGGTCAACTTTTCAGAAGAGCTGAAGGTTTATATTTTGCTCAGCTCTCTGGACAAAAGTTATGACAATTTGTGTCTGTCTATGGAATCGATGAGTCCACAGGATTTGACGCTATCGTACGTGACAGGGCGTCTTTCGGACGAACAGGAGAGGCGTGTCCGAGAAGGCAGGTCTGGCGCAGGCAGCTCCACCGGTTGCAGAGGTGGGGGGGGCAAGCCAGATGAGAGCTGTGTTCAGGCTTTTTCCACTCGTCGATGTTATGTCTGTGGATCGAACAGCCACCTAAAACGGGCTTGTCCACAGAGGAGCAGAGAGGCCGGGCATGATGTCTCCAAGGTCGTTTCCCATGGGAACCAGTCTCGGAGAGGAGGCCAGCGTGGGAACGCGAAGGAAGGACGTGACTCAGAGAAGGGAGACTGTTATCATCTCGCGGCTTCTCTGGCAACTTTGAACAACAATGCCAGCAGGGACACAACTGTGAAGTGGGTGCTGGACTCAGGAGCGAGTCATCACCTGATAACGCCATCTGCTGGGGAGCTGCAGAATTGCAGGGCTGTTTTGGCTGGAATGACTTGTAAATTAGCTGACGGAACAAAACGAAATGTATCTAAAGTCGCAAATGTCTATGTTTCTGTTTTGCAGGCGGAGCTGGAGTGCTTCATTGTACCAGGGATGAAGTGTTGCCTGTTATCGATTTCTGCTCTGGCGAAGCAGGGATACAAAATTTGTTTTGAAAATAATACCTGTTCCATTTTCAGAGGGGGGAGGCAACTTGTCAACGTGGAGAGCAAGGACAATCTCTTTGTTCTGGAAACACCTCTGGAGGGTGGTGGGAATGCAGGGAAAGCACAGGCGCAGTGTGCTAGTGTTCCCAGCCATGATTCATGTGTTCATGTATGGCACAAGAGAATGTCTCATGCTTGTCTGGAGGATGTTAAGAGGCTGCCAGGCTGCACCAAAGGTTGTAAAATCACGCCATGTGAGGGATCCCTGGTGTGCAGGGCATGCAGCAAGGTTCAAAGGTGCAGGTTTCCCGGGGTAAAGAGGGTAACCACAAAACCTTTTGAGTTGATTCACACAGACCTTACAGGACCAATGAAGTGTGAGAGTCTGGGTGGGGCCAGGTTTCTGCTATTGATATCGGATGATTTTACTCAGAATTTATGGTCTTTTTCTCTCAGGTCGCAGAGAGAGGCGGCGCAACTCATCCAGGATTGGGTTGCGGAGGTGGAACTAAGGTTCTCCACCAAGGTGCAAGAGTTCAGGAGCGACCGTGGGTCACAGTTCACTGGGTCTGCTCTGAAGGAGTTCTTCAAGGAAAAGGGAATTCGTCACCAGGTGACGGGTGCAAAGTCTCCTCAAGAGAGAGGCGTGGCAGAGCACAGGAGTGAAGCACTGGCTGAAGCTGTCAGGGTTTTACTGTGTGACTCTGGGCTGCCTCAGAGCTTTTGGAGTGAGGCTTCGAAGTTTGCCAGCTTTGTTTTTAACAGGTCCTACAATCACGATGTAGGTGACACACCGTATTTTCTGTTGCACAAGAGGAAGCCACAGGTGCATTTCTTCCGTTCGTTTGGTTCCAAGGCTTCAGTGCCAATACCAACAGCGCAACGGAAGGAGGGTGGTCCTAGGTACCAGGACATGATTTTCTGTGGGTATGATCCTGCAACAAATGGGTGGAAGTTTGCATACCCAGAGGGTGATCAGACCACGCTGCTGGTCAGCAAGCATGCTGAGTTCTTCGAGCAGGGTGGTTGGTCACAGCCTAGGTATGGTTCTGATTTTCTCTCAGAATGTCTGTCCGATTCTGAGGGGAAGGAGAGGGAGGAAGAAAGGGAGGAAGGAGAGGCAGAGGCGGAGCCTGTTGCTGAAGACCAGGTTGCTGATGATGGTCAAGCACAGGGGTGGGTTTCTCCACAGGTTAAGAGAGAACCCAAGAGTGAGCCTTCATCTCCTGTTAGCCAAGTGCGGGAGGCCCGAAGACGCAGCAAGTCAGAGGGGGAGTCTTCTGAGCTTGCTGGAGACACACTTGCTGACCCCAGTGGGTCAGGAGGAGCGCCCGAGGTTGTGCTCCGGCGGTCAACTCGGACCACAAAGGGCATTCCACCGGAGAGGTTTCAGGTCACCAGTGCGTGGGTTGGTTTCGCACAGTGTGATTCTGGGAGTGTGGAAGGGATTCAACAATTGCCTGGGATAGATGCCAGTGGGAGGCAAAAGGCAATGGGAGGTGAGTTGAACTCAAAGAGGTCTGTAAATAGGGGTTCACAGTTTCCCTCAGGATTCGTGACGAGAGGGGGTGTTAATGGTTTCAGAACTCACAGAGTTAAAGAGTTCTGGTGACGTCTCTTTCCTGAGGTGTGGTTAGAAACACTTAAGGGAGGGGTTTGACTCCGTGTGTTTCAGTCTGACTCTCGGACGCTATGCGAAAGGGAGAATGTGTCAGTTCTCGCCAGGTCTGAATTTATGGTGTTATTCTTCATGATTAAAGCTGGGAGGAGATAAGGACTGCCTTGTGTCTGCTCTGATTTATTCCACACGTGCTGCACTTTGCTTCTCACCGCTGTGTTTCGCTCTGCTACCGGCAAGAGAAAGAGGCCTGAGGAGGACTTTTGCAGGAGGCACGGATAGCTTGCAGAGTTTCGCAACGGAAGTGTGCCAGGCTCCATGTTCAGTCTCTGTGTACACTCTTGTCCGGTGTAAATCCGAAGAATATAGATATAAAAGACATATTCTGAAGCTCATTGCATGTTACTAGGAAAGAATTTCCCAGTTAAATGCTTGACATTCTATTTTTTTTTTTTTTTAGCATATCACAAGCATTTTTTTATCTGTTCATATGCTAATCATCTCATACAGTCTTAATAGTAGTGGTCTAAGCATGGTAATCTTTTATACTAAGGAAAATGGGGGACACCACTGAATCCTGAAGCAATATTTCTAAGAACCCATTCAGCAAACTCTTCCTATTTTGGTGCCACTCATAATATATGGATGTAATCTCAGTCAAGTTAGTAGTGATCTGCTTCTTTCCATATGCTAAAACTAATGGGTAATTAACATGTAATTCATATTACATTTTATCAATTAATATGGAATCTTAAATATTTGTGAAGGTTTTTTTCAATATTCACTCTGTTAGAAGGATCCCTATGTTTTATCTTTCCTAAAGAAAAGAAAACTAACAGAAAACAATATTATATTAACTTGCTCTTCCAAACCTTGGGCTAGATTGCAAGCAAGATATATATCATCCAAGCGTGTGGCATCTGGACAAAAGTGATAAAATGTAATTGTGCACTGTTTTCAGAACTGAAGAAAACATTTCAACACAGTGGCATTTCTCTAGAAGCAATGGCCAACCAGTAACTTTGCCTGCAGTTAGAACTAATTAACCAGAACAAGCTAATATAACTGAGTGTAGACAACAATGTAGTTTTTTATTTGCTTGATTGAATTAAGCTTGCTTACTGCAGTTGTTTATGACAGAATAACTTCTTTGTTCCGTATAAATGTTGCCACCTTTACATAGCCACAAGTAAGAAACAGGAAAGCTCATAATGGAAGAGGGGAGAAAAATGAGATTAAATTTGCTATTTTGTCCTAACGTAACTAGTTCTTTAATGCCCACTTTAGTTGTTTATATTCCAAATTCAAAACTTCACTTAATGTATGATCTAATAGGTAATTGACAGCCAGTTTCTTGCCTATGTTGCTATGGTAGGGTTAGAAGGAATGAAAACACAATCAAATACAACTCTAAATCTCAGTGTAGGATTGGCCACATAAAGCAAAGCACAGCTTGGAGTGTTCCAAGATGCCTATAATTACTTGAGAGGTTTAAGTTGGAACCTACATATAAATGCTCAGTTGTTTACAGTCCTGTTAGTCTACCAGCACCCTGGAAAAGGGGGACTATGTATATAGTGTATTGGTGGATTGTGATAACAAATGCCATAAAAAGGATGGACCGCAATAGAAAGCTTTAGTTTTGAAGAACAGCAGAAGCAACTTCATCTGATGCTTGTTTGATCAACCTCTAAGTAGCAGTCTCCGGAGACTGTAGTTAGAAAAAGAAACAGTGGCTAAAACCAAGTAATTTCAGGGCAACACAGTCCTGGACACATTAACAAACGTATTTTAGATCAATTTAAAGCAAAGTGGTAGATACTAATGTTGTTGCTATGCAAAATGACCAAGTGCACTCACTCGGAAGGTAGAAGGTATGTTAATACATACTCTACTCTAAACAATATTCTTTAGATTATTCAGTGCTTGGCACATAATGTTCCTAACACATTGCAATTCAGTGCTCCATAAAGCAGCATATGAGCAAATCAGGTGGTCCATAAGCACCTGCGTGGTGAAATCTGAAAGGGAGATAACAAGACTTATAAAATCAAATTCCTCATAGCCCCTGTGGATCTCTGAAGTTCTCCTGTTGCTTTCCTCAGGTGATGAAATCAATTGCAACATTTCCTTCTATATTTGACAAGTAATTTAATTAATGAGAAATTTAGGCTTTAGGCTCTAGTTAATTAGTATAACAACAACAACAACAACAACAACAACAACAACAACAATAGGATTACGCCAGCCACACTGGGCAGCTTCCAACAAAATACAGAGGGAAAAGAAGATAAAAAACTAATAAAAAGTTTACACATCTAATAAAACATTTACATGGTTTGCAGTTTGTTTGAAAGTGTGGATTGGAACTGGATACAGGGTTTGCACGAGTTATATTCATTGTTTCTTTTGTATACTTTATTCTGAAGAAAAATTGCTCTTTTGAATGCTACAAAATTAACAGTCTTGGCCAGTTTGTTATTAATGACAACTTCTTCATACAGCTCATTGCAGCTCTAGAGAAATCAGAAGGTGGAACAGCACCCACCTCACTGTGTATTGGTAGGGAGAATTCTCATGGCATTCAAATTCAACTTTTACTCCTCTGGCAAGGGAGGCGATGGCAGCAGAAAAGGAGGTGGCCTTACCCACTAGTGGCTTCAAGCTTCCCCACCTGAGGCACATGCCCTCAACAGATTACTCCCAAGGGAATGTGGCCCTTGAGAGAATCAAGTTCTCACCACACATACATTACTATTTTTAACTAATTTTGTTTATTCGATCTTACAGATTTGTTTATTTATATTGTTTTAATTTTGTTGTAGTTTAATTATTTTTAGCTATTACATTTGATGTGTTTTCAACTTTCTATGTTTTATCTATGTTTGTCTGAGCTGCCTTGAGTTCCAGTTCTGGGGGAAAGGCGGGATGATGATGATGATGGTGATGATGAAGAAAATAAGTCACCTTTGTCCACAAAAAAGTGATGCCCAGAAGCACAACTTTAATTACAATATTTTGGTCCTGTGAAATTAAATTAATTGATGCAGTTTCCAAAGCCACACTTTAGGATCTGAACAGTATCAGATAAATAATTGTTCCTTCACATGTACAAGCAAAATATAAAGCAACCAGGCCTGACAATTCAAATGATTAAATGTTTTTTGTTGGGAGCACTGGAAGGAGAGATTTATCTGGAGGCTTTCATACACATATCACTGTTAGCATCAATCACATCCATGAAAGAGAGGAAACGAAATAATCTCTACTTTCAGATCTAAAGAAATAAAGTACAAATGCTTTCAAGCAGACATAAAACCTATCATTGCAAAATATTTGTGTCTTTATCCACTTAACACTGTCATAAAATTCTTGATATAATTATCCATCCTATTGAATTTGAATGAAGTTGCTTGATGCACAGCCTAATTCTGTGTATGTATCAGAAGTCACATCCCATGACTTCAGTGGGATTTACTCCCATGTAACTGTGCATAGGATTTAAGTATTAATTCCTTTGGGTTGCTTCCTATGTATTAATTATTAATATTGCACATATTAAATTCATAACAATAATCTGATCTGTGCTATTCAGTAATGCAGAGCTATAAACTTTATATCTGAAACATGGGCCCTGAAATCCTATGGTTCCAGAGACCATAGGAAGGACTGGTACTTTCTCATAGGATGGAAAGAGAGCTCTGACTTGCTCATTTCCCACCACTGTAGAAACCTCTGCAGCCTTTGTCCTACTGACAAAGCTCTGACATCAGTGAGACAAAATGGGAGTAGACAGCAGGCAGGTTGAGGGTATAGATGCAAAGCATGCAATACCCAGATACCAGGAAGAAAAGTACACCAGCCCTGAGTTAGGGGGAAAACAGAAGCCCTGGAGCTCAAACTACACCTAACCAGAGAGAGCACTACACTGATGGGAGGGAAATTGTTAACAAACTAACAAAGGAACCTGGAAAAGGATTGAGGTACATAAGAGTGCTGCTCAACCCTGACTTCCACCCTGCTGCTGAGAGCCCCATGGGATGTTGAATGAAGTGATTCAGCAGTTAAGACCGTCTTCCTAAAATAATTCAGTGGGACTTAAGAGAAAAAGAAGCACATGGATAGACAGTAAAATGTTTATTCTTCATATTAGTAGGTTCTATGACTAGTTTGTAGAAAATCGATTTCTTTCTGGTGGAGATATTTTTGTATTTTTTATGGCACAATTGTGCAAAATAAATAAGATACCAAACATACCGAATAAGAGTGCAAAGGAGTACTTTGAGAGTGCCATCAGATTTTGTCACATTCATTATAATGTTCCCTGCACTGCTATCTATTTTATACATAAGATCACCCGGCGTTCTCAAATGTGCTAAGGAACAGACAGTATATTATTTTACCAGATGAGTAGGTAGCTGAAAATGGAGGTAGAAAATATGCTTTGTTGAGCTGTGGGATTTTCGGCATCTATGAACCTGCATGAAATCTTAAAAGCAATCTGACAATCTTTGGCCTCTCGGATTACTGAAATAATGTATGTGAAGTGATGTGAGCACTTACAAATGCTAATGTCATCAGGCATTTCATCTGATGACTGGGTGGTAGAAGGCCTGTGCTCACCTTTACTTCCCCCGCCCGCCCTTTACTGTCTCTTGTGTCTTGAGAAAAAAGTAGTGAGAGAAAGCACAAGTTTCAAGTTAACAAGCCCAAGTCTGCATGGGACTAACACAGTGAGGAAGAACCTTTGGCCCTCCAGATGTTGCTGACCTAAAACTCCTATCACCCATGGTTGCCAGGGATGAGGGAGTTGCAATTC
Organism: Podarcis pityusensis; assembly: GCF_964106645.2. Classification (NCBI taxonomy): domain Eukaryota; kingdom Metazoa; phylum Chordata; class Lepidosauria; order Squamata; family Lacertidae; genus Podarcis; species Podarcis pityusensis. The sequence continues at coordinate 40,668,960 of NC_138031.1, read as the reverse complement.
AGCAACTTCTGAAGGGCCAAAAGTTCCCCGCACCTCGACTAACATCTGGCTGCTCTCTGGCAGCCATTACTATTGGTTTGACTGATTTTCTGCAAGCATAGGCTGCCTTTCTGGGTGGCCTCTTTCCATGAGGTGGTTTCTTCTCAGACCTGCTGTGGGTTCAGCAGGTGAGCAGGACTCAGAACATCTGAGGACTGTGGGAGAGAATTTATACCTCCCTAGTAGTTCTTGTATTTGAAGCCACCTCAGGAAATTCCGTAGTTGGCTCAGGGAAAGCCCAAATTTTGCAGAAGTACAAAAAAATGTTGTTGGGAGGTGCATGAATGCAATCTAAGGAAGGCTCAGCATGCTCAGTGGCTAAATAATGCTGACTGTTAGGAGAAAACAAGAAGGGAAACAGCATGGAGTATCCTGGAAATGGGCATGGCTGGGACAGTGAACAGAAGCACTCCACACTGCAAGGTCCCCCTTGTCATGGTGTGTGCATGACTTTCTCACAGTATTTTGACAAACGTAGAACAAGGTGGACCTTGCGGTTTCCCAGTAAATACACGGAAAAAATGCAGCATGTTTCTTGTAGTTCAGTGCTTTATCAGCTCTTTCAAAATGGCCAGCCAGCTTAGCATCCACGTGCCAGACTGGCTCCTTCTTCTGCCCAAAGGGTTCAGAGCATCCCTTCACTTAGGAGAGAAGCTCCTCAAGAGGGAAACCAAAGAGGATTCCTCACTCCATTGTCTCCACGCCTTAAAAAAGATAACCAACCAAACAAGTATAAGAGAGATGGAAGAGCCATCTCGACCTTCCTTTTGTTTTTAAAGAAACGGCAACCAGTCTGAAGGTAGAACTCCTCGCACTGGGAGGGAGAGAGAACATGCTGCAAGAAGGACGCCTGAGGCGCCTCAAGATGCTGCCTCTGTCTTCACCTACTTAGCGAGCTGCGATTCTTCTCCTCGCGGGGGGAATTAAGAGCTCGCCGCCTCCCCCAGGCGGGGCGCCATCATCTGCCCAGCGCTTTCCGTGGGTGCTTAAGGAAGCCGATCCCCTCTCCTTAATTGCTTTTCCGCCTCACAGCCCTTGAAAGGGGCGTGTTATTAGCACCTCATGGAACAAGGAGCCCTTCCAATTTATGTACACATGTATATGTTTCTGCGTCCGTGTGTTCCTGCAGCAGGTTCTTAGCAAAGGCCAACGGCGGGAAAGAGCCTGAGAGACGAGGCGCGAGGGAACGTCTGCTATTGGCTCCAATCCTGCAGTTTATCTATGCAGGTGGATTCTTTCCTAACCAGCTGCCTTTTAATTGGAAAACACTAAACGCGCAGGTGGAGGAGGCACAGGGAGAGAGAGAACCTCCGTCCCTCGCCCTCCTTCCCTATAAGGACCAGGGCGGAGATGCGGGGAGACTCAGGAAACAGGCGGCCGCGTGACACGAAACAGCAACAGCCAATCAGAGAAAAGGAGCTCGTCTTCCTGCCCCGCCCGCCCCTGAGCCTGAATGTGCCTCTCCACTAGCGTAGGTATGTCTTCCCTTTTCTTCGGCGCAAGTACTGTAGAACGTTTTTTTTATGGCCAGAGTTATGGTGACGGTGTTCTTGAGGAATTATCCAGGCCGTTTCTCTGTTCCTTCCTTTTTTAGTGTGATACAGAAATCAGAACAAAAACAGATCCAGCAAACCCACCCGCCCACCACGACGGGTTGGCTTGTTAAGCAGCTTGGCTTGCCAGGTGCGTCGCGATCTTAGCTCTCGCGGTGGAGTAGAAGTAAAACGCAGCAGAATCGGATTCGGGCGGGGGGGGGGAGGGATGGGAGAGTCTCCGCGTTTGGGACGCTCTAAGGCTGTATTTTTCGGAGTCAGAGGAGCCACCGTTTTCTTTCTCTGCTTAGTGAAATGTAAAGGGTCGAGAGTGGGTTGCAGCAAAAAGCTGTGCAAACAAAACGCCTTCCCATTCTGAAGGGCGATGGATGGAGCCGAGCACCACCCAGTAACGCAGCTTTGAGTAGCAAGCTTTTTTTCTTTTTCTTTAAAAAGAAAATCACCATCGTGATTGCAGTGCTTAAATCTTATGGCGTCTTGAAGATCCCGTTTTTATGTGATGGTTTTTGATCACAAGTCGCCTGCTGTGAGACACTCTGATGTAAAACTCCCACCAGGCACCTGCTTGCTCGTCGGCGCCTTTTGGCGTCTGAAATGAATTTATGCTAGCGTCTCTCAAGCCTTTCTGCAGGTCAAGACACTTAACCCGGTGCCTTTGTCCTTACCCCAAATGTTTAGAGGTTGGCCCGTTGGGATACTAGTGAAGGAAAAGGCACTCAAACACATGCTCAAACACTCCACGGCTGGGTTTGGGGACTGAAAGGGGGCGGCTTACGTTATTTCGGTGATTTCTAGTATGTGCTCCGACTTTGACCCACTTCTCCCTCCCTTCCTTACACTTATTTGGGGATCAAGCACCATTAAATGAATGAGGCTAGCTGACTTCCAAGTAAGCTGCACGTTTCATCAGTTTAGCCCCGAGAAGCGGGGATGAGCAGCCACCCGGAGACCCAGTTCCTTCTGCATGTAAAACACCTATTAAACTCAGCTTCACGCTTCACGCTTCTGGCTGTTGGCTATTCCGACTCTCCTCCCCGCCACCCCCCTCCCGGTGGAAGCACCCCCCTTCTCCTCTTTCCGCCCCCGCAGAAAACAAAAGCTGGCCGCCCCCCGACGAGGAGGGGGGGGGAATCGTAACTTTGTGCAACACGTGCTCGTTGCAACAGTGGCAGGGAACTCCTGGACTTGCTTGGGGCGGAATGCCTAGCCGTCTCTTCTTTGTAGTTCAGCTCCCGACGAATCCTTTTTCTTTTTCTTCCTCTAGTTTAGCGATTCTCGACTTCACTCCCCGCTGGACAGCTTGGTACCACAGAGCAGGATCGACGCCCCCACATCTGGGGCAGCAGCGAGAGGAATACATGGCCGTCGAAGAGATTCTGGAATGATGGCAAATCTCCTGCGGGAGAAGGGCGGCGGACCTTCATTTGCCCCCGCAAATTAATTTCCTCTTCAGGGAAGCCTCTGCCTTCCGATGGATGGCGCCCCCTTTGCTAACCAGCAGCGCGCTTGAAAACTTCCTTCCCGGCGTCCCGCCGCCGCCTCCTTCTCTTCCTCCTCTCTCTTTTCCCCAGTAGGGGTCGGTTAGGAAAGGGCCCGATCTTCCCGGGTCGTCCTTCGGAGCGCCTGCTCCACCTGCAGAGGATGAGGCATTTCTAAGCCACACGCTGGCGAGCGCCCAGGTTCCCGTCCCCGAGAACGAGCCAGGAAGGGCGCCAGGCGGGAGTTCGGCGGAGCTGCCCGGGGCTTGGCTTACAGGTCGACACCCGCAGGCATGGACAGCGCCTCCAGCCTGCACACCCAGCGCCAGGAAGCGCCGCCGCCGCCGCTGCTGCTGCTGGCGACTCTAGACCGGCTCTCGCCTCGCTGCTGCTGCTGCTGCTGCTGCTGCTGAAAGGGCGATCGCGGCTGCTGCTGCTACCTCTTGGCTCGCCCCCGCCTCCCTTCCCTTTCGGATGGACGCCGCGAAGTAGCTGCTCTGCCGTGCTCCTCTCCCCCCCCCCCCCCGCAGATGCAAGCAGGGATCGCTGATTCCCTTCCCTCTCCAGTCTGGAGCTCTCCACAGAGACTTCCACAGAGCCCAGCGCTTGGAAACCTCCGGAGTGCAAGTTGCGACTCTTAAGCAATGGGCGCCGCGGTCGGAAGTCAGCGGGCTAGCGCCTTGCCACGGCGGCGCTTCTCTTAACTGCGTGGATTGGGAATATTGGGGAAACAAGTTTCCAGAGGAGGTTCGGGGAGTTGAAAGTCCGGCATTCCAGTGAGAGCGAGCATGTCAGCAAGTAAGTGGTGGTGGTGTTTTTTTTTTGGGGGGGGGGTGATGCTCGCCAGGAAAAGGTTGCCTCTGGTGTGGCATTTTTTAAATAAAAAAATATTAAGACGCTAATGTTGCTGTTACTCTCTCTTGGGACCTGGAAGGGGGAAGAGGGCATGGTCCCTGTACTAAATGCAGTTCTACATTTTGAATGGGTGTTCCTAGTGTGCTTTCATTTGCAAGAAGCTCTGTTGCAGTACACCATCTGTCCAGCTCTGAAAAGCACTGGAGATGCTTCTGTTTCAGTGCTGACATACCTTTGAGACCCGGTGCGGGGTCCGTGAGCACAACAGAGCTAACAGCGCAAATGTGCCTGCCTGCCGTTTTGCCATTAGTTCCCCAGGTAAATGCCAAGTCTTTTGTAAAGCAAAAGGCACATTCGTCCAGCAGTTCTTACATTTCAGCTGTGCCTCTGTTGATTTGTCTTGGATACATAGACTGTGTTGTTGTTGGTGGTGCTCTTCTCAAATATCTTTTTATATGCAGCCCATGTGCTCTGTGTGTGTGGTCTGTTTCTTGCCTCTGGAACTACTTACCCTTGTGAGGGTCACTGTGGAGCTGGAAATCTGTCACAAAAACGGCTGCTGAATTCTGTATGATTTCAGTTTAGTGTGTTAATAGCACAGAGTGGGTGTCTGAGTCTAATATTAAGTTTTGTGTGTATTTTTTGAAACATATTCTAAGGCCTATGGAATTGTAATCATTATTATCTTGAAACTCATCAGTTGTGGCAAGCCTGTCACATTGAAAACACTGAGATCTCCACTTCTCCCTCTCAGCACAATTAGTGAATGGAGCCAGCCGGCTATTCTCTCTTCCTTGAGACTGCAAACTGCAATATTTTCCACATTGCCCTTGCTTTTTGCATTCTGCTTTACCCTCAAAGATTTGCAGCGTAAGAGCCATTAAACAGATTTATAGGCAATTGTGGGCATTTTTCTACTAGCTTGATCTGTTCCAAGTGAGCACATTAAGATCAGCATGTGCATCTATCGAAGGTGCATGTGGGGGAGGTGTGGAGGCAGAGACGGCTTTTTTTTTTGGTTTGACTTGCATAAATGAACTTTGTCACATATTATGGTAAGGAGTGGGATTGCATGCAATGGTATCTTGATGTATGTTGCGGAAAACTAAACTAAAATGAAATTGGCAGGTTTGTATCTGGGATGCTGCCCAGTAGTTTGATTTTTTAAAAAACAAAAAAACAAAAACCCCAACCAACCAACCATAAAGCTTCCCTGTTTGATGCACTTTATTCTGGCCCGTGCTTCCAACTTTGGGTATTTTGTGACAGCCATTATTAGTAGATACAATTAAATGTAGTTTCAGCATATTGTAGCATGATATTTTAGCTGTACATCGTAGAGAACATGGATTGTCATAAGCTTCTTGGGGCAGGGATCAATGTGCACTTTCCTTATGTTGCTCTGTATAGTGCTATATCTGCTGATCTTGTTGGAATAAAGAGAATAATTTAAATCAGTTCATAGCAAAAGGCGGAATATATAATCCATCTTTCAACCAGGTATTGTACCTGGCTGTCACCAGGTGAGGAAATAGGTCCTGTATATTAGCTGTCTAAATGCACTTCCAGAACTGCATCAGCAAGGTTCATATTTCTCAGTCATAAGAACCTGAAGTGTTTTTAGATTGTTGGGATGATTATTTCTACCTGCTGTGATGATGACTGCGTACACACTTTAGGCATACCTCATTTTATTGTGATTCACTTTCTTGTGCTTCACAAATACTGCTGCTTATGAGGGTATATGGGTGCAGCTGTAGGGAGTCTGGCTGCTTCCAGGGGAAGGAAGCCCCCCTCCCTCTTTCTGGCACTGGGAGTGGAGTTGCCTAGTCCTGGATCTGGGTCCCCCCCCCCCGCTGTCAGGGGAGCACGGCTTAATAGACTTCAGTACAGTGTAAATATAACTTTTAGATTCACTGAGAAACGATTTGTGTGTAACTTGCTTTATTGTGGTGGTCTGGAAAAGAACCCGCAATATGTAAGAGGTATGCCTGTGTACCTTTAGCACTGCCTCCTAAAAAAAGAAAAGAAAAAAGAATTTTGGGCACTGTAGTTTAGAGAGCTACAATTCCCAGCAAACCATAGCAAACAGCAGCCCAGAATTGTTTGAGAAAAAAATGTGCTTCAAAGGTATAGCATTTTACACACCCTGCCTGCCTGCCTGGTCTTAATGTTAATTAGAGGGGGAAGACTTGATTGGCAATGCAGTCTGCCTCTGAACTATACATATGGACTTATTGTAGTAGTTCCCCATGCAGTGGCAGAGAGGCAGTCTTTCACTAAAGTGCCTGTACAATACTGTGTACAGAACGCTAAACCTTGCCTGAAGGCTGGGATTTATTTAGAGTGCATAGAGTGGTCCCCTTTGACAAGCAGAAATGACTTAACAGTAGCTGATGAGATAAGCAGATGATTTTTGGGAAACCAGGGGTCCTCGACCAAATCCAGGCACCAAATGCATGTTTTGTTTTCTGTCCTCATATAATTCTGCGGTTTAGCCTAATACTGTCATGAGAACTAATGGACTTAATATGTGCCTTGCTTAAGTGGAGGATGGGAGGGGGTCCTACAATCTGGTGACTGATCAGCACAGTGTAGTGATTCTGGCTAGACAAACTAATGAGATGTTAATAGAACCATAAAATCACAGAGTTGGAAATAAACCCCGAGGATCCTCTGTTTTACTAAATTACTTCAGCTACGAAAAAAAGCCAAGAAAGGCATGTTGGAACATATTTCCCCCCCTCTTCAAAAACCACATTCTGGCAATACTTTCGTTAGGACCACTCAAAGTTTCACAGAATAGTGACCAAGTTTTGGAGTTCACCAGAACTCTTTAGCCAGCTGGATGTTAAACAAGGGTGCGAGATGGAGGAGGAGTAACAATCTCTTCTTTTTTGTGTAACATCTAGCGGCTAACCTGATAAAGCAATCTGGAGAAATAAGTTTATTCTCTCACTTTTTCAGCTTAAATAGTTAGATGAGTGATTCTGTTTTTGGGGTCAAAGTAGTTTTTCACATACTTTATTAAATAAGTTATTTTGTCCCACTAAAGTGCTAAGCAGAAGTAAAGGCCAATTTGTGAACAGGGGAAAAAAACCCCCAGTAGCAACCACAACTGTGTTGTAGTCACTTAGAAATTGATGAAGGAACCATATTACCCCCTTTCACATTTGGCTCTTAGTGTCTTCTCATATCTGCTATTCATATGCAGGCAGGCACTAATTCAAATTATTTAATTCTGGCTACTATTTTACTATTGTAAAATGTGAAGAGGTAACTTGTAACCCTAACCGTGTCTACTCGGTTAAATTCAATAGTAAGTCCTATTGAATTTATCATAAAGAAAGCATGTTTGGATCAGCCCTAGATTTCAAAACTAGATTTCTGTTTTATAACAGAAACAAAGTTGGAAGATAGGATAGCTCTGACTTCAGCCGGAGGATGGCGGGGGGGGGGGGGGATATGCATTGGCGTATGCCCTTTCAAAGTCCTCCTTTCTTTCCCTTGCATATCTACTCAGAATTAAAGGCCTGTTGAGTTAAGTGGGGCTGATTCCCAAGTAAATATGCATATTGGATCCTCAGTCTTATTTGGCTTGTATAATTTGCTACAATTAATGCCATTGTATTGATAATTTTGCTGTAGATGTCCCAAAAATTCTGCTGACTTTCATTAGACCATATTTCTGACTCTTAAGACTACAACTATATTCAATACATATCCAGGGATATTAGAAAGCTGTTTAAAAGAGAAGAGCTAAGGCTTTCTTAGGTGCACTCCAAAGCATGGAAATTGCAAGTTAAGCTGTCCATACACAATGTAGGCAGTGAACCTATTCTACAGTCCTGCATATTGTGTTTGCTTACAATTTAGTCCTCTGCACCCACACTTCCCTGCAGTCTTTCACCTTCATCCTCTGCCAATAGAAGAACACTGAAGCTGAGGCCACAATGAGGGCAATCGCCACCAGGTTTTACACTGACCTGCTTTAAGTCAGTAAGAGAGTGGAGGAGGTGAATCTTACATATATGGGAGATGGGAGAACATGTTTATTGCTGACAGACTGTCAAAATTAACATGGATGCAGTTCTCATGCTTTTCGATGCATGAGTAAACCTGTAAGCCTAATTCTTCAAATGATTTTTATATTTGAATTTTCTGGAGGCCACCAAGATGGAAGAAGTACCTCATATTGATGTCCCTCAGAGCTTGCATTAAATGCTGAAAGATATGAGCTTCCCTCTCATCAGCTGAATCCCTTCTTGACCCCAGTGCTTTTTGAATCAGTTTTATAATCTTATATTTTGCTAGAATGTCTGTACCTGCTACATTTATACAGAAAGGTGACTTGCAAGGAACATCTAGAGTGTGTATGGACAGGGGAATCAGCAACTGGAAAATTTTCAAATTGTCATAAGGATTTCTTCCCCTGTGCAAAAATGGGAGATGTGGAAGGGGGGGGGGAATAGACTAATTGAAATACTTCTTGAAGTAGTGTGTTAGAATATTGTCCAGCCAATGACACCGCTGCAACTCCCATATCCTGGCTTCCAAGATGGTTATGATAATATTACTCCCACATTTGTCTGTATTACTAGGCTACCAACACTCTTAGGACTTGATGGCCTTGTAAGAATCTTCTTCCCTCTGAGGACTGTATTCCCTCATGGACAGCTTATGGAGTATGCCGGCAGTGGTGGATGGGTCCAGAGACAAAGTGTGTGGAGCAACAGATGGTGACCCTTTCCTTTGTATATTGGATGCATTCCAACCAGAGACTAATTAGAGGGTTCTCCACCCTTCTCTACCCATTCTGGTGAAGATGAGGCATTTTCATAGTTCAGGAGCCTGTTCCAGTCACGTCAGAGCACCCAAAGGCAGTGCAGAGCAGGGTGATGGATGGGAGAGCCACAGGAACAAGCTAGAGAGGTCAGGCCTGCTCCCGACCTCTGTTTTAATGAGAAGACATTTAGGCAAGCCTTGGGCTTATGCACCTACCTTCCTTCCTCTGTTCCAGATATGAGGAAGGGATTGGAAACGTTTTTAACTAACTCACACTAAGTATGAGCAAGCATATAAGCAGCATTGGATTTAGGGTGGTGTGGGTGGTTCCCTCGCACAGGGGACTAAGCTAAGGGGACATAAAGTCCATTTTGGGCCACCAAATGTTGGCCTCGCACAGAGCGCTATATTACAAAGGATTACATTGGGCCTGAGAATCACACACACAATGATAAACCACGATAAGCATGTATTGCATTTGATTGACAAGCATTGTGTGCAATGGAACTCACTTTCTCAAATCTGCTCCAGAAGGTTGAGAGGCTCCCCTTCCATAAATAGATTTAGGGGGCATGTGGAGGGAGGAAAGTGGGGAAGTTCCATTGTGCAAGGGAAAGTTATTGTGGTAATAGGATGAGTGACTTAGCACCACACTGCATGCCAGCGTTTTTTGTTCCTTCAGCACAGTGACAAGGTGTTTCTACAACACACACTGTCTGGCCCTGTAGCTCACTTTTCTCAAATATGTATTCCTGAAAAATACACATAAACAAGGACCAACTTAAATGTGAAAGAGTGGCAAAACATGTTTCAACTCATGTGAGCCTTCCATTTTCTAAAGTTCACAAAGCAGAAATTTGCAATGGAAAGTTATGGGTTTTTCAGCCATAGATTATGGAGACAGATCACCGTCCCCATATCACAGTATTAAGACTGAAAAGAAGAAGAAGAAGAAGAAGAGGAGGAGGAGGAGGAGTTTGGATTTGATATCCCGCTTTATCACTACCCTAAGGAGTCTCAAAGCAGCTAACATTCTCCTTTCCCTTCCTCCCCCACAACAAACACTCTATGAGGTGAGTGGGGCTGAGAGACTTCAGAGAATTTTGGCATAATTTTGGCCACAACTTTTATTATCATACAAAATTGTGAGTGGTTGCGTAGGCATTGGTTATGACTAGCTATCCCCCCCGCCTTGGGGGATAGCACTGACTCCCGGATTCCAGCGTAAGTCAGTGTGGAGGAACAAGCAGGGCAACTGGGGCTGCGTTACAGACCCTTCAGTTCCTCCCTGCCTGCGCCTTGGGGTCTTACACGGCCCGCACCCGATTCCAGGGGTTTGGACAAGGGGATGGTAAGCCCCAGAATTCCTTTAACGGAATTCCCATTCCGCAGCAGCATTGGAGGGGTAGGCACAGCCAATCCATACCCCTCCACCAACCAATTTAACCAATGCCTAACCGCCAACCTTACAAGTTGTGACGATTTGCTACGTAGTAGGCAAAACCCAATTGGCACACACTAATCAGCCAAAAGGAAAAATTCCTACTAGGCCCCCGCACCAAGGCGGACGACCCCATGACAGGCAATAGCAAGGTCAGAGCGAAGCCCAAACAAGGGCGGGCGGGCGGGTGATCCGGTGTCCACAGCGAAAGAGAAAGGAACAAGCTGTGGACCCAGTATAAATAACCTCTGACTCCACCCCTTACTTGGCAACATCAAATTTACCCCAGTAACAACAGTCACCAATCAATTCAATTCCCTTGCAACAGCCTGGCTGGCAACTGAGGATGTTTTGTCTGGCCCCATCCGCAACACGTGCTCTCTCTTTAATGAGAACACGCTTTGCGTGCTGAGGTCCCCCAAATCATCCCTACCCCAATAACTCACACATCACACATAATTTTTGTTTAAGGTTTTTGGCATAATTTTGGCCACAACTTTTATTATCATACAAAATTGTGAGTGGTTGCGTAGGCATTGGTTATGACTAGCTATCCCCCCCGCCTTGGGGGATAGCACTGACTCCCGGATTCCAGCGTAAGTCAGTGTGGAGGAACAAGCAGGGCAACTGGGGCTGCGTTACAGACCCTTCAGTTCCTCCCTGCCTGCGCCTTGGGGTCTTACACGGCCCGCACCCGATTCCAGGGGTTTGGACAAGGGGATGGTAAGCCCCAGAATTCCTTTAACGGAATTCCCATTCCGCAGCAGCATTGGAGGGGTAGGCACAGCCAATCCATACCCCTCCACCAACCAATTTAACCAATGCCTAACCGCCACCCGAGCCCTTATGCTCGCCGCCAACCACTCACAAAGCAAACCACACCCTCAACTTGGACACCACTGCATCCAACCATACATCATTCCCAGACGTGGAAAGATGAACCCCATCAGCCCTGTATAAGACTTCCTCCTTAAACGAAATACGAGGGTGAGGAATCACGCATCCGCCCAAGCTCACCACCAACTTGCCCACCGCGGAATTAATCCGCTTCCTAACTTTCTCAGTGGATGCTGGGCAAGGACTGCCCCACCAAATGCGGCGCTGAAGCAACTGTGACCAAATCAATTTCATATTAGGCACCATAGCCGCCAACTCCCTTAGGTCCTGTAAAATAACAGTACGCAGCGTATAGCAAGGAAAAGAAACCATATCATTCTCCCCAAGCTGCACCACAATCGCTGAAGGTGGGCCAAGCAGGAGGACACGCCTTTTCATGAGTGGCAAGAATTCCCTCCAACGCATCCCCCTTCTGGAGATCCAGGACACCTGCACATGCTGCGGAAGGCCCAGGCCATCTCCCAATCCAGACTGACGAGCTCTGTCAGCGTCCCAATGCACAATACTGTGGCCCACTATCCAGATACGGATAGTGCCCGGACCTAGGGTTAAAACAGAAATGTAAGTACACAGCCACATTATTTCCTCACATACGTTTTGAAAGCATCCGATCTCCATCGACCCAAGTCCTTTATCCTCTTCACGGATAAACCCCAATGGGCGGCTGTAGTTGCAGCACCAATCCGGAAGGAGTGAGGTGCGAACTCCGAAGCCTCAAGCCCACACGCTACAATAGCTTTACGCATCACCTTAGTGAATTGATGCCGTACTAATGGGTGCCCATCTTCGTGAATAAACAGGGGCCCTTCACCCACTGGTCGCAAGGCCAGGTACCGCTTAAGGTCCTTTACCGGACAAGGGCCACCTTCCCCAGACGCCGGGAGCCTGATAACGGCTCCCCTACCCAGCTGATCCGTCTTTGAGTTTCTGATATTAATTTGCAAGTCAGACGGAGACATACTCACGTCCTGCAACAACAAGCCCCTGGAACCTCCATCCCGCTTTGGCTCAAGGACCACCTCTCCTACTCTCAGGGCCCCAAAGAAAGCCAATGAGAAAGCTGCAGAAAACAAACGGGCCTCGAATTTAGACCAACAGATGCTACGCAATTTAGTATGCATCTGCGCCAGCAACTCTAATGTAATAGGCCGTCTAGGAATAGGCTTAGAGGGAGTGAGACGCCCTCAACCTTCCACAGCTCTGCGCACCACAAACTTCCCACACGGATCCTTGTTTAAAAATGCCCTGCTAAAAAAGGAAATCGCTGCCGAATGAAGTCGCAGCGTCCTGGCCGCCCGGCGCATCTGGAATAGATGTGCCAAATACTTGAGCACCTGAGAGGAAGAATGGGGGGCAGTAACCTCCTCAACCGTCTGTCCATTAAATAATAAAAAATCTGCCCAGGCCTTTTTATAAGACCTCAAAGTAGAGGGGGCAACAGTGGAGGGGGCAAGAAATGCAGCTACTCCCTGTAAAACTAAGGGAAGACAGCAAATCATTCTCGCCCAGCTGTACCACCAGCACTGCGGGAGGATCTGCACAGGTCACACTCGACCGCACCAAAGGAAGGATCTCTTCCCAAAGCATTCCCCATCTGGACAGCCAGTATATGTTCACATGGGCAGGAAGACTGAGATGGCGCCCCAGTCCAGACTCGTCAGCGCGCTTGCCAGCCCAGTGTACAATGCTGTGGCCCAAATGTGCACAGCTGCTCCTATGAAAAAAGGAAATAACAGACAAGCATCAGCACAGACATCATTGTGACACTTCCTGATATAACCCTTGTCAGCGTCAGACTTCCAATGACCCGTATTCAAAATCCTGTCTACTGACAGGCCCCCAGTGTGCAGCCTTTGCAGCAGCACCTATTCGGAAGGAATGAGGCGTGTTCAGCGGTAAGCAAGCCGCAGGCCGTAATAACTGGTGCACGAGGTAAGCACATTGATGCTTGGCTAACGGGAACCCATTTTCATGCACTAGGAGCGGGCCAGCCCCCAGGGGAATGAAAAGCCAAATATTCTGTTATCCATAACTGGGCAAGGGCCCTCCTCACCTGTGTCGGGAAGCCAGATTGTGGCACTCCTGCCCACTAAGTCTGTTTTAGAGTTCCCAACTCTAATGACCAGCTCCAAAGCGGATAAGGAAAAGTCCTGAAGCAATAAGCCTCCAGACTCTCAGCCCCGTGCTGGCACCAACAACCATTTCCCCAACCCTCAGTGCACCAAAAGGCAATGGAATACTGAAAGGAGTCTCGCCTTGATCTTTAACCAGCAGACAAGTTTTAACTTGTTGCAGCTACTGCATAGGTAAAAATTGACAGACTTCCTGCCCACTGTCCTATGAGGTTGGAGCCTATTCCAACCTTCCAAGGCCCTGCGCACTACAAACTTTATACAAGGGTCTCTGAAAAATAAAGCTTCAGTATAACAGACATTGCAGCGGACTGAATTCTAATAGTTATAACCGCATGCCCAATCTGCAGCAGGTGGACCAAATACTGCAGGATCTGCTCAGAGGATGGGGGCCAGTTCATCTGAATAGCCGAGGACTGCCAGCTTAAGTCTAAGAAATCCATCCAGGCCTTCCCATAAGAGCTAAAAGCAGCAGGGGAAATGGAAGCTGCTGCTCTCTGTAATTACTAATTGTTGTCAAAATGCCACAGGTGGTCTGGAAAATTCTGGCAGTAGCTGAGTGTCTGGAGCCCAGGATCTGAAGCGCTCCATCTGAAAATGGGATAGAGTGTCAGCGACATCATTAGAGGATCCCGTAATCAGGAGCAGAAAGCACAATATTAAACCTTAAACGGCGCAGCTCGAAAACGTGAGCGGAGGGGCGGAGACTCTGCTGGAGCGTGAGGACTGTTTTGCCAAGACGCTCACCACTACCTGGTTATCAGGCCAAAAGCAGATCCGATGGTCACTGGACTCCTCGGGCCACATGTGAACTGCTACTACAATGGGGAAAACTCAAGAAAGTTAGGTCACATGATCGCCTCACCACACTGGGCTTGAGGCCATGGCTTTGCACACCAGCAGCCCTTGAAATAACAACCAAAGGGCAAAGATCCAGCAGCAGCAGCATGAACCTGAAATCCCTGTGCGGGTTCAAGGTATCCTGCCATGGCGAACGACTATTGCATTCATTTCGCAATTGCAACCATTGCATGATTAATTAAGTGACCCAGCAAGATCGGATCTGATGAAGCATCACTTGCTACAGAGGAAGTATTACAAAATAACTTCCTTCAAGGCAGACAGCTTCTCCATAGGCAAGTGGTATGTTTTAGCAATGATATCCAACTGGATCCCTAAATAAAATGGGAATATGGGCAAAAGGTATTGAGCTATTGCTTGCCAGCTTCCAGCCCCCCGCTTGGGCAGGGGGCATCTTGTGCTGCCATCATGATATGTAAATTTACAGGGCCGACGCTGGCCAGAACCCCTAAAGAAGTCCCGACAAAGCTGCCGCCGAGCCAGCTTCCTTTTCAGACACACACTCTGTGTAATGCAAAAACACACTCCATGCAGTGCACACACACTCCATGCAATGCAACTATACACTCCGTGCAATGCAAAAACCACACTCTGTGCAATGCAACTACACACTCCGTTCAATGCAACTAGACACTCCGTGCAATGCACACACACTCCATGCAATGCAACTACACTCCATGCAATGCAACTACACACTCCGTTCAATGCAACTAGACACTCCGTGCAATGCACACACACTCCATGCAATGCAACTACACTCCATGCAATGCAACTACACCCCATGCAATGCAACTACACTCCATGCAATGCAACTACACTCCATGCAATGCAACTACACCCCATGCAATGCAACTACACCCCATGCAATGCAACTACACACTCTGTGCAATGCAACTACACACTCCGTGCACTGCACACACCCTCCGTTCAATGCAACTACACACTCCGTGTAATGCACACACACTCCGTGCAATGCAAAAAACACACTCTGTGCAATGCAACTACACCCTCCATGCAATGCACACACACTCCGTGCAATGCAACAACACACTTCGTACAATGCAACTACACACTCCGTGCAATGCACACACACCCTCTATGCAATGCACACACCCTCCATGCAATGCAACTGCAAATCTCTCACGCAATGCAATGCAATTGCAGCCCGTGCAGCACCGTGCCCTGCAACGCACAGAGCAAACTGCAATGCGGGCACGCAAAGGTGCTTTCTCCCGCTTGCATATTGCAAACGTGGCGCCCGTTACATCCCTCGCAGTGAGGTAACCACCAAAAGGACCTAAGTGTCCAGGTAGAGGAATGGGGGAGCATGCAGCTGTCCCATACAGGGACCAATCCTGCAACCTAGGCATTACCGGCACTATGCGCTGACCCAGTGAAACCAATGCTTCATGGACCACATGGGGACACTATTCAGGCCGGAAACGCTTCCAGGCCATTGAATTCTAGGGCAAAGCCCTAGGATCACCTGCTAGGCCAGGCATAAATATTTCCAGTGAAATAGCAGAGTTGAGGTAGCCCACAGCTTGTCCAGGTACCCCTGCTTGCCCTTTTAGAGGGAAGCACCCCTTCAAGAAACCCAAAATTCTTTTATCACAAATGGGCCGAACTACCCAGCAACAGAATAGCCCAAAAGGAGCAGTTTGTTTTGGTTTTTTACAACAATGACTAAGAGGGGGATATGAACCCTGTCTCCCAGGTCCTAGTCCTACACTTTAGCCACTAAGCCACAATGGCTCGTCTCTAAAATGGCAGTCACCGCTATCAGGGCAAAACAAACTTGGAGAAAATAAACTTGTTCAGAAACAGCATAGTTCAAGAGCATATACAGCGGGCTCATAGTCACTGGAGGCACAGAGAACCTCTGGCGCCCTCTGTCTGCCTCAGATATACCTTAGCAGCAACTGGGCCTGCAAGCAGATACATAGAGAGAATGAATCACGTGTCAGAGACTTAACAATTAACTGGTACCTGTAGCAGACTTAGGCTTGGAAGTTGTGTGCAGGCCGACTAGGCCTCCCTGCTTCTGCTCTTGAGAATCTGAGTCTCCTAGCAATATTAAAGGAACTCAAAATAGTGCTCCTGTCCAAGGCTAGATTAAATTTTGGCCAACAGCACTGCACACACTCAAAATAAAGCCAACCTTCGGGGATACTATAAACGAAAGTGATTCCAGCTAAGCTGGGAACGGCCCTGACTAGCCCCACAATTTACAACAGGAGAAATGGGGGAAACCTTTTTGCGAAAGAAAGCCCCTAATGGGGCTCTCTCCCTATTGGAAAGGCAAGCCACAGATACAGGGAGAATCTTCTCACAGGACAGGGTAAGGGGTGGGGTGGGAAATCAAACAGGAAAAAGAGGGAATTAAATTATTTAAGGGACTAGAGAGGATTAAAAGAAGGGGGAAATAAAGAAATGTAACCAGACAATGAGAAGATTGCATCACTGTCCTCCAGACAGTCCAAGTGCTCCATGTGATCCGGTGTCCACAGCGAAAGAGAAAGGAACAAGCTGTGGACCCAGTATAAATAACCTCTGACTCCACCCCTTACTTGGCAACATCAAATTTACCCCAGTAACAACAGTCACCAATCAATTCAATTCCCTTGCAACAGCCTGGCTGGCAACTGAGGATGTTTTGTCTGGCCCCATCCGCAACACGTGCTCTCTCTTTAATGAGAACACGCTTTGTGGTAATAGGATGAGTGACTTAGCACCACACTGCATGCCAGCGTTTTTTGTTCCTTCAGCACAGTGACAAGGTGTTTCTACAACACACACTGTCTGGCCCTGTAGCTCACTTTTCTCAAATATGTATTCCTGAAAAATACACATAAACAAGGACCAACTTAAATGTGAAAGAGTGGCAAAACATGTTTCAACTCATGTGAGCCTTCCATTTTCTAAAGTTCACAAAGCAGAAATTTGCAATGGAAAGTTATGGGTTTTTCAGCCATAGATTATGGAGACAGATCACCGTCCCCATATCACAGTATTAAGACTGAAAAGAAGAAGAAGAAGAAGAAGAGGAGGAGGAGGAGGAGTTTGGATTTGATATCCCGCTTTATCACTACCCTAAGGAGTCTCAAAGCAGCTAACATTCTCCTTTCCCTTCCTCCCCCACAACAAACACTCTATGAGGTGAGTGGGGCTGAGAGACTTCAGAGAAGTGTGACTAGCCCAAGGTCACCCAGCAGCTGCACGTGGAGGAGCGGAGACACGAACCCGGTTCACCAGATTACGAGTCGACTGCTCTTAACCTCTACACCACACTGGCTCTCACCACACTGTCAATTCGGCCAGTTGTCCTCTAGGCTAAATTAAGAAATTATGAGTTTTAAAACAATTTAGAAATTTTGTATTTGCAGCTAGAAAACAATTAGCAGATGTTGCAGAAGCATTTTATAACATGCCTTATAATAAGTCATCGTTTCATGCTTCAGTAATAAACATTCATTAGATGACAGTGAAACAAGCAGCTAGGAGGCATTGAGTGTCCACATTGTTTTAAATGAGTATATTTTTAATACCAGATTCAGCAATCTCCCAGAAGTTATTATTTCTAACTTTAGAAATGTGCATGAGATTATTGCCTATGAAACTTGACTCACATTGCCTGAGACTGCATTTCGTTGGTATGCAATACTCTTGTCAGGCCACTTCTTGCCCTTGTTCGTTTTAAGTACTTTATTTCAGTAAGGGTGACTGGAGATGAAGGGACTTATGAGTTTATAGGTGACCAAAGAGCTTGAAGCCGTACGAGGGACACAATCTAAGTCACCAAAGGAGACTAAGGGACCTGACATGACAACTGTCAGTCATGCTAGCACCATGCCATATGGTATTTCTTCCTAGAGGTGATTTCCCTTTGTGCTTTTGGGAAGTGACTATCTGGAGGTTATTTTTGATTTTGTGTTACCCGTGATTTTTAATAAAAAAAGGTAATGTGCCACATTTGTACAACTGCAATAAACATTATTGCTTTTACCTAAGTGACCTTCACATGTTTCGGCAGTGTCTGGGAGGGCATCTTAAAATTTATTTTGTTTTATTAAAATGTTACCTGCACTTTCATAGGAAGTATATTAAGGTGGTGTGCAACATAGAAAATTTAATAAAAATTAGAAAGAACATACATAAAAACATAATAAAAAACATCAGAAAAACACAGGTTGGTTAAAAGTGAAATTTGTATTGCAAAGCCCTGTCTAAACAGCACAGTTTTCAGAATATGTCTGAAAGAAAACAGAGGTGGTCCCTGCTGAATTTCTACTGGCAGGGGGTTCTACAAGGTAGGTGCTGCTATGGTAAAGATTTGGTCCCTAGTGATGCTAACCAAACCTCAGGGGCATAGGTAGTTCCAGTTTTGCCATGTAAACTACTTCAACAGCTTTATGCTATGAAGTGGTCTATAAATAATAATAATAATAATAATATATATATATATATATATATATATAACAACAACAACAACAACTCCTCACTAGAAGATCTCAGTGATCAAGGCAGTCTGTAAGATAAAAAAAGGTAAAGGACCCCTGACAGTTAAGTCCAGTCGTGAATGACTCTGGGGTTGCGGCGCTCATCTCGCTTTACTGACCGAGGCAGCCGACGTTTGTCCACAGACAGTTTTTCTGGGTCATGTGGCCAGCATGACTAAGCCGCTTCTGGCGAAACCAGAGCAGCACACGGAAACACCGTTTACCTTCCCGCCGGAGCGGTACCTGTTTATCTACTTGCCCTTTGACATGCTTTTGAACTGCTAGGTTGGCAGGAGCAGGGACCAAACAATAGGAGTTCACCCCATCGTGGGGATTCGAACTGCCAACCTTCCAATCAGCAAGCCCTAGGCTCAGTGGTTTAAACCACAGTGCCACCTGCGTCCCAATCTGTAAGATACTTCATGCCAAAGTTTTTTTGGGCTTTGTGAATTAACACAAGTTATTAACCTTGAACCTAGCTGTTTGTTTGATGTTTGTTTGTCACCATGAGTGCCCTGCTAGGGATGGTAAGGCCAAGTATACATATTTTAATAAACAGGTCCCTCTGAATGTATGGCACAGGCTCTGGCATCTTCTTTGGTGCCCTAGTGTCCGTGGCTCCCCATAGCCACATTCTGAGTAATTTGGAGTTCAAGTCAAAGGAGTTAAGGAGAATTTCAGCTTTAATTACATTAAATGTGAAATCAGTTTGTTGCATATGTATGTGCCATTGTTTCATTTCAATAGAAATATTGTTTTATTATGCATTATTATCAAACAGTTGGATTGCTTTTATAGTGTTGATTAGTGGTGTTTTGTTGTTGTGTTTTTATTTTTGAATGGCATGGTTGTATCATGAACTCCTTTGAGCATAATGGATGCATATGCAATGTATGCAGATACCTTGACTAAGAGACTAAGCAAGTGTCAAAATTTTCTTTTCTTTAAAATACTTTTACACTGACCTTTAAGGCAAAAAACCCCAAAACATTTAAAGTGGTGTATAAAACAGAAGAAGTTATACATATCCACAGTTAACTAAAACAACAGCATTTTTAATGGTATTATATCATCCAAAGTTTTGTACTTCATTATGTAAACGTGTGCTAAATTTTGTGAGGTTTTATTTGGGACCAAAGGGTGGGAATTATGGGAGTGGGGAAATGGTGATCCTGCTGAATGCGATTGGAGCCAAGCATCACCTGCCCCACCTCACACTTCACTGATACCTAGATTAGCCTTGCTGAACCAGGTCCTGTGTAGATATTTTGGACTGCAGCTCCCATCATCCCCAGCCAGAATGGCCAATAGTTAGGGATGAGTGGATTTGTAGTCTGAAACATCTTGTGAACATTGGGAAAGGCTGCCCTAGATGAACCATGCCTAGTCTTTACCATCATACTTCCTAGTCGAACAGAGCTGGGTCCATTTCCACCACCACCTTGCCAGCAATTTCTGTTTCAATCCACATGAATGCAATTCAAGTACAGTACATGCAACATGTATTCCACAAGCATAGATCCAGTCTATGCACACATCTCTATTCTTCAGTCATAAAGCTAGTTTTAGGTGTATCCATTTATCCCTTGATGGCGGAGTATTCACTACTGCTCTTAAAGATTAATTAAAATTTTCTTTTTTTACAGTTTTATTTCCATTGGGATTTATTTATGTCGATGTGTACTTTTGTTTTGATACACCGGTTAGACATTCAGGCTAAGAATCTCTCTCTCTCTCTCTCTCTCTCTCTCTCTCTCTCTCTCTCTCTCACACACACACACACACACACACACACACTTGCCTGCAAGCTAGACCATAGCATATGTACTAAGGCAAGATTTAGCGTTATTAAACTTTTATTAGTGTTTAACTTGTAATAGGTTTATCAGAAAAGTGTCAAAATGCATTATGGACTGGAAAATGATGTGCCAGTTGCTATAACCAGCAAGTTCAGAAGTAGATGGATTTTGAAATTTGTGTGAATCTATTACTTGACTTTTAAAATTATAGTGTACTTTAATTCTATTCCCTCCAGCAAATAATTGAATTTAAGCTTTAAAAGCCTTGCGACATCATGTGAGGAAGCCTGACCCTATTTTTTCTTTGACTGGTCTTGAAAAATCTCATTTCCTTTCTCTTGCTCCCGCTCTCCTTCCTTCAATGAATTTGGAGTCTTACTTTTCATGTTTCAGGTATGTAAGTGGCATGTAATGCTAACAGATATTTAGGAAACCACTTTCTGATAAATTCATGGTTATTTTTTAGGAAGATGTGTGCATACTTTTGCTGGTCATACTATCATACAAACAACTATATCTTGCAGGATCTGATAATTAAATCAGCTGATGTCTCAGTTCTAGCTAGGCACATCCTCTACATTTCAGCTCCCTTCTCATTCTTTTCCATCTGTAAAAGATGGTACCACCTGGGGAAGCTATACTGTGTGGGTGGGTTTGTGGGAGAGCTGGTGATCTTCCAGGTAATCATACCCCAAGTTGTTCAGGGCTTTTTTTCTACAAAGTACCAAAACCTATGTCCAAAATTTTATGGACATAGCCAGGATTCGGCTGTTGGAAACTGTTTCCAGGCGAAAATTGCTAAATGTCTGGGAAAAACTGGACATATGGCAACCCATGTCAGCAGTGTAGATTTCGGCGAATTTGCTTAAAAATAGCTCAGACCAGTAGTTTGGAAAACATATGTTATAAAATAAATTTACATATCTGTCAGGGAACTGACATCGGAGCTAGAGGTGGAGGGAAAGCTCTCTAATGATGCTGGAGAAGGGCCCAGCAGGGAGAGAGGCAGCTCAGCAGATGGGGAAGCAATTCAGTGCAACACCAGGAATAAGGAGGGGCAGATGGGGGAATCGGCGAGAGGGCTCCCAGACTCTTCACCGGACACCAGCGGGGAGAGCACTGGTCCTCCGCTACCCACGCCCTCCCTGCGCAGAAGACTTCCGCGCAGAGAAAGTAGGAGGAGACTGGGTGTCAAACAACTTTTATGTTGGAAAAGGTTTAAGAAACGCCCACTGACGGATTCTGCTAGCGACTGAGGCAGCCACGAATTGAAGGGCTGTCCAGACAGAAAGGTTTAACAAGGCAACATAGCCAGGAGAGGCGGCAACTTACGCACGAGCAACCCCATACCCATTATAATATCAAAATAAATGTTCGCCTGGGTAGGCTGGCTCAGACAAAAAAAGTTTTTAAGCATTGTGTAGCTTAAACAACTCACATCCTCAATGCCACTATCAAGAGCTCACATAATGTCTGTTCCACACTTGCAAGGAAATGATCCTTCGGGAGGGAAGCAGGGATTTTCAAAGTGCATCAGTTCCTTGCAAGTGTGGAATAGACATGTGAACTCTTGATAGTGGCATTGAGGATGTGATTTAAGCCACAGAATGCTGACAAAGATTTACTTTGGGAGCTCACTTAAATCTGTTTGCCTTTTGTGCCCAACATACCTGCTCTATTTTTCAGTAGAATGTTTTTCCCATTAAGTGTCTAAATTGGGCCATTGTGCACAGTCTTTCAGAAGTTCACAGTCTCACATTTTGGTCAGGGTGTGCATCCCAGAGCAGTTTTGCTGATAACAGAGTGAAATATTTATTTATGTGATGGTGCACATACTGCACTAAAGTATTTTAAAATATGTTAAGTGCCAGGTATGCCTGTTGTACTGCACTAATACACCAAGCTATTTTGGAGCTAATCTGTTGCAGCCTTGGGCAATATTTTACTTTCGATCTTCTGATGGCTATGCTTATACCATTGGCTAAATTACTGAAACTAGTGTGGTTCATCTGGCTCACATATTAATCACATGGTGGTGGGTTTTCTTCTTTGCGACTGTAATGTATGCATTATTGGCTAAATATCTGGCACGTGATTATCTGGTGAGCTCCCTTCCAGTCATTGACCAGACAACATACGCTTAGCAAGGTTACTATATCATATACCTTCATGTCTAGAACATAGCTCAATCCTGGGTTCTGTACATGTAGATATCTAGGATAAGTTAGCATAGGTTCCAGGACAGAGGCTTGAACCCCACAACTTCTCTCCATCAATAAAGTCCTTGGAGAGTTGACATCTATAGCAGAGGGGGTTTGCCTCCAAACGTCCCTGTGTTGACCTCAGTAGCAAAACACTTTGCTCAACTTTAAGAATTAAACTAGTGCTCCCTTTTGCATCCCGCCCCCATCACACTGAAAATTAAAGTAGTAGTTTGACTTGGTGAGGGGGTATCTTAGGATAATAGAATTTTAGAGTTGAAAGGGATGCAAAGGGTCATCTAGTCCAATGCAGGAATCTTCATTTTTAAAATTATATTTAGAACAGGTTATAAACTGCTTCATAAAAAATCCCTAAGCAGAGTACACAAAACATAGTTTTATAGAGTTTTCACACAGCAATCTAAAAGTCTTTCATTAGTAAAACGTTGGTGTGGGAAGAACAACTTTTAAAGGGTTGTATGGAATATATTGTTGCTTGTCTGTCACCTGTGATTTATGTGTGTCTGTTGCCTGGCTCTGCTTTTTTTGATTCCCAGTGTCAAAAGAACTGATGCAACTTTTTCTAGTCTGGATGAATAAACTTGCCTAACAAAAGCAAAAATTAGAAAACCTTTTATTCTACAAATATAAGCCAATTATACTGTAACAGGTCAAATTTTCTCCCTACAGTTTTTCTTGGGAGAATTGTTAATAGGTGCTAAGGCTTTGAGCCCTCAGTGGTTCTTGAACTGGTGATGTGAGGAATCTCAGGCTGTTGCTGGCTTTGGATTACCCTCTCAGGAACCAAGTCTTGCAATAAAATATTTGCCTTTCAAGTGCATATTTAAAATTACAGGTCAGTTTTAAAACAATGCTGTATTAGGGCTTAACTCTTTATTGCCTCTGTTTCAGAATTTTATTTTATGAGAGTCTGTTGGCATGGAGTGGGGCCTTCTTTGTGTGAGAGACAGTGAGTGGGCTGCTGTAGGTGAAAAACAGGGTGGGAGCTAAGACCATTTTTAATCCATTTGAATGTCTTGTGTTTAGTTTTTACCTAAACCTTTGGTTAAACTGGAATTGTTTAAAGCTTATTATATAAGTGTTAAATTGTTTCTTGGACCTCTTTATCTGATTCCATATCCTCTGCTGACTTACTCAAGGGTGGGAGGAACATTGGGGAAGGGGGATAACAGGTGGTGGAGAGCTCTTGTTCCACGACGAGGGACCCAGGAGAATAATGCACAGTGGGGGATCATAGGAGATGTAGTCCAACTTCAAGTTATGAAGCTGCACAGAACACAGGATTTTTTTGTTTTGTTTTCTGGCTTAACAGTGAAGGGGAGCAGTGGCTAAATTATTTTAGGTGTTTCCTTGAGTCCTTTGCGGGTTTGGTTGGAACAGTCTCAAGATCCTGAGTCTCTTTCCTGGGTGATCAGGAGTGGTGAACAATGCCTATAAAGCTGAGAGACAGGGGTATATACAGTGTAAGTATTTTAGCAGAAATAAAGATTAGTTAGGGAAATCCCTTTGCCATAGCTGCTCATTTAGCTTTTCTTAAATGTGTCTTTGCTCTGAACTATGTTATTTCAATGTCTTAACATTTCCTGAAATCTTACATCTCTGAATTAAAGCTTTGGTTTTGTTTTTTTTTAAAATGGAAATGAATTCATAGATGAAATGAATAAATAATAGTGTATTTCTGACTGATAGTTTTCCAATTACATGTTTCAACTGTTTAGATGCAGTTAATAGCCTGGAACTGTTTGAGTTTGCAGTTTTGTATGGACTTGTACACAGAAGAGAATTTTATATACAATAAAGTATACATGGTGATTTAAAAAATGAGTACTAGTCTTTCCTCTAGTTAAACATATGGCTGTCACAAACCACAACTGAATGTTTTGACCTCTAGCAGGATTTGCCAACTGGCTGAAGCTCAGTGGTACAGAAGACATCCCTACATCTGCTTTTTTGAGCCTAATCATGTGTGTCATGATTATTGTTACATAAACACATAGATGTGGATTGATTTAGTATCAAGTTAAGGTCAATTTCACCTTTAGAAGCACATGTTTTGAATATTAAATCAAAGAGTCCAGCTCTTCTGCGATATTTTTGAGACTGTAGAAAGGTGCTTCAGGGTTTTGGCCTGGGCCCATTGTTATTCTACATCTTTATAAACAACTTGAATGAGGGAATTGAAGGGATGCTCATCAAATTTTCAGGTGACACCAAACTGGGAGGGGTAACTAATGCCACAGGAACCAGAATCAGGATTCAAGATAAACTTATCAGATTGGAGAACTGGATCCAAACTACCAAAATGAATGTCAATAAGGGCTGCACTTAGGCAGCAAGAAGCGGCCGCACAAATATAAGATGAGGGACACCTGGCTTGCCAGTAGTATATGTGAAAAGGATCTAGGGGTTTTAGTAGACCACAAGATGAACATAAGTTGGTTTTACTTTTGGTGGCTATATAAGAAGGTACTGATGTCTATCTCTAAGTAGATGCAAGTTACATCTAAGCAATGATATGAAGTAATTTGCTTCAATTGGCTTGCTAAACCATGTGAGCCAATGGTTCTCAAACCCTCAGTGTGTTAGGTACTTCTCCTGCATGTGAAGACATGCTCTGGTGGATTAAGCAGATGAGACCAATAGTGGGTCCGGTGGTCAAGATGCATTTTCTGCACATGCTGTAGAGGGAAATGAGGGGCAGATGAGGCTCATCAACCTGGGAAGATAGCCCCTCTAGGTGAAGGAAAACAGAGTTTTCCTAAATCTCCATTGCATTGTGGCTATACTCATTTGTGATAAAGCCTTTGGGAGTAAACCCTGAGGAGCAGTCCATACCTGCTGCATTGTGGGACATCTTCATGAGAAGGAAAGGCTAAGGAGTAAACCCTACACAAATTCGGAGTGGAATCCCTAAGATAGTGTCTTGTAGGCCGCCTCCTAGCAACTCCTTCAGCCAAGCTGATGCCAAATGTATTACTCTGCTTTCCTTTTGACCACATCTGCGAGGGCAAGAAGGTTTTCTCTCTTTTTGTCACCTGGGCAGCCCAGGTCCTGTGCAGGCTTGCCCTCTGGAGAGGTCACTTTGATGCAGCAAAAATAATGCAGGAGGCAGTGGATGCAAGTTGCCGGTTTCTGCAGCCACAGCAGGCACTGTGATTCTCCAGTGAAATAACTTGACCCTCAGAGGCACACTCCATTGTCTCTTGAGATAAATGGAGGACAACAACAAACTTCCAAGTTTGTTGCCATCTCAGTATAGCTCTGTGAATTAAGTTGTAGGGGTGGCGTCTCATCTACAAAGGCCACATAGAATTACTCCTGAAGATGCAGAGCTGGCTCCAGATTTTGCGAGCCTTTGGGCAAAGTACCACTGATGGGCCATCTTAACTTGGAAAATGTCATATCTTCCAACTCCAGCTTGATCTCCTAAGCTTCCTGATATATGCTGTCTTGGAGAGTCAGAAATAGGAATCTGTTCACTAAGGAAATGCTTTAAGTCCAATTGCCAACTTTTTTGGCAGCCTGTGTTTTGCAATCTGTGCTGCATCATTTCACATCCGTAACTGATTAGAATGCTGTGATGTTGTTTGTATTTTCTTATTTGCTTGCATCCATTATTCCCAGCAGCTCATTCATTTAATTTGCCTCTCAGCTTTTCCAACTGTTTGAAGACAAGCTATCTTAAAATAATAGGTTGAAAAGTCACAAGGTAAATGATAGGAATACATAGATGTCTCTGGTGTGTAAAGATGCAAAGATGCCAAAATGTGGCCAGAATGGCTATGTACTACTTCCAGTTTTAGAGGCAATATGCTTCTGAATAACACTTGCTGGGAATCACAAGTGGGACGAGCACTGTTGCACCCAGGTCCTCCTTATAGGCTTCCCATAGGCATCTGGTTGGCAATTGTGAGAACAGGATGCTGGACTAGATGCACTTTGGCCTGATTCAGCAGGGTTTTCATTCTGTTCTTAGATGGAGTGGAGAAAGATGTTCTGGGTTTCACAATAGTCTGCTCTTGATTGAGGCTGCATTCACATGGCAGTTTTCTGTTTTCCTCATGTTCCCTTAACTGTTAATTTCTGCATTCTGTTCGAGCTCTCACATGACATAAAAGCAGCTTTCAGAAATATAGCATAATGACACACAACTAGGGTGCTCGTTTCTATGTTTGCTTCCAGAAATAAAAAAATTGTTGGCAAATAACATGGAAATGCGTGCTATATCCAGCTATATTTCTAGAAGTGACTTTTACATTGTGTGAAATCTCAAACAGAATGTGGATGCTAACAGGGAAACATCAGGAAAATGGAATAAACTGCAGTGTGAATGCTGCCTGAATGTTAAGCATTATTACAGAGAAAATTCTATAGGTTTCAAAAATCAGTATGTATCTGAAATACATGACAGTTCTTAAATTTTGTCCTGAAACCTTCGAGGTGCAAAACATTGAACACATTTCTTTCTTTTTTTTAAAGCAGCTAAGTTTCTGAAACCGCAGTAGGCAGTACGCTTAAAGAAGTTGCTATTAAATATGACTTCTAATGTAGGAATCTGGTTTTATATATATATTTTAAAAAACCATATTGATCAAAGTATCTTATTATTCTACCACTGTATTCCAAGCTTTCCTCATTGCTGTTATCAATCTGTGAAAAGTCATTTTTAAAAATAGTTTCTGCTATTAAATACTATAGGTGTCACTATATACACCTGGATTATTAAATCAGAGATTAATTTTGTTGCAGAAATATTTGCAGGAAAGTGATATTGTGTTATGAAAGGATTCTTTTATTTAAACGAAGCCAATATTTGACTGAAGTTGTGAGACTTGGGTATCATAGAAATATTCAGAATGGTATTCCATATCTTTTAGAGATCCATATTTTGAAAGAAAAAGGCTTAAATCAAGAAGGCTTACTTTTTAAAAGAAGGCAATTTTAAATTTAATTGTTTAATTGTTTAATTGTTTAATTGTTTAATTTTTTGATACAATGTCTCTATGTTTTGTCACAGAACAAGCATTGAATGAATTATTTAATTCTGTGTATTTCATAACGAGTGATATCCAACTAAGTCCATTGATTTCTACACAGTCTACTGTCAAGTGACATGGTGTATAGTCTTTACAATAGAATTTAAGACAAAAATAATAATTTCCTAAGGCTAAACATACCTTTCTAGCAAATAAGGGCCATTGAACAGAGTGGGCCTTACTTCTGAGTAAACATGCACAGGAATGGACTGTAAGCCCTTCTTGTCCTGGTACTCTTTTCAAAAACATCCAAGACAGTTTTGAAAGCAGTATCCTTTCTCACTCAAATCTGTTTGTAAGATAAATTGATTTGGCATGAAGCATTTCTCCTTGATACCAATATTTTGTTAAAAGTCCCGGATACTGGGTTAGTGGTGCAAAACTGATTCTGTGCCCTGAATGAATTAACGGGTTGAGAAATGGAAGTTTACTGGGAAAATTTCATTTCTTAATGTTCTTGAAGTTAGATCATATCATGTACCTAGAGTATTATTCAAATTCTTAAAAATTGTTTTCACCTATCAAGTACAAAGAAGAGCTATAAGCCAGCAGAACAGAATACAATTATTCTCCAATAACCAACAAAGGCAGCTGAACACCAAAAGACCATTATACCCATTGTTGGTTTCCTGTGAAGATGTTGATTCAGAATGTTCATATTAGTCCAGTTCCTTGGAGTACTAGTGCATTGGGCTTATGAAATATGACGAGGCCATCTTTGTGGTCAGGTACTCTTTCACTTGCTACATATGCTGAAATGTTAGGTAAGGTGTATTGTTAGCTGTCTGCTTGCCCACAGCCCTGTCCTGACAGAAGGGACACCATCTCTCTGTAGCTGTTCCTTTTCTGGCCAATTTGATGGGTTATTTGTAAAGTTATACAAGTTAAAATTAGGAAACCGGGAAATGACACCCACAGCTGAATCTGCGGCCTGAAGTGGCTTCATGTTGCCCTGTGATAAGACAAGCTCTTGACTAAAACTTTGAACCTATATACTTCATTATGACACGTCCCAGTCCATGAAGGCTTGGATTTTGTAGCTTAATCCTCAGCAGTGTGTTGTTACTTTATACCCATGTCTCTTCTGTCACTGCCTTCAGTGTTCAAGATTTTCAGTAATTCCTTAATGTCATTTTTACTGCAAAGTATGACTCCAAACTGAATCCGTTTCTATAGGAAGAAAGTTCATATTTTTAATGAATGTATAGTCAGCTTCTCCAAAGTTCAGTGCAGAGTACAATGGAAGTCTAAAAAAAGCACAAGAAAAGCAGTAGCAAGACTTCATGTCCGGTTTAATGTAACACTGAGATTTATTTGAACAATTAAACTCATTAGTTTTGTTTTAAAACACTCCCTGTTTTCCTTTACATGTGCAGAAATAGCTTTCATGAATAGTTTCACATTATGAAAAGTAAAATAAATTATTTCCCTGTCCATTCTGATAGACTTAATACACCACCACCACCACCACCAACAAAATCATTAGCTGTGATGTCCTGCTTTAATAATTTCTTCAATAGATGGACAGTTTTACTAATCTGTTCTTAATCTTGTTGGATTATAACATTTTTAGGTGAAGGAGAATACAAATGTTGCAGCTTTTAAATATATTTAGAAACTGACATAGGAACCTTAGGCTAGAAATGTGATGTAGGGGAAGTATCCATGGAAACCAAAATTTGAAGCGAAATGTTCTCAAAAAGGAAATACATAGGTGAAATGCTGTCTGTTTTATACATATCCTTTTCATAAAAACCAAGTCAAACTGAAAGCCTGTTAAAACATTTCTATATATCAGTCATACCAATTAGAGTTAGTTTGTTTGCAGTTGTAACAAGTGTATCCTGATCAAAGGATTGTTGCTAATGAAACACATTGGGTGAAATCCAGCTGTGTCCATCTGGCAGTGAACAGATTCTCTTGGCAAAATGGATACCTCTTCCCTCTGTGGTTTGCCATGCACCCATTCCTCACAATCTGCTTTGGGGGGCTTGGTGAGGGTATGAGGGCTGCAGGTGGGAGGAAAGAATGGACAAGTCCCCTCATGCAAGTGGCAGTCAGTTTACATAATGCTTATTTTGTTTACTGTTTGTAAGGCCTTATCTCTTTAGCATGCTTGTTGAAGTTTTCATGTGATTTTAAAAATGTCTTTGGTTTTCTTATTTCTCCATCACCCTTGCTTATGGATATTTGTCAGCCACTGTTTGACCAGGGCTGGAAAAGGATGTTACCCATAGAAAGAGTTTTTGCCAAGGAAATTTGGTTCTATATTTCATTACATTCTCACCACAACTTTCTTTGATGGGAATAGGCATTGGGCAGTGTTACTGTTGGGGAAAGTAATGGACAGTCTCTAGGCTTTCTACCCTTTGGGGAAATAACCTTAAGGGATTGTGAGTTGTTGCCTCATCGTCATACTTCGGGGGGGGGGTGTCATAATGGGTGGAGGTGGACCTGGTTGGTTGAAGAACCTACCATGATTGGTGGGCACTGTGGTGTACTCTTCACTTCAGGTCAACTTCTAGTTCAGGCCCCAGCACATGGGCTGAGTGGTGATGGTGCTAACGCAAGCATAGGCAAACTCGGTCCTCCAGATGTTTTGGGACTACAACTCCCATCATCCCTGACCACTGGTCCTGTTAGCTAGGGATGATGTGAGTTGTAGTCCCAAAACATCTGGAGGGCCGAGTTTGCCTATGCCTGAGCTAACACCTTGCACAGCAAATAGGCTATACAATGCATTGATCCTCACCCTATGCCTAGCCAAACCCTTAAGCTGCTGCTATGCATCCAAGTTGTGGCCTTGATCATCCCAATAAATGTCTCCATGTTTTTATTTGCTCCATATTCCACTCTCACACTCCCTGTGTACCTGGATGCGTAATATTGGTTCTGAATATTTGTTATCTGCCCGTTTATGGTGTTATGGAACACTGATTTATGGCAAATCAGTTTTTGTTGTGATTTTACATTATTTTGTTGTACCCCTCTCAGGGATTACTTCTCAATGAAGGGAAGATGTTGAGTCACATGCTTTGGCACTGTGAGGTCTCTGGAATCCTAATAAGGGTTTGAATGCTAGGAGTCCACATTCCATCCTAGTAAATTTGATAGTTTCAAATTGACCCATTGTGAAATTGAAGATATAAGAAATATATCCTATGTCCTGAGGCAACCCCAAAAGCAAACAATGCTACTTATTTAAGTTCCAATTTTTATACTGAAATAATAATAATAATAATAATAATAATAATAATAATAAATTAATACTCTGCCCATCTGGCTGGGTTTCCCCAGCCACTCTGAGTGGCTCCCAACAGAATATTAAACAGAATAAACTTTCAAACATTAAAGACTTCCCTAAACAGGGCTGCCTTCAGATGTCTTCTAAAAGTCAGATAGTTATTTATTTCCTTGAGGGAGTCCCACAGGGCAGGCGCCACCACTGAGAAGGCCCCTCTGCCTTATTTCCTGTAACCTCACTTTTTGCAATGAGGGAACCACCAGAAGACCCTCAATGCTGGACCTCAGTCTGGGCTGAACGACGGGGGCGGAGACTCTCCTTCAAGTATACTGGGCCGAGGCAGTTTAAAAACCACTTCTTTTAAAGATATCCAGTTATTAGATTTTATCATCTGGCAGAATTAATTGCAACTTTTTTCTTCACTTCAGTAGAAGAAATTACCTATTCCAGTTTTCTTTTGACACCTCAATTTATACCTTTACTCTTGCATACAAATGATTCATTCATATGCAACAAATAATTGGAGAAGGCTTGGCTGTGCTAAACTGAGATTCTAAATGTGTTGCATTTGGGCCAGCAACCTTTCATTGTAATGCAAGCTTCCCTGGGAGTCTAGAATTATGTGTTTGGTCTGTTGCAGAATGCAAACAACATCCATCAGAGAACCAGATTACAGAGGGTTGTTTGCATTATTCAGTAGGTAGCTGAAATACCACAACATTTAGATGTGAAAGCGATAAAATGCTCAGGAGGCTTTTGAAGGGTTTGTGCAGGCAGAGAGCGATTCTGTAACTCCATCAGTTTATAACCAGATTATCTTCTGAGATGTGAATAAGGGCCTCTTGTAAGAGCTGTAAAGTTCTTATCTTCACAAGGCAGATGCTGATAAGCCATTGTTGGAGGACAGGGAAGCTCAGTCCTGTTTGGCCTGAGTAGTTAATGCCTTTTTAATAACCCTCTCAGTACTGATTGTAAATGCTGATGTGTGGAAATGGAAACATTTTCTTCTGCAAACTTTCAGTAAGTTCCAACCTGATGATAAAGAAGCTCAATGTTGATTTCAGCAATGATTCCAAATAGCATAATACCACTCTGCCATCAATAAGATATTTTGGGTTGGGTTGGAAAAAAGGCGCAATTCAGGAAAGTGTTGCCCTAGTGTATTCCAAATATGGTGCAGATTAATTTTCATTAGACCCAACTCCATTGATAGAGTACCTTTGGACTGCAGATGACTCTTCTGTCACATGCACCCAATAATGAATTGATGTCTCTCAATGAGTATGTGGGCAACAAGTTTGATGCAAGGTGTAAACTTAAAACCACACAGCAGGTTTTCATCTAATAGTTTCATTCTCCATTGAGCTAACTTTAAGTACATAATTGCTGGCCAGACAAATGGCCAGAAACCATTGTGGGGGATCAGAGTCCTGTACTGCTGTATTTGCCCATTTATTCATCTCATTTTTCTGGAATTTAGTCTGCTCGTATGCTTCACTAAGGTCATTCCTTACACCAAATTCCATATTCATAGGACAAATGAGGTTAATGTGACAAGTAGTAGAAATGTTTTACTTACGATGGTGGAATGCTAAGAAGTGATCGTATCTTAACTGCACAGCTACCGGGTTCCCATTGTTATAGGTAAAAAGGTAAAGTTAGTAAGATAGTTCCAGGTATTTCAGTAGACTTTTTAAATTAAAGTAGCACAATGTACTTATTAAAGTAGCAATGAGGAACCTCCAACCTGCAAGCCACATTGGGCCCTGCAGGGGCCCTGATTTGGCTCAGATGTACATTTTCCCTAAAACACACCCACCACACCTGACATTGTAAGTGATATGGGATGTGGGACAGATAAAGACGTGGCGGCAAGGAAGTGATCAGGAACCTTAAAACGTGTCCCTGAATGCTCTTTGGCAGGTGACTCCTGCTGCAATAGGCTCTGGCAGCAACCCTCTCTGGTATCAGCTGAGATTTGTAGGGGTTAAGGAGTGTGGTGGCAGCAACTACCATATAGTTTTGGGGTGCTACTGGCTTACCTTGCTAGACAGTTGTGGAATGAAGGGTGTAAACAGGCTTTCCAGACCTCTCCCTTCTGTTGCAATGGTGACATAGGTGTGTGGCCCTGCCTGCCCATCTGTCAGAGTGACTGCAGTGGTTGAAGGGCAATTTGGATCTGGCCTTATGCACTTTTCAAAATCCTTTGCCCCAGGAGTCTAAGCCCCAGATAGCCAGCTGGCTCTTGGGCACTTGGCAACCTGCAATGGCTTCAGAGCCCTTTTGCTGTATCCAAAGGGACAGCCTCTGCACTCCTGTGTGAGCCATTGTCACAGCAAATGAAAGAGGGGCCTCAAACCACTTCCAGAGATCCCTGGGAGTGATTGTTTAAAAACTCGGAGAATTGCAGCTCTGTGAGGAAAATACCTCCTAATGATATAAGAGGGTGGCGCTGTGGGTTAAACCACAGAGCCTAGGACTTGCTGATCAGAAGGTCGGCAGTTCGAATCCCCGCGACGGGGTGAGCTCCTGTTGCTCGGGCCCTGCTCCTGCCAACCTAGCAGTTTGAAAGCACGTCAAAGTGCAAGTAGATAAATAGGTAGCGCTCCGGTGGGAAGGTAAACGGCGTTTCCGTGTGCTGCCCTGGTTTGCCAGAAGCGGCTTAGTCATGCTGGCCACATGACCCGGAAGCTGTACGCTGGCTCCCTTGGCCAATAAAGGGAGATGAGCGCCGCAACCCCAGAGTCGGCCACGACTGGATCTAATGGTCAGGGGTCCCTTTACCTGTACCTAATGATATAAGAATTAGAAACCCTGGTCCTCCTGTGTGACAGGCGGAAATAGTTACCACTATACTAACGAGGATAGGTAACTATGGGGGTGAAGTTACCAGTATGGAGCCATGTGTGCTTTACTTCTCATGACTTGTAACCATTCCTGACATATTTGAAGATGTTTTATGACTCTTTGCTGTGTTTGAACTACTATATAAGTTTTTGTTTTGAAGTGCTTTGGGGCAGACCTTCTCAACTGGCACGTTGAGGTCAGTGAGCTCTGTCCTATTGCAATAGCTATAATAAATGCTGGGTCCCTAAATCTGGATGCTGGACTTGGAAATAGTTTCCTTGGTTCTGTGGTTTATTCAAAAGGTGGTTGTTCCCCACCTGTATAACAAACAAGGTGGTGTAGATGTGAATTCTTACTACACGACCAACTCTCATCACCCTTAAGAAACTAGTGTTTCCATAATTTGGGGAGGCAGAGAGTCATGACTATTTGAAATGGTATGATTCTGATTTAAATGTATAGGACAGATGGGGCCTTATTGGCATTTTGCAATAGCACCATTTCTTGCTTTCTGAGGCTTTGGCAAAGTATATGGATGCAGTTCCACAGATATGAGAAGTAATCCCCTTACTAAGTACCACCATTTCTTACAATGAAAGAAAATGTTTTCCCCTATAAAATAGCATGGTTTACATCACTGAAATTTTAAACTGTCCAAAGTTTAATAATACATTTGGGAAATAGGACTTTTAAAACATAATCCTGCATTTTTACAATTATTCTGCATGGTTGGGGGTGCTGGCTAAGTTTCTGAATAATTGTGTTATTAACAGGGCACCACAAGTAAAGAGCAAAATCTTGGATTGCTGGAGGAACATAAAAATAAAGCTTTCATGTGTCATAGTGGATAATAAATATTTATCATTGTGCACTATACAACTCGGCATGGGCTGAGTTCTGTAGGCGAAATAGTCAAAAACAGAGGGATTTTATGTGCTCTCTATGATTGATGGTGGGTGTAAATAGGATAAATAGGAAGGAAAATTCTGTTAATACAGACAGGGAACATCATCATAAAATTGGATTTAGTCTTAGATATATTGCTGGGATTTAGCTTGTTCCCACTCCTCTTTGGACATAATTCTGAATCTAGTGTAATTGGTCAATGAATACCACAATACTTCTTGCGATTTTCAAGACTAGTCTGCTCACTTTCAACTGGAAGCTGGGCATTTAGTATCACTGTTCCCATGCTGTGGAACACTCTTCCAGCAGAGATTTGGCAAGCGCCCTTGCTTTTGACTTTCAGGCATCTCTTGAAGACTTCTGGATGCCAACAGGCCTGTGGAGTTGTAATTTAAAAAAAATGATTTTAATTGTTGTTCTGTGCTGCTTTTAATTGGTAGTTTTGTGTTTCTATATTGCTGAACGCCACCCTGGTATTTTACTAGAGGGTGGTATATAAATGCTTTTAGAAATAAATAAAAAGCTGTTAACTCAGTTTCTGTACAGGGAATTGAGTGGTGATGCCATCTTATCTTTTGCCTCAGGCAGCAAAATGCCTTGGACTGGCCCTGCAATCTTTTTTTGCAAATCTTTTTCATGAGAATACAGTAGTCCATTTATAGCTGAGGGATGTGGGCTTTTGTATTATTCTAATTCAAGTATACAAATCAAATTGTTGATTGGTGTACTTCCACATCCTATCACAGGGCCACTTGCCTGCCAGAGCCATTTTGGTTTCTCTCTCTCTCTCTCTCTCTCTCTCTCTGTGTGTGTGTGTGTGTGTATGTGTACAGGTGTGTGCATACATGTTAAATTTGGGAGCAGATAGAAGTGGTCAGGGAAAACTGAAGGGCCAACATATAACTGGATGCCTACGAAGGTTTTGGTTAAATTGATTAATGGAATATATAGAGCTTACTCTTATGCATGCTTACTCCTAATTAAGTCCCACCATGCTCTTTGAAGCTGACTCTCTCGCTAAATTTGCAGCCTTGGAGTGATCCAGATTTTACTTGAAGCTGGATGCAAAAGCTTAATAACCCCACACAGCATGGGGTTATTATGAATCAGTGTATCAGGAGGACTTTGGTTTCTGTGCTGCCGTTTTTTAAAATGGTGACACTCCAGTCACACCATACATTTAAAACCACTATACTGTATTACTTTAAACAATCATGGCTTCTCTAAAAGGATTATAGGTGATGTACAGTGGTACATCAGTTTATGAACTTAATCCGTTCTGGAAGTCCATTCTTAAATCAAAGCTGTTCTTAAACCGAGGCACGCTTTCCATGATGAGGCCTCCCACTGACGGTGCCCTTCCACCGTTCGGCTTCCATTCATAGACCGAGTTCAAGTTCGCTAACTGGAGCACTACTACTGGTTTTGGGGAGTTCTTATGCGGAATAGTTCGTAAACAGGGCTGTTCTTAAACCGAGGTACCACTGTAGTTTGTTAAGAGTGCTGAAAGCTGTCAGGAAACCCCTATTCCCCTCCCAGAGCTACAATGCCCAGAGTTCCATGGGAAGAGGGATTGACTATTAAAAAACCACTTGGGGGACTGTAGCTCTGTGAGGGAACTAGGGGTTTCCTAACAACTCTTATCACCCTTAACAAACTACAGCTCCCAGAAATCTTTGGGGGAAACCATGATGATTTAAAGTGGTATCATAGTGCTTTAAATGTACTGTGGGAATGTGGCCTCTGATGCTTTAGAATCCAAGTAATTTATGTCGGTAGGTAAACACTTTTAGCATCCAGCCCCAAAGAAAAAAGCCAACAACTTTCATAACATTTCAGGTGATTTCAGAGATGTTAGTGGGGAAACCAATGCAGCATTGAAAAGTTTAAAGCTAGAACCGCAAATCATAATAGGGAATAAATATGCCAGCCAAAGATTAATGGGTACTGTAAGGGATGTAATGTAGGAACCACAGTGAAAGGAGATGTAGGAGGATATTGCAGGCAGTCCACTTAACAAATGCCTCTCACTGCTAAGTATTAGTGGGAGCGAGCTTAATAATAACTCTGTTCAAATGCGACATTTTGAAATATCCTGCTGTTGAAAGGTGAAGCAGACCAGAATGTGTTGTCTCTTAGTCCTTAATTACCTGTATTGTTATGCGTAACTATTTTTTGTCATGCTTCCTTTAATTATGTACTTAGAAATAAATGCATTAAAACCCACCCAACTACCTGCTATGTACTTGAGATGTTTTGACAAAGCTCTTTTTCTTCCTGTCTTGCACAGGTGCCTTTCTGTTCTGTCTACTGATTTCCATGTAACGTTTGCCTTAACGTAGAATATGAATTATGTGCACAAGTGTGCAGACCCTGTGATGCAGGTTTTACATATAACTTCTGTTTACGTCTTAGACATGGAATATCCGGGGCCCATAATGAAATATGCAGTATAATCCTGTACATGTTTACAAGGATGTGAGTTGCATTGAGGTCAAAGGGGCTTACTCCCAAGTAAGTATGCACTGTCAAGGAGTAAGTCCCACTGAAAAATGACATTTACTTCTGAAGAAGTGTGTAGAGGATCACATTGTTAAAATATAAACTTTATTTGTATTAAAATGCTCTCTGTTGCCCTGATTACTTATCAAAAGAAAAAGAAAAAAAATTGTAAGTGTGTCTCCAGTTTTTCCTAAGCTCTAGCAGAGGGCGAAAGAAAAATCATTCTGCTGCATTGCTTACTTTCCTTGGATACCCTTTAAACCAACCTTCTCCCAACCAGGTGCCCTCCAAATGTTGCTGAACTATAGATCCCATTATTCCAGGTCATTGACCATGCTGATGGTGGCTGTAGTCTAAAAGGGCACCAGGCTTGGGATGGCTGGTTATACTTTGAACATTGTGTCATTTGACATGAAAGCAACTTACAGTGCAACAATATCACACTCAAAAGCAGCCTTGGGGAAAGAGTTAGGCTCTGCCTATCTGTATTTGAACTTAAAACATCTGCATCCGGACTCAAAACATCTCTTCAAAGTTTTCTCCTCCTACCACTTGTCATTCAGCTCCAGAAACACATGCTCTTGACCCAGACACGACTGACAGAGTTTTGAGGGAAATATTTAAGCATGAGAGAAGTCAAGAATGTTGAAAAACTTCATGTTCAATAAAGAGGTCATTGTGTGACTGGATTGAAGAGTCCTAATACGACAGCAAAGGAAAGAAGTTGAAATTCTGTCGTGAAATGTGTAGGGTAACGGTTGGGTCAAGTGCTTACACTCAGTGTGCTCACACGTTGAAAATCAATCTTGATGGATTGAAAAGAGTGTTTCGTTTTCATGTGACAAATGGAAGTAGAACATTGCATCCAGACTTAATAGTAACCATTAGTTTCGGTTTTTAAAAAGCTATAATAATTTTTCCACTACCTTGGAAACTTAATGGAATCTGTGCATGAGATCCATCACATTCATTCGAAATATAAATCATGGTGATATTTGTACACAATGAATTAAAAGCAAATATGAATGAAGGGAGACATTACCCACAGGCCATTACCCATGAATACTTAGTGGAATGAAGCAATAAGGTCTCTATCCTGGCTGGTGCAAAGGTCTAGATCAGAGATGCATGGCGGGAAGCAGTATGCCAGCACTCCGAGTCTGTTATCACTTACCGTAATTGCTTACAAGTACTTGATGATTTTTCTTTCATGCTGTGTAAAAGCAAATTCAGATCAGGGAGGGGGTACTCCATGCACATTTGAAAACATTTCCACCTGAATCCCCCTGCATGTGGGGACTTTTTACATCATTTTGAATGCTTTTAAAAAAAGAGAGAGATCCTCAAATGGTATTACATCCCTCCTCACCCCAATATACTTGAATCAGCTCTGATATTTGGCAAGACAGAGACTACATGGTAAGTCTTGCTCCTATGAAATCCAGCTCAGTCTTTCCTACTTGGTTTTAATCTCTGTGGGTTTAGTGAATGTTCAAGACTTTTTGTAAAATCAGATGCTACTTAGCCCTATGTGTTATCTTGAGCTGTAGTAAAATGAAGGTGGGAACTGCCGGGAGCAAGTTTCTCTCTCTGATACTTAGACAGTGGAACATATGATACAGGCAGGACCAAATTTCCTGTGGAACATTTGCAACTTGTTTTTCTTTGCAGGGACTGTAAGATAAAATTTTGGAATACTTGCTAAATTAAGTGACTTTGTACAGGCTCTTCATTAAACAAATCTCTAGCTTACTGGGTTATGAAATATTTATAATATATGCCAACTATGTATAGACACTGGGCAGCCTTCACGGGCTCTGGATTACATTGAATTTAGACTGTGTTCTTTCATTTTAGTTTATTTCATTTCATTTGTTTATTTTGTATTTATAAGCCTCTTTCAAATGTCCTTAATGCTTTTGAAGATAGTGGGAATAATTCTCTGTACATTTTATTGAATTCCTTTCAGCTACTGTTCATCACTTTTAATGTGCTTATGGCCACAATGGCAGCAGCAGTGGTTCAGCTCCAGAGTCCCTGGGCAGCTGGCAGTGACTGGAGAGGATCCAAGTCTCTGTATCTGCAGTTGTATATGTAGGTTCAGCAGCTAACACTTTAGCTGATAGGTGGTGGGCAATTTGAGTATGTCTTGGCAAATGTTGCTCAGTCTATAAATAAACAGTGTCCCTGAGGACATGTGAGTGCTGATTTCAACTGCAATAGGGAATGTCAAAGAAATTACTGGCCTTTCCTTTGAACAATGAATGTTAACTTCATCAAATAAATAATCAGTTTTTCATACTTTGTTATTTCAAAAGATATACATGTTTGGGATTTTCATAATAGGCCCTTTTTAACTGAAGTGATTGCCTCATACCTGAACATGGCACCAGCTAAAATATTTAGAAGGATGACAGCCCTTATATATTGTAGCATTTGAAATGGTACTACTGTTACGGACAAAGGTCCAAACCTGGGGTGACAAGCCAAATTAATCACACCGGGGTGGAAAAAGAAAATGTTTATTCAGATTGCAGCACTCTTTCCTATTTGAGCTTGGTTACAAGGTTACTGGGGAGACTTGTTATGCCTTGCTAGTTTCTAGTCAATCTCTAATGTATGAGACAAAAGCTAATGTCTAGTGTATGCAAAAAGATGGAGTCTTTTTGGTTCTCCTTATTATGTGTTCCCTTCACTACTGACAAAGGTTTCATTCATGATTTAATTTAACATTTAAACTTAGCCCTAGAACACAATTTCCATGCCTGGCCTCAGCCTTAGAACATTGTGACTTTAAGACTTGTTTTCCCTCACTATGCAGGAAACACAACAAAACACTTTGTTTTAAAAATTGTAGTGGAAGATTTTATGGATAACAAAAGTACATATAATGCCTCTGTTTTCAGTTCATAGAATCCTATCTACATGTCAGTTACATTTGGTGTGAGACTCTTGTTATCTTAGGCATTGTGAGGTTTTGGGGGAGAAAGATGTGGTGAGAGAAAGAAAGGAGGGTAATGATTTTTCCATCTTTTGCATAATGTATGTGCAGGAGTTTTGTGTCAGTGTCACATGGATAGGTTCTTTATCTGTTTTCATTGACGGTGTGAAAGATTGGGGAGCCCAGGACATGGTTGGTTGCATTCAGTTGATTGTAATGAGTTTTGTTTATGTGTGTGAAGGGGTGGGGGTTGTTGGGTCAAAATAGCCATATCAATTTGTATGCTGTTGTGAGGTGTGGGTGGGGTTATGTCGTTGTTTTGTTGGGAAGCCACACCAGGGCAAAAGCATCCTCTTTTGTTTGTACCCATGCTAATTTCAATTTGTTGGTTAGGTTTTCTAGTTGGGCTGTTTCCCATATGGTTTGGTACCAGTGGTCTATGTTCACTCCTGACAGGTCCCTCCTGTGTCTAGTTACGATGCTTCTAGCTGCTGAGAGTAGGCAGCTTACATAGTGTGTGTGCGTTGTTGTCTTGGAAAATATTTAATAGGGCCAGTTCTAGAGTTGTTTCTAATAGCTGTTTTGATATTTTGTGGATTTCTTTTTTGAATAATGTCCAAAAGTGTTGAATTTTGGGGCATTCCCACCACATGTGGATGTATGTGCCTGTATTAATGCAACCTTTCCAGCATTTGGGTGAGGTTTCTGGGTGTATCAGTGCCAGCTTCCGAGGTGTTAGATGCTATGTATAAATAAGTTCGCTTCTTTTGACCAAGGTGGATTTAAAGGGTGGTTTAGACCCCAATTTAGACCATTGGGAAGGGTTTATTTTGTATGTTATGTCATGCTCCCATTGGTCTTTGATTGTTGTTAGGGGGTTTGTAGGGTCTTGGAGTAGTATTTTGTATATTGTGGATCCCATCCCCTTGTTGTCTCTTCTTCTGTTGTCAGGAGAAGTTTTTTGAATGTGGTCAAAGGCCTAGAGGCTGCTGCTTTTACTGCTGGGTTATTTAAGGTGGTGTGTAGTTGGTAGTGTGTCAGGCAGGGTATTTGGGTGCCCCCTAGTTTGTCTTGTATTTCTTGTGTTGCTTGTGTAGAAGTCTGTTAGGCAGTATAAGTCTTTGGCTTGCCTTGTTTAGCAAAACACTTTATAAATGGGATTGCCTTTCTTGGATGAAGGTGTCGCTTTCAGAGAAACTTGAGCCTCATTCTCCTCTTGTTGCCAAAATGTAGTTGGTCCTTTTATTCTCTGTAGTGAGATTAGGTTGATCCTTTCCCACAGGATGCTGGGAATTGTAAATTGTCTGCTATGATTCTTCTGATAATTCACTTGTTATGGAGTTCATTTTTCATTCCAGTTGTATCTGACAATTGACCAGCTTAAATATGCATGAATCATCACATGCTGATTAATGTAAACTGCTATTAGCTATTCATGCATCATGTCTTCCTAGAACTAATTTTAAAATGTTAATGGGATTTGAACATCTTGGGGAAGAGAAAGATGATTCAGTCTTGCTTGAGCAAAGTATGAACTTCTGGCATTGTATTTAGAGCACATTTTTCCAAATGTTAAACAGATGTCTGAAAGGCATTTGAAGTGATGGACCTTCAGAGGTTCTGGTTTTATTCTCCAACCCTTCCAGTAACTCTGCAGGTTGGTGGAGAAATAAGTGTTCTTTAATGTTTTTATGGGGTAGAGGTTTTGTTTTAAAAGTAAAGTATATAGAAATTCACACTGTGGAATGTACAAGGTTATCTGTGTGTACTGTCTTGTAGATATACAATACATCCACGGTGCTGCCACCAGTTTAATTGCCTGATACATCCTGTCAAAATGAGGC
The DNA here is from genome assembly GCF_964106645.2 of Podarcis pityusensis. Lineage (NCBI taxonomy): Eukaryota > Metazoa > Chordata > Lepidosauria > Squamata > Lacertidae > Podarcis > Podarcis pityusensis. The sequence continues at coordinate 40,627,079 of NC_138031.1, read as the reverse complement.
TTGCTCAGAAACTGAGGTCCTTAATATTTATGTTGGGACCAGTTGATTCAAATTTGGTAGGTTTCTATTGGATAATACATTGGACGTTCTGCTTCACTCCATTGGACCAGAGCTGTGGCCTGATGAGTGAGGAGAATGCCACAAAAATTTAGAATGATTGTCTGGGGAAAGACCCTGCTTGAGTATAAAAGGGCAGGTCTCAGATCAGTCAAGAGAGAGCCAGTCAGTTGGTTGGTCAATCAGTCATCATATGAAGCAGTAGCAGAAAGAGCTTGGAGCTGGAAACTGAAGCCAGGCAAAAGATATTGGGAATCCTGAAGATAAGCTGGAGCTGAAGGTCTGTGAGGGAATAAGGGAATAAAGTCAAAGGTCTGCAGAGAGTGTGGGGTGCCTGAGGTAACAGATGTTGCTCTGTCCAGGTGAAGACTTTGACATGAGTCCAGGTTGATACCTGAAAGTCTCAGAACAAGAGGACCAAGTTGAAGACTTTGTGAGCGTAGTGCCTCAGTGCCAAGTGATGAAGTGGTAATTGGGTTGGAGTGACTCTGGTAATTGGGTATTGGTATAAATAACAAGAGGAGATGAATCTCCCAGATCTATTCTTTTTAAAGTGATAATAACACAGTAGCATGGTATAGTGAACACTCTTACTTAAATTAACAGTGGCAAAGTTAACTTTATTCTATAGTAACCATTCTAAATAAGTAGAAAGTTTTTATTATGTGTTAATCAAAAATAAAATACAGCTTACATTTTTGTTTCACTGTATGCAGTGTCTGTACCACACCTAATCAAAGCTACAGGTGAACAAATGCATATTATTGAATGGCATTTTTAAATATATGGTGGCAGTAGAGCAACAGGATCAAACATAGTGAGTAAATAGCAGTAGCTATAATAATCTTCCACATTTGATGGTAGTGTTGGTTGGTTAATAGAGAGGAAATTTTACATTTGGTGGCAGTATTGGTGAGATAATAACTGAGAAGCCCTCCTAAGGTTGTACAAAACATTCTCTCCTTGTTAACTTGTATCATTATGTTGCTGTAAATCAGTGCAATCAGCTCCTTTCCCTGATTCTTTTTTGTGTGTTCCTTCTGCTTGAGTAATGTTGATGTGATCTTAGTCCTGCCACTAAGTACATGACCACTTGGCATAGATACAAAATACATGGTTGTTTGGTAGAACAAACCCCGATAACATCCTATTTATTTGTTAGAAGCTGCTCAGTGACATTTTAGTCTTTCTTATGAGGTAGGTTAGAATTTGCTGAAGGGCCCCCTAGTGACCTTTCTCCAGTCAGTGAGGATTTGAACCTATTTTGTTCCACATGCATCCACCAGTGTGCTTTGTATGTTCTGTTACACTGGCCCAGTTTGCATGTAACACTGCAGCATCATATAGGGCTCATCCAGACTTCCTTTTGCACTGTGCTTTCCAGGCACTGGTCCACACCATGTCCGAATATATATTTTTTTCGTCCCAGTGCTTTCCCTGACAAAAAAAATCCACATTTTACTGCTGAATTGGAGCAAACAGCAATCCATGGAGAACCCTGTTGACATTTCCTGTGATACAACAATAAAACATGGATTTTCCCACAGAAAGTGCTGGGAAAAAACACAAAACTGCCCAGACATGGAGCTTTAAAGCTAAAACCTGTGCCTAGAAACATGGAACAAAAGGAAGTTTGGATGATCCTTTAGTGTTTGCATGGGTATCCACAATAATATTTCAAACATGCTGATGATAAAAGTAAATACTTCAAATAAGTAAACATCTATAACTAACATCTGAGAACAGACCTGTAATTTCTGGTGGATCTGTTGAGGCCTAGATAGACTCTGTCTGAGAGATTTGTATTTCAGGTTTACCCTGCCATTATTTATCAGTGGGTAGATCTGGCATCAAGACAAATATCTTCCCAATTATTGCTGAAATGCTCCATTCTTTCCCTGGCTCCTCATCCCCTCCAGCCTGTAATTAATTGCACTGCTGCTACAATTACCTTCACAGCCTCCCCTGCACTTCCATAAAAACAAAACAGAAAATCCCAATATGTCAGGATAACAACAGTGGCTTGCACTTCAGGATTGTCATACACCTCTCTGACTCCCCACTCCCTCCAGCAAAATGACTATGCTGACACTGGGCTATTTTTGTAGGGCTGCTGTAGTCCATGGACTCTCAGCCATAGCCCTTGCCCTGGCAACATGGGCACAATGATTTTATCTGCATTGGCTGAATAATTTCCAAAATATTAATAGTATAAGAGGGTGAAGAGAAAAATCCATTTTGGGGACATATGAAATAACTTGTGAGTTAGAAAATTTATGAACTCCTTTGCTGCCATCTTTTGCGTTTGCCATTACACAACTTTCCAACCACAGCTATAGAACCTTAGGGTGGCAGCGGCCCAGGAGATGGCATTCTCTGGGGCAACCCCTAAGTTGTGTAATTCACTCCTCTCAGAGGTACACCTGGCTTCTTCAGTATATAGTGTTCAGCAAATGCTGAGGACGCACCTCTATCCCCTGGCCTTTGACACCTGATATGTGTGTTTTCAGGGCCCACCTGAAATCTGTTTGCGGGAGGAGGATATGGAAGTTGGATGTGTGAGAGCCTTAAACTTCACCTGGGCTTGTTCCAGCTTGTGAACATAGCATTGACTCATGTTTTAGCATTAACATGGAAATGCCATTGTTACATTTCTGTTGCTTATCTATTGGTAGATGTATCTAAGGCTCAGAATAAGGAAGGGGAACATTAAGTCAGTCTGGTGTGTTTCAGTCAACCTGTTTGTTAACATTGTTTCCCTTCTGCCATAGAGTTCAGACTCAAATTTGTGGAGTTCCTGTGTGGCCTGGCCTCACCCAGGGAACTCAACTGCTCCAGAGATGCAAAGTGTCAGAGATGGAACTTTGACAAAGTACTGAACTTTCAGACTGTTATCTGAGCTCTCTTTAGAGATCTCTTTCTCCGGCTATTATGTTGGTTGCTGTGCTTTAAATTGAAATTATGTACCAAAAGTGAATGATAATAGCCAGACGTGTAGCAGTGACATATTGTGCATAAAAAGCTTCATCAGTTTAATATTCTGTATTACTACTGTTGAATACTATTGTGTTTGCCGGTTTTGCTGGTCTATAAATTTTTTCTAGGTGTATCACAGACTTCCAGCATGGGAGGTGGGGCAGACTTCTGTCTAAATAAGAATTTATTTTGGAGTGACTTGGTTGGTAGGTTTTAATGGGGTCTCTCTCAATTGTTTTTGTAAAATTCAGACTTCAGTAATCTCTTAATTTGGGAAAGTTTACATTGCTTCAACTGTATTTAGATACACATGGACTGCTTTTTCTTTTTCTTATTGTGCTGCTGTGTTGCTACTCTGGTTCTTTAATAATGTATGTGTATTTATGTTTCCTGTTGCTTTTAAAGCTCTAATATGCATATAATTCTTGGAATCCTTTGGTTTTGAACAGTGTGGTAAACATGTTATTATTCAGGCACAGTAGTATCTGAATAGTTAGGGTTACTTCAGGCAGATAATGAGAACTTGTTCTGTAAGCTCTCTTTAGGAAGTTAAAGAAAGCATCACATTTGAATTAAACCAAAGAGACCATCTGAATATTTAATAGTTACCACCAGATATTTCCAGCATTTCCCAAAGAATTAAAACTGGTGTTTAGCTGACTCGCAGATTATGATGAGCAACAAATATTAAGCAATTTGCTCAATTGTGCAGCTCAACTGCAGACACAGTTGAAGGAAATGGATTATTCAGCCCAATTTTGGCACCAAAATGGCCCTGGTCACCATGACCTGGTCAACCTCTTATGACTTCTGTCAGGAGAGATACATGGGGAATGCAACTTTGTTAATTCTCTTAGTTTAAGTGGATTCTGGTACCGTCAACATGGTATTCTTCTGGACTGACTTGGTGGGCTTAGGACTCAGGGCTTTGGTAATAAAGTGGCACAGCTATGCTCAGCCGATAGAGCATGAGACTCTTAATCTCAGGGTTGTGGTTTCGAGCCCCACATTGGGTGAAAGATTCCTGCATTACAACGGGTTTGAATTAGATGATCCTCGTGGTCCCTTCCAACTCCATGATTCAAGCTATTATTGTGTAGTTCCAGAAAGTGGCACTGAGTTTGTGATGGTTGCTCAGTTCCATGGCACTTGTAGTCATTCAATGCTCTATCTTGTTTCCACTACTATATGAAGCTGCTGGGTGAGGTTATCAGAGTGCCAGCAATATGCTGATAACACACAGCAGTGTGTCGTCAGAGCCGGGTGAGGATATTCATGTGCTAGTCAGCCTTTCTCAACCTTGGGTCCCCAGATGTTTTTGGCCTACAACTCCCATCATCCCTGACCTCTGGTCCTGTGAGCTAGGGATCATGGGAGTTGTAGGCCAAAAACATCTGGGTACCCAAAGTTGAGAACCACTGTGCTAGACCAATGCTTGGATGCAGTAAAGAGCTAGATAGGGGCCAGTAAACCAAAAACTGAAACCTGACAAGATGGAGGCATTGTGGCTGGTTAGTTCCCATGACCAGGAGTTAGGCAAACAGACTGTTCTAGATGGAGTTGCACTTCTCTTGAAGGAACAGGTGTATAGGGATACTCCCAAATCCAGCTTTGTTGCTTGAGGATTAAGTAGATTCAGTGGTTTTGAGTACCTTTTTCTGATTTGCCACTTATGACCATTTCTAGACAAGAGTGGCCTTGTCATGGTGAATGCAAGCTTTAGTAATAACATGCTCCTATTATTGTAATACATTGGAGATGGGCTGCCCTTGAAGATGATCCAGAAGCTTCAATTAGTGCAGAGCAGAATATAGCTGCCAGAATTTTAACAGGTACAACCAGATTGATTCTGAAAGCATGACATTGGCTGTGTGTTTGTTTTGGAGTCAAATTTTAAAATGTTTATGTTCACCCATAAAAGCCTTTAAATAGCTTTGGACCTGAGTACCTGAAGGAGAATCATCCTACATAAGCCCTAGGATTTTCTGAGGAGACTCTTCTATGTATACCATCATTGGGGGAGATTTTTTATATGGTGGCGTATGAGAGGGAGAGAGAGACCTTTCTTTACAGTGTGACTTACCCTTACCTTAGGAGCATGCTTCAATTCTTGCTGTAGTTTTTACAAATCTTCACTTATGCTCAAACCATTTAGTTGGGGTTTTTCTCTGCTTGGCTGCATGTTGGTGCATGCAATGTGTGTCTCTTTCACAGTTTTTAGTAAATGTCAGCCATACTTTGGAACGTGAACAGTTCTTTTGTGGATTAATTGCATAATAAAATAGCAAACGATAGGCTTAACAACCCCAGATATGCAAAAATAAGGCAATCATAAAAACAGCTTCCTACATAATGAGTGTTTACTATAAAAATGCTTTAACTTCAAAATGGCAATTCCATTTTGATGATTTGGCATTTGTAGTAGTGTTGTCCACTTTTACATGTTGGAGAAGTCACCTAGAACAAGACAATTCTAGCCCCCAAGGCTGAAAATATAAGTGTTGAATGTAATAGTATATATTTGAACAGGGTTCTAAATTGTGTGGAGATACTTCAGGGGATGAAAAGGCTTCCACTTCAGAAGTTCATCCTGCATCTCGTAGAAGGCAGGATGGTAATGGGCACTGAAGTTGAATACACTCATTTCTGTTCTCCCCCACACAGTGCTTCTAAAGTGAGTGATTATAATGCCCCGAAGAGAACTTAACTGTGAATTTATCAGTCTTGTGATTGACATGAAATCCACACAATTTGATAAAGGAATATCTGAAGGATAGTTACTGGGTGAGATTGGGCCAGTTCTTGGGACTCAGCTAGATTTGGTAAAGACAAAGTGTTTTGAATGCGTTGTACATGCGGTATGACACCAGATGACGCTGTGGAGTACCATCTTCCCGCAGTGTCTTTCCCTGTATGAGTTTACAATGCGTTTAACTGAATTGCTTCTTTGACCTGTCTAGATCCAGCCACTGTCTCTCAGCCTGACTCACATCATAAGGTTGTTGTGAGGATAAAATGGGGACGAGACAGCCATGTACAGCAACCTGAGTTCCTTTGAGGAAAAGGTGGTCTATAAATGTAATAAACAAAGAAACAAACAAAGGAAGAAGACGACTGAATGTTCCTCAGTTTTACTGTATTCTGTAGTATTTGCCACAGGCTGCTAACATTTGCTCATATCACAATGCCAAGTTCGGTAATATCGGATCCACAGTAATATGACTTCATTTGTCTGTTTGTTTGCCAACTCAAGGTAACAAAGTACATTTTAATTGGAGTTTGTAATTAAAAATATAATTAAAAGTTTGCATTTAGATTCCTGGTTGGAGATATTTTATTGTTTTGGTGGTCTCATAGTAATAACAGAGAAAAACGAATCTAACCCTTGAACAAATGGGGAGGCGGAGTTTTGTTTCAGCATCATTAGGTAAGCCCATTGGCACGGAAATTGGATTAGTGCTCCACCTCATGTGTGCTGTAAGCAAATCACTTGCGAAACAATAGCTCTGTTAATCTGGACCTAACTTTTAAGGGGAATGCTTAGTTAAGTTCTACAGTGTTTCCAAGCAAAGATGTGACATTTCCCAGAAAATTTATCTCCTGTTTTCAAGGAAATTGAGTTTCCCTTTTTTGTATCAGATTTTTTGGAAGATCTGTACAAAACTTTCACATTGCATCATCAACCCCCGCCATGTGTGAATCCCTTGCAGATTATTGCAGTGCCTGGATACAGAGTCAGGTCATGCATCCATAGTAGTGACCAGAGGAGGAATGACCACTGGGAGGTGTGCAGAGAAAAGAAACACCTGTTGCATCTGTAGCAGCACAACCAGACACCTTCATCTGCCCCAGCTGCACCAAAACATGCCTCTTCCATATTGGTCTCTACAGTCACAGCATGCACTGTAACCTTCCAATAGTTTGATTTCACCCCCAAAGGCACACTCTTCCTGTTAAGTTCTGGCCGAACATATCAGACGACACAGCGATTCTTCAAACAGCTCTTCTTTATTCTGAGGCCAAAACTGAACTGAACTGAGGAGCTTAGTCAGCCTGCTTATATAGAGCTCCAGTACCTTGTTACTGTAACAACTTTATAAAACTATCCAATCACTGAACGTCACTTTCAATCCTTCATTTGCATAACTATCTACAGTATCCCCCTGCTGGCCCAGGGTGAGAACTTCAGTACATAACACTTCCATTGTCTCCCGACAAGCAAGCATCAACAAGTTAAGAATGAATGTATCCGTTTTCTCAAAGATGTCTGTGTGGCTGAAGAGTCATTGAAGAATGAATGTAGCAGTTGCACTCAACGTTGGCCTGACAAAATATTTATAAAGAGTAGGCAAATAAATCATCTTTGTGAGTTGTTTCTTTTTGGTTGTCTATAAATAGACCTTTGCAACATTAGTCAAACCAGCAAACCCAAATTAGATTGATGTAACACTTCAGTATACAAGCCACATATACTTGCCCTTGTTAGGAATAAATGTTGATGATCAAAACTATCTGCCATGGCTGAGTCACACACAGTTCAAAGTCCTACCAGAAGTCAGAGCCTGCAGTCAAGCTGGAAGGTCACTCCAGAACAGAAAAACAAAGTCAAGAATTGGAATAAGCACAATCAGGAAAGACAGTTGCCCAGGAAAAGTAATTGAACAAGCAGGAAGCCTCTACAACTGTTTCTGTTAAGGAAAGTCAATTGCCAAGAGTTGAGTGTCTGGAGATAGTCCAGTACCTGAGAATCCTTTACAACCTAAGGAAATCTTTTCATCTGTAGCCAGTGCATTTCCTCTAGAAAAAAGCAGGTGCCAGTACTCACCATGATGTTACAGTAAGTGCTACATTTTTAACCAATGCTTTTGGGGAAATGGTCTGGTACTGAGTACCACTGAGTACCCGTGAGAAAACCACTGACTGTAGCCCTGTGTGATAAAGAGCAGGCAGTGCACAGAGGTGTGTGCTTTAGGTTCTAGCCCTTGCTGCAATGGACAACTATCTTTTTTGTGAGCTCTCATTTGTATCACCCTGCCAAATAGCAAGGAAAACCTTACAATGAATCAAGCATTAAAATAGCCACTTATTTGGGCTCAGACAGCCAGTTTACCCAGCTACTATACATCATTAAGTAAAGGTAAAGGGACCCCTGACAATTAAGTCCAGTTGCGGACGACTCTGGGGTTGTGGCACTCATCTCACGTTTCTGCCTCAGTCCAGTATACCCGAAGGAGTGTCTCCACCCCCATCGTTCTGCCCAGACACTGAGGTCCAGTGCCAAGGGCCTTCTGGTGGTTCCCTCGCTGCGAGAAGCCAAGTTACAGGGAACCAGGCAGAGGGCCGTCTCGGTAGTGGCACCTGCCCTGTGGAACACCCTCCCACCAGATGTCAAAGAGAACAACAACTACCAGACTTTTAGAAGACATCTGAAGGCAGCCCTGTTTAGGGAAACTTTAAATGTTTAATAGACTATTGTATTTTAATAGACTATTGTATTCTTTTGGAAGCTGCCCAGAGTGGCTGGGGAAACCCAGCCAAATGGGCGGGGTATAAATAATAAATTATTATTATTATTACTGACTGAGGGAGCCGGCGTACAGCTTCCGGGTCATGTGGCCAGCATGACTAAGCTGCTTCTGGCGAACCAGAGCAGCACACGAAAATGCCATTTACCTTCCCACTGGAGTGGTACCTATTTATTTACTTGCACTTTGACGTGCTTTCAAACTGCTAGCAGGGACTGAGCAATGGGAGCTCACACCGTCACGGGGATTCGAACCGCCGACCTTCTGATCGGCAAACTCTAGGCTCAGTGGTTTAGACCACAGTGCCACCCGCATCCCTACTATACGCCATAAGATTTAGATAAATAGTTGTTTGTGTTCATACAGCCTCTGTTGAGTCAGATCTCCAGAAAAGCAATGGAGTTGGGATGGATTACTCACCTTTACAAATATAACCTCTTCATGAAATATGCATACTATTGATTTAATGAATGCTGCCAGCACTTAGAGGGGGTGTGTGTAATGTGTGAACTGGCCCTCTTACAGTTGAAACTTTTTTCTTCTACCAAAATGTAATAATAAGATGGAGCTAAAAAAGTTTTTCAAATGCACATTCCCCAAAACACTTGAAGCCTTTTTATTGGCCGGAGTAGGGGATGAGATACCAAAGAAGGCCTATAATTTATTCCTCTATGCTACAGCTGCAGCTAGAATAGTATACACCAGATATTGGAAAGAAAAAGGTATTCCAACAAAAGAACAATGGCTGTATAAACTGATAGTTTGCAGAACTACCAAATATGACAGCCAAAATAAGGAATCAGGATGAGAGACAAGCAAGAGATGAGTGGGAATATTTAGAAGAATATCTAAAAAGAGATGACACCAAAACTATTCTACAAGTAGGGGTAATACTTTGAGCAACAGTTAACAACGATGAAATCGATGGAAGGAAAATAGGGTAGAAAAACTAATGGATATGCAGCAAAACAAGGTATACTGGAATGCCATGGAGTGATGGACTGGGAAGTCTGTGTAGAAACAATGTATGATGAAAAATATATGATGTGTAAATTTAAACTGGAAAATGTAGTAGTAGTACTGTAGTAGTAGTAGTAGTAGTAGTAGTAGTAATAATAATAATAATAATAATAATAATAATAATAATATATGGTGCTTCTCACCATCCCTGCTGGTTTAAACTCTTTGTTTATCAGTTGTAAAGTCAGTAAGGTTCAACTCCTTACGCAGTGCAGCACAATACACTGTTTAGAGTGAGATTATGGGCTACGCTTTCTGTTGAATAAATTACATCCTCTCTCTAGGGCTTTGCAATTAGAAAAGAGTAGGAGAATTGTGAAGGAATGTGTTAATGGTGGTATGTTGTTGTTTATGGCAGCCATTCTGTTTTCTCTGCAACAACATCGACAAACCAAGATCTGTTACATTTCTCACTGAAAACAAATAAATTAGGGTGAGATTACACATACACATTCATCTCTCAGTAACCACAGTATCACAAACAACTAGATTCAATTACTCCAAGCAGATCTTTCCTACCACTCAAAATGAAAGCTTATCCTCCCCGCTCGTCCGCCTTGAAGGCAATTCACACTTTCAGCTGGAATTCATAATCTGAAAAGTCATTGAATGATGAGCAATCAAGTGAAACATTTTAATGTGCAAATCTGCCTTTGGCTTCATTTTGTTATATCTGCCTATTGCTAATCTTGATGCTTTCTAAAAAGCGTCTAAAAGTATTGCTGTATCTACTCCAGCTTTTCCCAATTTGGTGCCCTCCAGATGTTTTGGACCACAAAGTCTCATCAGCCCCTGCCAGCATTGGTGGGCCTAATAGGAATTGTATTCCATAACATCTAGAGGGCACCAAATTAGGCAAGGCTGCCCTACTCTGTGGTGATAAGAAGCCATTGGGAGAGCTAGTCAAGTTTTAGATTCTGCGCTTCAAGACATGAAAAAACACAGGATTCAGAGGGGGAAAACCACTCTGGGAATAAGATTCTGCGACAGAAAATGGAAGGAAGGGATAAAAGAAGAAAATGCAAACAATTTAAAATTAAAAGAAATGTCAAAACAAGTGGGAAACTAGTTGATTACCATGACTACTGAGAACAGAACATAAAGCAATAAGATTAAAATACGGAGTAGCAGATTTAACAGTAAACATTAGGAAAGCAACATTTAGCTGTTTGAGCTGTTCAGCATTTAAACAAGTTGTGTAAGAATTGTGTGGAAACACTTTCCTTGGAGATTTGCATAATATATGTTTTGTGTTCAGGAAAATGTTCTCAGCATTACAGACTAGATTTCATTTTTTTTTAAAAAAAAGACAAAACAGGTTTATTGGCTTAAATATGTTGAGCCCTCAAGAGTAAGAGCATAGAGGGAATTCAGGGAAGGTTTCTTAAGGAGTAGTTTTACCACTGCCTCCTTCAAACAGGCAGGGACCACCCCCTGTTGATCACCTCCCTGGCCCAGCCACTGTTCCCTCTCTGCTGGTTTTTATCAGCCAAGAGGGGCAAGGGTTTAGAGCGCAAGTGGTCGCCCTGACTGATCTGAGCACCTTGCCCACATCCTCGAGCCTTACCAACTGAAACTCATACAACGCAACAGGACTTGACTGTGCTTTGGTCACCCCAAGATGTTCATAAGTTTGTCATGCAACAGGATATAGGAGAAAAGTATGATGCACCTCTGAAGACAGGAGACACCTTTCTCCTTGATGGAATTTCTCTTAACCTAATGCTGTTCTTGAATAGCTACTTTCTGGGGAGCATGCCTAAAGCCACTATTGTGTATAGTCAAAACACACTGGGTGAAATGGTGGGTTGCATTGCCAAAGTGTTTTTTCTGGATTCCCGCCTTATTTTCACCCCCCCTCTTTTTAATGTGCCTAGTGCGTAAAGCTGAATGTGCACAAGTTAAATGTGTGCAAGATGTGGGTATAGCAACACCCCTGCCTCAGTATAACAAATGGCTTGTATCACTTCACATTTTGTGGGGAACCTTTTGGTCCCCTCTGAGTATCATATTAAATGATCAGCAATTAAATAGTATCCTGGAAATCAAAAAGCTGGGAGTTCAGGAAGATTTCTCCATGGTTTAGTTTTTTTGTGCTTGCACAGTTTTATTTTCTGTCCTTGTCTTTACAGTCCTCCTTGTCCGTGGAATCAGTATCACAGGGATCTGATACATTTTGTGTTAGTTACGTTAGATTACAACAGCAGCAGCACATTCACACTGCTGGACTATTTCCCTTGTTCTTTTTAGCAATGATTGGGCACAAAGAAGTAATACTGGAACAAGGCTAGTTGCTCAAAACAGTAATCAAAGGCGGGGCAGACAAGGGCCATGCCTGAGAAACTGTATCTTCACTTAATACACCAAGATATGAATGAGCCTTGTACCTCCACACACATCCATTTCACTCTGCCCTCCATACCTGAAACCAGGAGCTAGTGTTTATAGTATGTAAAAGGTTAAAATGAGATTTACAGCAACTCTTGCCCCTCCTACAACATGGTGGGATTTGTGCTGTGTGTGCTTCAGATTTTTGTCAGTTCCATTCTGTGTAAGCTGACCTCAGAGCTTAATAAAGTAGCCATTCTGCTGTTCTCTTCAAGTATCACTCATTATTTCCAGTTATAGATTGCTTACTGTGCTGCTAGAGGTAGCCTGCAAAAGGACTTCTGCTAGTGCAATGGGGCTCCCCCTTTTTCTCCCTGCCCCACCTCAAATTGTCTGTGTGTCTGTATTTGTCAGGAGAACCCCCAGAACAGCTCACGGAGGCAACAGGTTGAGAGATAATTCCATCAAGCAAGCAGAAATGCTTCTGCTGAAGGAGCAATCTTCTTAGTGCTATGTTGAATTCTTCCCACTATCTGGAGACCTCAAAGCCATCTGTTGTGGTGCATAATTAACAGGAAGGTATGCAAGTGTGTGAGTAGATGCATGAGGGACCCACTTAAGAATATTACATGGTGTTAGAGTAGGCTTGTTCAACATCAACATCCCTGCACAGTGTTTATGGTACAAATATAGTCTCTAGGGAAGCTAGTTAGCCTTGAAAAAAGCCAGGATATGAAGACATGGTTTGAAATTGACTTAATATCCAGGTTAACCATAGTTTCCTAGTTTGGATGTAACAGGAAACTATGGTTAACGGCTTGCTCAACTGGAATAAAGTGGCTGTGTTTGAAGCATAATTGGGCTGAAACATGAGTATCAAAAAGTAGCTTATGGAGGTAGTTTTCATGCACCCCCAATAACTGGGCAATTCTCACTAGATGTGTTGGGTTGAGGTTTTGCCTTCCAGGCAGGCCATCCCTTTCTTGTGTTCAGGTTTCTGCAATTCATTATGCTCGGTTACACATATGATTGTCTAATTCAACAGCTGTAGTACAATATGCAAAACCACAATCTGGATTTGGGTGATAAAGCTTCATACGGTTTGAAACTTTGCAGCTTCAGCCACTAAGGAATGCTGTGTTCTGCAGTTTCATGACAACTTCTAGGTTGTGAAGCAGTCTTACTAATGAGCTGTTATAGAGTCCAGTCCATTCTTATGTGCTTCTTTATAGCAGTGTTTAAATCAGCCATTACTAGCATGAACTAGGCACTGTCTTCCCTAGTTGGGAAGAAGTCATGGCTTGCATTGTGCTGGAAGCAAGATTAGATGATGCTGTTAGTCCCCTCATGATCTTAAAAAGAAAGAAAGGAATGTATTATGCTTCGATACAATTCCATATCTCTGTGTAGGGACTGTGAAGCAAGTTCCAATATAAAAGCTAAACGTGATGGCAGCCTGCCTTAAGTAGTCTGTTTCAGCATTTAAAAAAAAAAAAATCAAGTAAGAATACATAGAGGTTTGTTTTTTTAAGATGTTAGGAGCCCTGTTGAGAGAATGTTATGGCGAGCATGCTAGCATAATAAATTATATAGCTTTTATTGCTGTAAAGCATTCTGAGTTGTGCATTTGCACTATAAGGGTGGGATATAAGTGTAAACATAAATAAAAAAATGCCTGTAGCTTGTTGAAAATTGTGTGCTATAACCTGTGTTTATAAACATAAGCAAGACAAAATTCCTTCAGTGGATTCTCTTGGTTGTGAAGAAAACTGAACCTGCTGATCTAATATTAGAAAAGGCAGTGGTGCCATCACTGCAAGACTTGGGTGCAGATGTCCAGGGCCCTGCTTAGCAGATCTCAGAACCACATTAAACCAGCATCAGAGTGCAAAGTTAAAGCAATGCAAAAGCCTTGCGATGCAAGAATGTTTGGACTATTCACTTAAAGTCTAAAAGAGGAAAATAAACAAGCTTCCTTCAGGAGGGCGTTCCACAACCTTGGCATTACTATTGAAAAGGCCCCGTTTTCTGATGAGCTTTGTCTCTGAAGGGTTGGAAGACTCATGTGGGAGAAGATATTCTTTCAAATAATCTGGTTCCAAACCATTTAGAGATTTATAGGTAATCATCAGTCCCTTACATTGGGGCCAGAAGTGACTTAGAAGCTAATGAAACTCCTGTAACAATGGAGCTTATTGGTTTCATGAAGCTGGTTATAGCCAACATCTTGGCTACTTCATTTTACATGAGCTGAATTTCCTGAACTCTTTTCAACGGCAGCCCCACATAGAACAGATTGCTACTCTCCTGGGAGACAGTGGAGGCAGGAGGAGTAGATGTGGAATCCCTTGACTTTCCAGCAGCTTGACCAATCTCTCTCTTCTCCTGTACCTTTCCTTCACTCTGCATTCCTGCAGCTTCACCTGCCTCAAACTCTCATCTCCTGGCTGTTTATAGATTCCCCCAGTTCACTGATTCCTTCTTCAAAGTCAGTCTCCAACCACGCTTCTCCTGGTGCCCACGCATCAGTATCCAGCCAGCACTCCTCAGTGTCCAGCCAGTTCCTGAAAAGAACCATGGCAACTAGTTGCACACCATTGCCAACCTGAATATGCCTGTAATTGCCAGCCTTTTCCCCAAATCTAGTGGAAGAACATTTTTGTCCATCACTTCCCACAACACAGATGCAAATGTATTGCGTCTATAGGATTTCTGAATATTTGAAACCAGCATGTTTCATACATTGCAGATATGGCAGCTGTCATCTTGATCAGCTGTTGGTACTCTTGACATTAGCCATATTTTCATAAACTGATTTTGCTAATAAGAGGTGTGCACACAATGACAAACCACCCTTCTGGTGTTTTGCATGTACAATATGTTGTCAGTAAATTACAACTCAATTTCCATTTAGATTTAACTGTTGTAGACTTTCAGACAGATAATTTGTCAAGAAAACCAAGAGCATAAAGGGAGGTTCTGGTAATAGTATGTTTCATTTCTTTAATGTTTTCAGGATGATTAAGAGGTGTGATATCCTCAGCCCCTGAATATTTTTTATTTAAAGAAAGGTAATACTACTACTACTATATTTTTCTTGCCATTCATGCAGTCATATGGTAACAAGCTTGTCAGGATGAGGGATAGAACATTCAGGCGTGGCAGTTTTTACAAGCCTATAGTGTGTACTGTGGCAATAGCGTTTGCAAAAATGCCACATTCATTGTATATTTCATGCTTCAGACTCCATTGAGAAAATGAACCTGCAGTTATAGAATTTAAAAGATGTGAAGTGAAGTCAATCTCATGTGCAAATCTAGTAGAAATGTTTTGTTCACTCAGTTTCAATATATTCCATCGTGAGAATCAGCAGAAATACTTCACTTAAAGGAGTCTCGGTTCTGCTGTTTAATGAAGACTGTCAATGACGCTTACAGACTGAATGTGCTTGTGTTACTAATTGTTTTGAATTAAGTTCTCCTGATTTTTTTTAACTCTCCAAAACTGAAGAGTTGACTTGGTTTAGAATGTGAAACTCATCAGCGCTGGGAGACTACAACTATTCCATCACATCCCAGCTAATGGGAGATAAGAGAGTGTAAGCTAGCTGTGCCCATGTATGAAGAAAGCTGTAATATGGGGCAAAGTTAGGGAGATTTAGAACAGAAAGGCAGAGAGAGGTGCAGGTTCTTTCTTCAGGAACAGTTAGAAATTGGTTGGGTGCCAGACAAACAGATAGATCTGTTAAAGGGATGATGATAATGCCCCCTTTGACTTGATCCTAGTTTGGGTGCAGGATTTTGGACAGGATGCTAATGTGACCAGCCTCTTTGAAGTGGGGGATGGGCAGGGAATACATAGAAAACCACAGCAGCCTCTTAAACTACTAGGGGGACTAGGTTAATTGTGTGCAATGACTGTAGCACTAGAGTCAGGCAAATTTCAACTTACTGAAACCAATGGACTTAAATACACTTTATGTTGGAGTGCATCCATGGCACTGAATTGTGCCATCTGTGACCCATCTCTCCTGTCTGAATTATTAGCACAGGGATCTAAAGAGTTCTCATATGCCTGACATGATGTTAGTCTGCAGATTTAGCAGGCCTGACACTTGCAAGCCTCTCCATCTGGGAACACCTTTACAGTAGCTATTAGTCATTTCTGTCCTGTCAAAAGTACTATCTTGCTTGAGTAGAAATAAAGCTGTTAGGGTTGGAAATTTTTGGAGTTGCAATCTGGTTTCAGTATCTAATTCAGAGATTTCCTGTGTCCTGATTTACAGTGACTTTGATCAGGAATGAATTGGCATAAAGGCTGATCTCACTTTGAAGATTCTACTAGGCCAAGGGCAAGATACATCAAGGGGACGCAGAGATTATAATGTGCTGCAGCTTTGAGATCCGTGAAGGGTTTGAGTAACCAGGAACTTTCAGTTTACTAATGTCACCAGCAAAAAAACAGGAACAAAACTCCATGACACAATTATGGTGAAACCAAGTTAATTTTCTTGCATAAGAGTAGAGGTAAAGAAAAAAAGGATGTTAATTGTTAATTTATTCTTCCAGTATATTTTAAATTATATTTTCTAACTTTAAATTCACCATTAAAGTACATAGAGATGTATCTCTGTAAGGAATCATACATTCTGTCTGTGACTTTTGTGAATCAAAAGCGTACATGAATCTATAGGAGTTAATAAAATTGATGGAATGATGTAAGTGAAAACTTACTTTTGCACTTTTACCTCCAAAACTCCAATAGGCTATTGACACACATTGTGATTCTAAGCAGGAAGTGTGTGATAGAATGCATCAGTCCAGTGATGCATCATGTTGTTCAATAAATATGCTAATAATCTCCTTTAGGCATATTTAGAATATCAGAAAATTCTCTTCTTGGAGCTTACATGTTTTCACAGCAATCATCTGTAAATACATTAAATTACAGTAATGCTTTAAATGTTTCTGTATTAATCTTGTTAAATCATATATCAGCCTGTAGTTCAATAATTCAAGAAGCAAAGTAGTTACTTATCTTAAATTGCCAGCTGAGGCTTTCAGATTTTATTTGTTTGTATCTCAAGTAGAGAAAGTATTGAGCAGGATTTTTGAACAGAGGACTGGGCTGTGAAAGAAAGTTAACAGGGGAATAAAATTATGAACACATGCAGGCAGTACCGCTTCCCTTTTACTTTGTCAATGATTGTCAATAGCTGTGGCTCCATAACTATATATGCTGGGGATTTTCAGAGCAGCATAGGGAAATGATATTGAAATCCTATTGAATGTCATGAGTATTGGGGGATCTAATATTTTCTGCTCTTGATTTCCATTGCATCCCAAGCAGTTTTCCACAGGTTGCTCTTGGCTCAGAAGAAAGCAGATTCTTCTGTTCTTAACTTGACAATGAAGTCTTCTCCAAATTAGGTCCAAGACAGGAAGCAGAGTTGTATCTGGGAACAGATTGTCATTTTGAATAGCTCCCTGCCCTCTACCTGTCCTGCTCTGGCCACATCTGGCATTATTAATCTGTGAGCTAGGTGGGTCAGGTCCCCCAGCAGAGTCCATTGCAGGCTTAGGGCCTCCCTCCCCAATACAACAGAATGTTAAGGAGTCCATAAAGCCAGGCTGAGGACAAGCTAAGAGAATGCAATCTAGTGGCATCATGCATAAACAGGATTCCTGGGGTCAGCAGCTGAAGAGATCAATTCAAATTTGGGGAAGCTAAAGAAGTCAGGCTCATGGAGTTGAATGAGATGTGCTGTTCCAGTGTCTGGCAGGCTTCAACTGCAGCCTGATGTAGCCTGGTCTCCCATACCATGCCCAAGACGATGCTTGAATGTGCTCTTAAGACTCCTTTCTTCTGAGGCATCTCATTAGTCTCAAGGAGCCCTTTAAAGTACAGGTTGTGTGGTGACCTTGGCCTCTCAGGATTGCACTCCCTTGTCAGCCAGCAGCCTGTGCTTGGTCCTTCTGGTGCTGATACTTTCAAGCCCTGGAGAGTGACTTTGCCATCCCTCTTACTTTGCCAGAGGGTCCTTTTTCAGATGTGGGTCATAAAACTACTCGAGGGGTTCTCCAGGCATCTCCTGGGTGTAGACCTAGGGAAATCCCTCCCAGCCTTTAAATACTGATTGGGGTGCTCTTGTCTGCTCACCCAGGTATATAGGAACATAAAAAGCTGACTTAAATTGAATAAAAAAAAACTTGGCCCATCTAGTTCTGTTTTGTCTACGCTGACTGGCAGTAGCTCCCCAGGATTTTGGATGAGGTTCTCTCCCAGACCTACCTGGAAAATGGATGTCAGGGATTGAACCTCAGACCTACTGAGCAATGACCCTTCCCCAGGTCCTGATCAGCAGATTCTTAATCCGAGGTCAGTCCAGCCCAGATTGACACTACCTCAGGATGCTTGATAGTAAAATTTGCAATTTCTGAAATGTCAACAGAGATTCAAGTTGCTTTTCTTTTCTCCTTTTCCAGCTAAAATCTCCAAATGCTTCAATTTTCTTGACCAGCTTCTGTTCTTGTAACGGGGAATAATGACATCAAATTTATATGCACTCATCCCCTGTTTAGCAAACCATTACTGGCATCTGAGTTTGCTCCCTATGTCTTTCTGACTCACCGCAAAAAGACAAAATCTAAGAGATTGTTCTGTTCATTGTTCCGCCCTCTAGGGAAGAAGCCAGCAGTTCTCTGGTTTCAGTCTGCCTACTTGCTTGGACAGAACTTCCACTTGTCCTAGTGAGTGAATTTTACAAGCCTTGTGGCTAGAAATGTCAAGTGCTATGAGAGCAGAAAATTGCTTTGGACTGAAAGTAGCATTTGTGTGAGGGGCTTAGGCTGAAGGAACATTGTATAGCACTGTGAAAGAAGGAAACAAGAAATGGTATCCTTTATGTGTCTCTTTCCACTTGCTTGCTGTTGTCCCCCAGTAATTTTGTGAGCTGAACTAGTGGCTGTAGATTTTCCTTGGACCTAAACATGTCTTACTTGGCAGGTGAATTACATGTTGTACACTTTCAAATATGATTTAATTTTAGTGCTAGGGATTGGTGGGGGGTGGGGAGTCTGCTTGGCAGTAGATTTTAAAATGGCCTGCAGCCAAGACAACATGAAGTAAGGTGTTCAGTCTGCACAGAAGTCACCGTGAACAGTGAACAATGATGATTTTAGTCTTTGTGGCCACTTGTAGAATGTCCTCCCTAGGGAGACTTGCCTGGCAAGAACTGTGATTAGATTCCCATATCAGACGAAAAAATTCTATTTGCCCAGGCTTTTAACATTTACTATCAATTAATTGTATAAAGATTTTATCTGCTTTGCTGAAATTCTAGGTTGATTTTTTTTATGCTGTTGTTCTTCTCTGTTCAGATATTTTCTGACATTTTATATTGATGTTTTACTATTCTGGCTGTATGTTTGCCTGATAGACTTTTTTTTTGAAGGGCAGCCTAATCCTTTTTTAAAAGAATAAAATGAATATGTGTGGTTGCTCCATTTTCACCAAACAAGTGGTTCACGTCCTCACTGAGAAGCACAAGTAGGAATGCCAAGAAACACTCAGTAAAGTAAAGTAAAATATTATTATTAATAATAATAACAACAACAATTGCTTCTACAGTGGTACCTCGGGTTACAGACGCTTCAGGTTAGACTCTGCTAACCCAGAAATAGTACCTCGGGTTAAGAACTTTGCTTCACGATGAGAACAGAAATCGTGTGGTGGTGTCAATGGGAGGCCCCATTAGCTACAGTGGTGTCTCAGGTTAAGAACAGTTTCAGGTTAAGAACAGACCTCCAGAATGAATTAAGTTCTTAACCCGAGGTGCCACTGTATTTCAATACAGATGGTACACAGCAGTGGTCATAGTGGTGGTGGTGGTAGTAGTAATGAAATGATAACCTTGAGTTCAAACTATTTGCTCTGTTAAATATCAATTGAAATGTTATTCAACTTCCACAAAGGTAAAGAAGTATGAATGAATATGAAGAGCACAGGATTTATTTCTTTCGTTGCTGGATTCTTGGTACATTTGAATAGGGAATCCAGAGTGTGTAGCTCCCATGCATTCATTGCCCCACTTCTCACCAACAGAGTTGCAGATGGTTTGATGCACACAGTTTTTCCCTTGCTGAGAGCCACAGAGCTCCATGTTATTCCTGGCTTCAGCTGGGATGGTGTGTGGCAGCTCCTGAACAGGACCAGTCAAAGGGTGTTTGTATTGATCACGCACTCCTCAAGCAGCTCTGCCATTTTGAGAGGAGCCTGCAAGCCCTAATTTGCACAGTGGCCCACAGTGACTTCAAGGGACTAGAAGGAAATCCATTGTTTAGTCTGTTACATGGCCAAATAATTGCCATCACATTTTATGTTGCAAAACGGGTGAAAAACTCACATTTAGAGTTGTTTATTTTAAAAATCATTTCTACGCTGCCATATAAAATATCAAAGTGGTATACACTATCAAACATAAAACATGATTTAAACCTTTTTTATATAAAAAAAGATAATAATTCAGGTGACTGGCTAATAAAAAAATAAACAGCTGCAAAGGCTTATCAGCACAAAAAGTATTCAAGAAACACTTGAAAGTTAAAAGCGAGGGTGTTTGCCAAATCTCTGCTTAGCTGCCTCAGTTCTATAGCTATCTGTTGGTGGGAAACAAGAATGCATAGGGGGTGCTAGCAGATGGTAGCTGTTTAAGAAACAATGACCACAAAATCCTTTGTAAATATAATTTTTGCAGATGTTTCTCAGAGTGTGGCAGTTGTTCCTGTTTGCAGACTTCAGACAAATTTGTGCCTGAATCAAGGATCTGTCCCTTCCCCCCAATAAATCTATGTTTCTAGTATACATGAAAATGTATCCTGCCAAGAGCTTGATATGTTTCATTGTAGACAATTAAGATTACAAATAGTCAGCGGTGTCATTAGGCACACACAAACAGCTGTGTTAGACATCCCTTGCAGGGGTGATGCTTCAGTAACAGCAGATGGAATGGCTTTTCATTTATTTCAGTTTTCCTTTCCCTTCCCACTGACAGGCATATTATATACAGGGTGGTGCTGTAAGATAGACATCGGTGGAAGAAACACCACGGAGATGGAAGTGGGCCAAAGCAGTGGTTGAATTCTGCATAGTATACTCAAGTGTGGCAGTTTAAAGTCTATCAGATTTATTGCAGCATAAGCTTCTATGGCTACAGGCAGAAGTTGCATCCTGTAAAAAGGATGGAAATTCTGACTTTAAAGTTCTGTAAGACTGTGGTGTTTTTTTCTCTGCAGCAGATTAACATGACTATTCAGTGTTACATGGGTGTTGCACAGAACATGAATGACTATTCTAGGCCTGAGATTGTTTAAGGAGCTGTCTTGCTTTCAAGGTGGTAAGACATGGAAGCTGCATACTTCTGGGGCTGTCCCACAGCCCAGAATTTTACTTGGTTAGACAGCCCTTGTTAAGTTCCCTTTGTCTGATCATGTAACAGTCTGTTATAGGCTGCTTACACACTGTATCTTTAAAGCACATTACAGTGGTACCTCAGGTTACATACGCTTCAGGTTACAGACTCCGCTAACCCAGAAATAGTGCTTCAGGATGAGAACAGAAATCGTGCTCCGGCGGCGCGGTGGCAGCAGGAGGCCCCATTAGCTAAAGTGGTGCTTCAGGTTAAGAACAGTTTCAGGTTAAGTACGGACCTCCAGAACGAATTAAGTACTTAACCCGAGGTACCACTGTATTCCCCTCAAAGAATTCTGAAAACTGTAGTTTGTTATGGGTGTCGTAAGCATTGAAACTCTGTGAGGGGCAAACTACAGTGCCCAGAATTCTTTGAGGAAAGAATGTGCTTTGAATATGTCCTTAGCTTTGAATGTGCTTTGAATATGTCCTTTTCTGCTCATGAGTCAGAAAAAGCAGAAGCCTAGATTCAGATGCAAATATAGTGGCACCTTGGTTTACAAAAACCTCGGGTTACAAACACTTCGGGTTAGGGACTCCACTAACCCGGAAGTAGTACCTCGGGTTAAGAACTTTACCTCAGGATGAGAACAGAAATCGCGTGGCGGCAGCGTGGGGGCAGCGGGAGGCCCCATTAGCTAAAGTGGTACCTCAGGTTAAGAATGGTTTCAGGTTAAGACCGGACCTCCAGAATGAATTAAGTTCATAACCAGAGGTACCACTGTAATGGTTTAGCTCCGGGTAGTGCAGCTGAGGGATCCTGGAAGTCTGAGGTGGAATCTACACACATATAAAAAACACTGTGAAAATGCTTTTAAAAAGATGTTTTGAAAAATACATTGAATTTGGCATAGCTCACCATTGTCATCTCATGTCACATTTGTATATTGCACTTTACAACACATTTAAAACATTTTATTTGCAGCTGTATAGCTGAGTCCTGAAGGAGCAAAGTGGCCATGATTTCTGCGTTGAGTACCTGCATGCTTTATGCTTTGCATTACATGTGAAATGGGTCTGTGTCTAATCAATGGTTTGTTTGTTGCAATCTTGCCTGATCCAGCTATCACAGTTCTGTCCTGAGCGCTGACCACAGTGAGAGTTATACTGCAAATTGATTTCAGTGGTTCATTCAAAGTAAGATCAAGGTCTGAACCAGCATCTTTGTGTGTATGCTATGCTTATCCATCAGACTCCAAATGGGATCTCTAGCTTGGGAATCTAAGAGGAGGAATTCTTAATAGCCTGGTTCACCTGCCTCTTGGTCTAATAAACTATGGTTGTTAGAAGTAGAAATCAGCTATGAATTTAAGCACTTCCTCACTCCCTTACACTGAATTTCTGAAGAGACTTCCTAGTTTACTAAGCCACAGTTTCTTGTGAAGTCTCAACCAGAAAACTAGTTTGAGTCTCCTCTACAACCCGTAATTAGGAGCTAAAATTTTGCCCTAGTTAATAGGAAGCTCTTAATCCATAGTATCCCTCTTTGGATGCCAAAGTAAACCAGTTTAACAAACTAGGTTATTCTTTATACAGCTTGAGCACATGAAAGGAGGAAGGAAGGGGAGGAAGGTGCACTTTAGTGCTTGCTGCAGATTTCCAGGCCAGAAGTTCATAGTTTTCTGGGTGGTGAATCACCTTTACCAGGCCAAAGAACATTATGGCTCATGGTAGTACAATCAGAATGTTAAGAGTGGAAACATTTCTAGTTATATGTGAGTTACAATGCACCTCAAATTCTTAATAATAATAATAATAATAATAGCAATTGTATTTGTGGAGATAGTGGAAAGAATTCCCTTTATTAAATGTCTCTGTGTGCTTGAATATGTTAAGATAAGCTCAACATAGTTTTCATGAAGAATTTGAGTGCTTTATAATTGAGAAATCTTAAACTGTATTGATTATGCAGAAATTTGTTATTTTAGATTTATTTTGCTGCTATCCAGGCTTCAAGATTTTTGTATCAAGGATTAAAGACAATGTTTTTAACATAGCCTTTCCATAATACTGTGAAAAGGGTATTTAAAGGGGGGAAGGTTCACCACGTGCACAGTTTAATGCTCTATGGAAAAAGTTATACACACTGGGCCATTGTAAATATGCTATTAGTGAATGTATTGCTAAATTGAATTTCGGCATGCTTTCCCGTTGAAAAGCCATCTTAAAGTACTTTGAGTATTTACTTTCTGCCATATCTTGGACCACACTTAAACAATTATTTAATTACTCCATTTGTAGCTCACTTACTTTCTATGGATCTATTGTATGGTTTACAATAAGGAAAATCCAAATTCAAAGAAATACATAGACATAGATATACAATAAGCACAATTTCAGATTATTTTACACCGAGACAAATCAGGACAGAAGTCCCCTGACCAGCCCTGTCAGTGAAAACCCTGCAGAAGGATTTCTGCATGTGTGATGGGTCTTTTCTCCTCTCCTTCCATGTCTCCTGCACCCCTGGAATTGGCTCTGGCAGGCTTGGGAGAACCCCTAGAACAGCACATGGAGGGAAGAAAGGATGGAACACCTGAAAGAGCACAATGAACATTCCACCCACTCTATCCATATCCATATCCATTATTCAAATTACAAAAAACCAAACCTTTCAGCCTAGCATCTTCACTCAAGCTTCAAAATGCTGGGAAATTAGTTGTGAAAGAACCACACAAGTAATAGATTCATTATTTAGACCAAACTAAGGCCTGGGGCTGGTTTCAGTCTCTTAAATCCGGCTCACGGACCCTGCCACCTGCTTGGTCAGTCCCTGTGTGCTGCGGATGTCTTGTCGCATGGGGACTGACTTCCACGACGCTGGCGCGGCTTCTGGGAAGGTGGTGATGCTGGTGCAGCTTCAGTTTGGCTGCAGGAGCAGCTGGAAGGGCAAGCTGCACCCCACCTGCCTAGTGCTCCACGTGCACGGCCTGCTCACCAACCTGGCCTCGTATGACGGGCCACAGCACGTGGTGCACACCACCTGGGAGCTCTGCGGGGGTGGACTGATGGAGTTGCTACTGCTCGTCAACAACAGTGGTGAGCGGTTGGTGCTAAGATGCTCTCCTGAGCACGTGCAGAGTGTGTTCCTCCTCCAGGTCCGGAGGCAGCTGTGGGACCAGCTTGCAGGGTATTTATATTTTTCAAAATATAGTCCAGCCCCCACAAAGTCTGAGGGACAATGGACCGGCCCCCTGATGAAAAAGTTTGCTGATCCCTGATTTAGACAATATGAATGTGATATAGAACCAGTGGCATTGAACAACCCCACACCATGAAAAATAACAAACATCAACCCTAGTAAGTAATTACAGCAAATGAGCAGAGACAGATGTGGAAATAGACATAAGACAAATATTGTCACCCCAGCATGATGATCCCAAAGGTCACTGTGAGCTCAGTCCTTATAGCTGAGAGCTACAGGTGGAGCACCCCTGTACTCCTGCTTTTCAGCATGAGTTAGGCTGAAATAAATACTGGTGTGGGAGGGAGTGGAAGGAGACAGATGCTCATGTAGCAGATCCAGCTGAACACATTTCCTTCCCCTTCTGCCCCTCCCTGCCCTCCAGACAACATGAGGTACTTGGGGTCAGTTTAGATCTGCAAGCAACTTCATAATGTTCAGGAGCAGATTGGAGATGCTGAACCATGTTCTTTTTCCTATCTTCCCAGAAGAATCTTAAAAGGTTTAATACTCTAGTCTGCCTCTCACAAGGATATAAGTCATTTTGGTCTGTAAGGATTTTGGTACATCTATTTTCTTCTCCAGCAGAGGTTCTTTTGCACAACTAATTTTTCAGATGGTTCCAGCTTGAGGGGCACAGCTTGCTAAAGGAGTAAGTGGGACCAAATATCCCCAAAACAGTTCAGAATTTATATATTGTTCTTCTTCTGCTGCTGTCTTTGTCTTTAAAATTTAGAAAGCTTAAAAAAATGGAATGTGCAGTTGTATCTCCTTATGGATAATAATCCAATGTCTACTTAATATAGAAGAAGAGACTAGTGGCAGTGCTTTTGAAATGGAAATGAGAGAACTCATATACACCAAGGAAATGAAATGGGGAAGAATTTAAACCAGGCTTCCCCATCCTGGTGCCCTTCTGATGTTTTGGACTTCAAAACATCTGGAGCTGGAAATATTATGTGGGGCTAATGAGAGTTGTAATTCAAAAAGTCTGGAAGGCAGCAGGTAACAAATGGTTAATATATACAAAGGAAACCATAAAGTCAGAAAACAGTAATGGTGGGTGATTTTAATTAACCCATTTTGAGTGAGTTCAAATTTCCTCACATCAAGCTGTTCTCTTGCAAGGAAGCCCGAAACAAAAATATCTTGATTTTCTTTTAAGTACAGATTAAGATGTAGTTCAAGTGGTAATTGTGCAGGAACCACTTGGTAGCAGTAGCCCAGAATAATTTTAAGTAATCATGGTTACTGAAGGAATACATCTGTCATAAAGCCACTTTCAAGCAGGGAGGGAAGTCGACCACATGCCCAGTTTATATAGTTAATGTTGAGCCATTTCTCTCTGATTTGTACTCCATCGCTCACCAACACTGCATCCCAACTTTTCAATTTGCCATTTGTGAGCCAAGGGAGAGTAGATATTTATTCCAGTATTCTCCCCTTCTCCAGCATTTTATTTTCCCCAGCTGTGGAATAAGGCTGGAAAAGAATTAGAATGCAATAAAGGGAGCAGATTAGAGTTCACACGCTCCACTTTCTTTTGTTTTCCACTGTAGTGACAGCAGCTGGCCAAAGGTGAAGCATAAGCCATTGCTACTAGCAGGGGGAATTAAGTATTGGCGGAGTTGCATGAAGGTTAGGAAGGATTTGAGATGTAACTAACCAAAGATATGAAAACCAATTAGGATTAAAGGAAAGAACGAAGCACTTTTGAATCAGAAACTCTTCCAGAGGGTTGATTATGCAACTGGGATATAAAAAGATCATTCATGAATGATGCATGTATTATAGCAGATGGTTGTTTACATGGCTGGATCATTTGGGTTGATTCCACAGCCAAGAAGTATTGCCCATGTGGGGGCCCTTAGATTTTGTTGGACTCCATCTCCCATCAGCCCTAGCCAGCATACCCAATGATCAGGGAAGATGAGAGTTGTAGTGTCTGGAAGGCATCACCCTGACCACGCCAAAAAATGGTAAACCAAACAGCACTGAGAATACTGTTTGGACCTAGTGGTGCTTAGATCTCAAGTAAGGTTTCTGGGAAAGATCATGTCTGATACAATGCAGAGCCACCTCCATTCGGTGTAGAAATACTGGACTAGGTGGACCAGTGGGGAGGCTGGGGAGGCAGGAAAGGCACCAATACTGGGACAAAAAAGAAAATCCCACCTAAGAGCACTGAATTAGTGCACTTACAGCCGGGGTAGGGAGTCTGTGTCCTGCCAAGTGTTGCTGGATTTGCCATCATCCCTGACCATCATCCATACTGGCTGATGGGAGTCCAACAACATCTGGAGGGACACAGATATCCTGCCCCTGACATAGAGTCTTCCTTTCCTGGTTCCTAGATAGGCCAGTAATTTTGCTCCATATAAAGCAGATGCCTAGGTCCAAATGTTGCTTTTGCAACATTTTCTATAAACAACCTGCTGTCCCGCTTTGCAAATTTAGACTTTGGGGGCGTACACCCATCATTAGCCTTTGTTTGACACAAGCAGGCGCAACCGTACTTGTAATACTTTTGAATATGGTACCAGGAATTGAAATGTTAGAGTTATTTCACCATGCTGTATGGTTGGGATGACACTTTGGTCAGGCATGGACCAATCTTTCATTATCCATTTTTTAATATATATGCACACTATGTCTTCTGAAATTCCCAAACACATTGATAGGCAGTAAAATACCTGGAAACATATTTAGGTGAAAAATGTAATACTAAAACAAAATAAAACAACTAGGAAGTTTATGCAACTATAATCTATAAATACTAGGAGAAACAAATGAATACTATATCTGATCACCTGCATTGAACACCCTTCTCAGTATTGCTTTGGAAATTTCATGTCAATTTCTGAGGTTCAGAACAGAAAAATCTATCAGTTGCAATCTCGGTCATGCAGAATAGTCCATTATGGAACTGAAGAGCCTTAAAGGAGACATTGTAGAGTAGTTTAAAGCCAACAGAACTATAGGGAGTTGACCTACTGATGGTACTCCCTGTGCAGAGCTAGCTCTGTAAACTTGAACAGGTTGTAAATCTGCTTCCCTGGCTGACACATGGCATGTTCTAGGGAAGGGGTTGAACTCAAGAGCAAGTTTTGTATTCTTTATCAACTTGCAATGTTGTTTAGGGTAAACACTATTTCAGGTATAGGCAAACTTGATCCTCCAGATATTTTGGGACTACAATTCCCATCATCCCTGACCACTGGTCCTGTTAGCTAGGGATCATGGGAGTTGTAGTCCCAAAACATCTGGAGGGCCGAGTTTGCCTATGTCTGCATTATTTCATACTTGAAAACCATATGCATTGTGATAAGGATGGATGGATAATAAGTTCAACAGGTCTGAATCATTCAAGACTTCCACAATTACACACAGAGATATTTCACTGCAGAATAGTAATGTGTGATGTGTTTTCTTAGAGTCCTTTGTTCTATAGTAGCCCATTCTCAGCTGGTAAGAGGATACTGATTCATTTTTAATACACAGTAGGCATCCATACTACTGTGGTGTGATGTGAAATTTGGCAAGCACAAGCATAACAATGAGATTGTTTAGTAAGTTGGCATTATGCAAAAGCAGTGCCTGCTATGAAACTGCCGTATTTTCCATGCATAGATTATTACAGATATCACTTTAATATGTTTAAAAAGCATGATCATTATATAAATACTGAGTAGTAGGGCTTTGGAGTTCAATTCAGATGCCACTAAAGCAAGGGTAAGGTAGCTGAACTATGATCTAGTGTCATGTCTGAATTGGCAAGCCATGGTTTGTGAAACAAAAGTACAAACTATAGTTTAAAGTGGGTTTGCTAGCCACAGTTTGAGCTAGCTGTGGTTTGATGTCATATTTGAATCGTGAAACCGTAGTTATAGCTATTGCTCAACCTCTAGGGCTTGCAGTGCTAGGAAGATGAAAAATAAAAGCAAACAAATAACTCTAAACCAAGGTTTGCCTGTACATCTAGAAGCTCAAACTGTGCTTTGAATTCTGGATGGTGCACAAAGCAATCCTGTGAGTTGTTTTCATCCATGCAGAAAAAAGCAAAAGTTATCAGACCGAGTTATGGATGAGTTTACATTGGATTGTGAATATAAGATGAACAGTATCTCACTAACAAGGATAGTATTTAAAATGTGTTGCAGTTGAGAGAAATTGGGTATGGACTGTAGCAGTGTGGGAGAGAGCCTTCTTGGTATCAGGATGAGCAATGAAGCTTGTATGGAGGAGGACTACACGTGCAGTTCAGTATTTGTGTAGGCCTTCTTTGCACTACTGCGGAATGTGCAGGCACGAAGGTGATACGGTCCACAAGTTTGTGTGACTAGTGAGTGTGATCCCGCTACCTTTCTGACATATTCACTGGGGTGTGTGTGAGAGTGGACAGAGCTGAAATGATATATTGATCAGGACAAAGGTGATACCCTTAGTATCATTCCTTCTGTTAATCTGCTGTTGGCAGCAAGCTGTAAGAGTGCGTTTTGTTCTAGACTTATTTCTCTTAGGCTGTTTTCTTCCCATTTGGCAAACTTCTGCATTCTGGCAGGAGTCAGACCCCCTCAAAAACACTATGAATTATTGTTTCTTTGCCATAATTTCACAGAAATTGTTGCCCAGACAATGGGTAAGATGTTTTTATGCATTTCACCTTTCTGGCCTCTCCTTTCTCTCTTACGAGAATCCCACTGCTCTGCTTTGACTGTGGTTTTGTGTTACATCAGCATTAGTGGTAACCACAGTTAATGCTAATGAAGTTCCCTCTTTACTGTGGAAGCAGCATCAAATCCTGCCCCAATATCTTGGTTGAGAAGGAATCCTGCTGTGACCAATTTTGTGTAAACCCCATTGAATACTTTCAGAGAGTGGCAGGATATAAACTCAAGATATTGCCCAGTAGTAATATTCTTAAGTCCCATCTGCACAACACATTTAAAGCATATTTATATTACTTTAAACAGTCATGGCTTCATGTAAAGAATCCTGGAAACTTTAATTTGCTAAGGGTGCCAAGAGTTGTCAGGGCACCCCATTCCTGTCACAGAGCTGCAATTCCCAGAGTTCCCTGTGATGAAGGATTGGCTGATAAACCACTCTGAGATTAGCTGTCTGAGGGGAATTAGGGTTTCCTAGTCGTTCTCAGCACCCTTAACAGTTCCTAAGATTCCTTGGATGAAACCATTACTACTTAAAATGGCATGATACTGCTTTAAATGTGTAGTGCAGGTGGGGCCTTAGTTTTAGCTCTCTGGTTGTTAAAGCTGATATAGTACATATATTTTATGCAACAGATGTTGCTTGTCAGCCCTATGGCTTGTAGTGGATACTCTGTATAACCACAGGATGAAGTTAAACCCACTGATTTGGATGGCTTTAAAGGGGGGTTTGATCAATTCATGGAGCTTAAGGCTATCAGTGGTTGCTAGTCATGAAGATTGTATTACCTCTAGTATCAGAGGCAGTGTGCCTTTGGTGGGAAACATGAGTAAGGAGAATTCTGTTGTTGCATTCCAGCCCTCCTGGTGGGCTTCTGCCACTCTGTAAACATGCTGCTGGGCCTTGGTCTGATGCAGCAGAACTCTGGTTTGTTTGGTTTGGTTTGGTTTGTTTTATTTAATTTTTTTATCAAAATGGGTTTCATGCCTGATTGTAGTAAAACTTCTATGTAGTTTATATGGTATAACATTCTTAACATACTCAGGAGAGTATGTGTCTATCTTCTGTTTCCACAGTGTCCTGACATACCTGTGTTTACTGAAAGAGATCTGAAGAACAAGCAGCACACACTCATCTGACCTTAGGAAAACATCAAGCGCCAGCTATTTAAATTAACTGTTTGGAAGGGTTTACCCATGTGTCTAATAGCACTGCTGAACTGTTTATCAGTTTCTGAAATTCTGGTAAAAACACCACAACCCATTGCTGCATGTCTCCTGCGGGGTGTGTGCGTGCACTGTGCAATAGGTTTTTCTTACTTTAGAAAATAACTTTGCAACAGTCCCCAAGGGTGTACAGCAACTGGCATCTAATAAACTCCTTGTAACATTTTCTCTCCGCAAAACAAAATGCTAGGAATAAAAGGTTTTGAAAATCCTTTGGTGCTTATTTTAGTGTCTTTTGCCAGTGTGTGTCAGAATTACAAACAATACAAATAAAATATGCATTTGAGGGGTAGCCAGCATGGTGCCCCCGAAAGTCTTTGGACTTCAGCTCCCAACAGGCATAGCAAATGGCCGGGGATGATGAGAGTTGCAGTCCAGCAGTATCTGGAGGGCAGCAAGTTGGCTTTCCCTGAATGTAATCAGACTTGAATACATCACTGAAATGGTAAATGCTTGCCTGAGAGTAAAGTCTATTGAACTCAGTGGATCTTATTTCTGAATAAGCATGCATGGGATTGCACTATAACAGTAGTAGATTGTCAGTAAGACTGTACAGTATATTACAACATAGTGGACTTTGTTTTCCTTTTCCTACCAATAGTACATTGTCATCCCTCAGAACCAGTGAATTGTGCCAGAAAAACTTCTTTCCTGCCCTTTCCGTACAGTTTTTCCCTAGTCCTCACGCTATCCCTTTCCTTCCAACTGTTAGAATATTTGTGAATATTATGAGATCACAATAACTTCCACTAAGCATCTGGATGCTACTCAGTTTTTGACTGTGATTTCCCAAGAACTAAGATATTGTTGCACTAAACCTTTTCTAAGAGTAGTTTCATAAGGAGCTAAAATGATTATTGTTATAATAATAAAGACACCTTGCCATTCTTGGTCAGCATCTGCCCACCGAGGCTCTGGGAAAGTTAGAGTGGGGGAAACTCTCCCACATGACAACTGACCACTTCATCAGCCTCAGCTGGTCGTGGGGGATGTCAGGTCCGCGGTCAATCCATTTAAACCAACTGTGCTTGGAAACAGCAGCTCATTCAGTCATTGGATGTCCCACCTACCCTTGGCCCTGCCTGAAAGTAAGCAAGCAGTGCATAAGCAAGACCTTGCCATGGAACTAATCTGTCACCATACTCAGGGCCAGGGAGGAATTTGCCTGAAGACTAGGGCCGCCTCACCCTTATTGCTGTTCCAGGACAGTCCACTCTGCTCTATCAATAAATTCACCATCTTGCCCAGTAGCTTGAAGTGTGGATAGGTGGACCTCCAGTTGCTGTACCTTCTCTTCCAGCAAGCCAACAAACTTGCACTTGCTGTAGGTGTAGTTTTGCACATTTTCAGGCAGGAAGGCAAAACATGGTACAGGTGTTGCAGGCCACTGCAGCAGCTCCCTCACCATCTCTTGGTCCTATGTACACTGTGAGACAGCACTCTGGACACTTCCCCCCTCCCAAAAATAAACCCCACCAACACGCCCTTGCAAATGCCCCTGTTTACAAGTCCTGGTCATAAGCTCCCAGAGGTTGTAATCAGCGGAGCACACCTTCACCTCTTTTAGGGTGCCAGAAACCACCAGTTCCTGCAGTGAGACACTTGCCACTCCCAAGCCCGCCTCACCAGTCTCCTCTAGCTAACCATAATAAGCCATGACAGGGAAGGATTGAGAGAGCAACTGATCAGTCAAACTGCTGAGTTACAGGACTTGCCTGAGGTCAAGAAAGCACTTCCACTGTTGGATCCTGGCCATGGTATGGTAAAGCATTGTTTAACATTGTTTCAATGGTTTCCTTGGAGGTTTACCATTCAAAAGAAAGAAACAAGAAAAGACAAGATCAAGAATTTGTCTTGACAGATGTCCCTGAATGGGGGAAACTGTCCACCCCACCCCCTGTTCAAATGTAATAGCCCTACTCTTGACCACTGAAATATTTGGATCTAGTTCCTGCTTTTATGTTTTGATCATCTTTGGTTTCCTGAAGAAATTTAGATAAGATTACTCTGATAGTAAATACTAACTTGACCTTTGTCAATATTTCAAAGGCAGAAGAGCACATTTGAAAAGTCATGCTTGTAGCCCTCTAAGACAGCAGTTCTATGAACACTTATATAACAGAACGTCCCAGTGAAATCAGTGGGGCTTTACTTTTGAGGAAACTTGCGTAGGATCTGGCTGCAAGCGATTTAACAGGAGGCAGGATTATTGTAATGTACATTTCAAGATTCACCAGCATGCATCTTTCCACACACATTTTCCTTTTGTGTAGTGGTTCTGTTTCCATCACTAAACTTTAGGCATGGGTTATTTTTAAGTCATACCTAAGAGAAGCCATGGCAACCATGGTCAGAATAACCTGAAGTGCATTTTGATGCCACATGCCAATGCACATGTCTGCCAAGGACATATTTTATTTTGTACATTCTATCTACCTTTTTATTTTTATGCTCATGCTTAATTTGGAAAAACAATACTTTTCTCTCCCTTTTTTTACACATTCTTTTTCTATTTTATTATTATTTTTAATTGGGCTGGATTCAACTATCTGGTACCAGTAGCAGAAGCCCCCACAAAATACTTCTGCTAGCTCAATGCAGCTTTCCTCATCCTCCTGCAGCCCCCCCCCCCAATATTTTGGCTGGGGTGCATATGTCAGAAGATCCCCAGAACAGCACACAGGCAAGCAGAAATGCTTGTGCTGTTTTTTAAAAATTTTTTTGATGTTTTATTATGTTTATATATATGCTGTAAGCCACCTAAAGTGGCTGGGGAAACTTAGCCAAATGGGTGGGATATAAATAATAAAATTATCAAAATTATTATTATTAGCACTGCTAGGCTGTAGTCCTAGCACAGTTATCTGGGAGTCAGCCCTATTCAATTTATTAGGATTTGCTTCTGAGTAGACTTAGTTGAGATTGCACTGTTACTTATTACTTGAAATGAAAACAGTGATGAAATGAAATGAGTTGAGAAATCTGCCAGTGTGAGCAAATTTGCAACATAGAAATGTATTTCAAATGTGTTTTATATGATGATTTTGAAACTGGGAGCTGACAAACTGGTAAGTTTTTGGATGTATCACCTTTAGTCATAGATTTTAAATGGAGAATTCATTCTCAACACCTTTGTGAGATGTGGGTTGAAAGTGAGCTGGAAAACAGTGACTTGCCCAGTGCTACCCTTCAAGTGTGTTGCCTTCAAGCCTAATCTTCTTTCATGTGTGCCATGCTGACACCAGCAAAGTTACCCTTGTTAGCCCATTTCTTATGCCACCATGCAGTCATGAAAAGGAGTTGGGAATATTAAACCAGGGCCACAGCTGAAATTCCCATCATTTTTCTTGGAGTCTAGCAATACTTCAAAAGCCACAGGCTCCCCATCCTCTATCAATGCATAAAGCTGCTGGATGCATCAGAATTGCCGCTTTGCAAATACAGTGGAACCTCAAGTTGCGGACGTAATTTGTGACGTAGGCACGTCCACAACTTGCAGCATTCGTAACCTGCAGCGCCACGTCTGCCCACACTTGTGACTCGATTTGGTGCTTCTGCGCATGCGCGAGTGGCGAAACCCAGAAGTAACCCTTTCCGGTACTTCCGGGTTTCCTGCAGTCTGCAACCTGAAAACACATAACCCAAAGCTTTTGTAATCTGAGGTACCACTGTAGCTTGAGCTCCAAAACAACAGGAAACCCACGGCAAATGGTAATCTTACAATTTGCAGTGAAGGGGACATAGGCTTTATACAAGGTGATAGGAGCCCAACTTTAGCTCCTCGGTGGAACAAGTTTCAGCTCCCTCCTAACTCTCCTCTGGATGATTCCACCAACCCATTCACCAACCCATTCATAGGGGTTACATATATGTGCTCAACTGGCCATGCTCTTAACTTAGATTGCAAAGACTGACCTGGGACTGAGGCATATTGAACTCTGTGGAACTTAACTTCTCAGTCAAAACTCACAGGTTTGAACTGTTAGCTATTACTTCTCAGGGCTGCTTTTTGTGGTTATCATATTTCCACTTTCTTCTTTCTGATCAGCATTTGACGACTTTTGTGAAATCTGCTTTTAAGTCTATTTTCCCCATCTCATTCTTGTTGTGGTTATTGATCTATTCAGTCTTCCTTATCACTCCTTGTGTGTCCTTGGGTTTTGATTCTCTGCTCTTGCTTCTTTCACAGCAGCTCTTTCTTCTCCTCCTTCTGATGATTTTGCCCCTCCTCCACAGCCTGTTCATCCCTCACTTTCCCACCTTCATACTCTCCAACAGTCTATGTTAGAGAAACAGAGCAACCTTCACAAAAAACTTGCTGCCGGCATGACTTTATGCACTGTAAATTCACGCTTGTTTCATTTCTGGGCTCTTTCATATGCAAAACAGGCTTATCTTTCATGGGTTTTTTACTTCATCTAATCCTTGGGGTATTTTTTTATTCTAATTCCCATTCCCATTTTTTCCAATTTCTGCTTCTCCTATTCAGTCTTCCTTTCTCCTCATGAATTTGCCTTCTTGGTAAGATAGAATCTATCAGTAATACAATTATGACTCCCTTATCACCTTCTGTTCCTTTATTTTGTCTCTTATGCTCCCTCTGGCTTAATTTTCTTCATTTTACTATGTTATCTTTGGAGATTTAATACCTCCTCCACCATTTAAACCTATTTGCCTCCCCCCCTTACCTCCTACCTTTCTTCCTCTTCCTCTGCTCTTTATTTTTTCCTCATTTACTTTATAGATTCCTTTTTCTTCCAGTCTCTATTCCTCCCATATTTTTTTGCAAACATTATGCTACCACTGTTGTTGACCTTGTTGATCAATATGGGTAATACCGGGTCTCTGAAGGGTTCCACAACTGCATTCCCTGACAAAGGAACAGCAGTCCTCTAGTTGTCTGGAACTGCTACAGCATGGTGCCCCAAGCCCTGTCACTTGTCCAGAAGGTTGGTTAATGATATCAAAAGCTGCTGACAGGTCCAGGAGAATAAATTGTGTCACCCATCCCCCCCCCCCCCCGCAGCCAGGATGGATGCAAACAATTTTATCCTCAAGGAACCTAGCAAAAGTATCACAGCAGGCTACGGAGTGAGCAAAACTTACACTCAGGTTAGTACTAGAATGCAGCAGCAGCAGCAACAACAACAACCACCCAGCTGGAAAACTGAGGATGAAAGAGAAATAAACATTTTTAATTTCTTTAACCACCATGCAATAGGTCTTCAAACAGAGTCTAAAGAGTCAGATTTGTCAGATTTCTTGAGAATTCTTCTGCTTGTGCTAAATCGTCATCCATTCAGACTCAGGTCACCACTGAATCATCGTGACACCTGAGTGTTAGAAATGTGACATCATCTAGAAGCTATGGTTGTGAGTTGAGGACCCGCCACCCGCATAGGATTATAATAAGAGACAAAGACACATTATTTTAGGTTAATGGGCAAAATTAGGCCACAACTTTTATTGGTTACAGCATGTGAGTAGTATTGGCTTAGGCATTGGATGAAACAGCAATACATGACTCCACCCCGCTCAGCAGGGAGTCATATCAGGATTAGCAGGAACCTGACTGGGAAGTGAGCGCTGCCATGGCTGTTTAAATGCGGCTAGCCCCACCCACCAGCCAGCCCTATTGGTCAGCTGGAAGGCTTGGCCATGGCAGCAGAGGCAATCAGGAGCAGGGAGCTGAATACGCCTCCCTGCCGCTGTGGGAAGCTGCTCCCGCTCACAACCCCTCCCCTCTGGGAGGAGGAGAGGCCCTCCCAACTCCCTGTTATAGGAATAGATCAAGTCTTCACTAGGATGGTCAGACCATTTTTTGTGTGTGTGGCACAATCAATAAATGAATACAATTTGGCAAAAAAAGAAGTTATTTTCATCGTTCCTTCTTATTGCTCACAATTGCCAATAACCATAGTTGGTGGTACAATGCTTGCTTACTGGTTCCTCTTGCTGTTGTGGGATTCTTCTTTTGGTTTCTTTAATTTTTTCTCATGTTTCATATTATTAACAACAAACAAACAAACAAACAAACAAACAAAGATTAAAAAGAGAAAAGGATAGCCAGACCAACTGAATTCATAAACTCATGGGACCCACTGTTTTTGTTGATCAGCAGCATCTCAGTTTCAAGTACCCAAACTATAAATGTGCCTTACTTCATCTGCCTAGTTTGTTTGGGAACTTGTTACAATTTGCTTAGACCATTATATACTGTAAAAGGGGAGTAGCTATAATGCACAGTAGCTCTTGCGTGAATAAAGGTAAAGGTAAAGGTACCCCTGCCCGTACAAGCCAGTCGTGACCGACTCTAGGGTTGCGTGCTCATCTCACTCAAGAGGCCGGGAGCCAGTGCCGTCCGAAGACACTTCCGGGTCACGTGGCCAGCGTGACGAAGCTGCAACTGGCGAGCCAGCGCAGCACACGGAAACACCGTTTACCTTCCCGCTATAAAGCGGTACTTATTTATCTACTTGCACTTAGGGGTGCTTTCGAACTGCTAGGTGGGCAGGAGCTGGGACCAAACGATGGGAGTTCACCCCGCCGCGGGGATTCGAACTGCAGACCTTAAGATCAGCAAGTCCTAGGCACTGAGGTTTTACCCACAGTGCCACCCGCGTTGCGTGAATACAAAGTTAAAATTGTCTGTAGCTGTTTTTAAGAAGGAAGAAACCTTTTGGCAAGAGCAGTTACTTTGAATACACTGTCAAACGGTACCGCCAACCCAGTTCAACCAGAAGTAAATCCCACTATGCTCAATAGGACTTAATCCCAAGTAATTGTGCAAAGGGTTGCAGCCTAAGGGTTTGTTTTTTAAATGATTTTTTTTTAGTTCAATGGAGTTGCTTTTTCAGGAGTATGGTGAAATCTTTAAAACACACAGACCATTATTTAGAAAGATAGAGAGACCTTTGTCATCAGCTGAAACCAAATATTTGTGGTCTTGTAATGAAAATAATGAAATATGATATTTAAAATCTGTTTATTTGAAGACTGAAACATAGCCTTATATATTATTCATTTTTCAAAAATCTCTTCCAGCAGTCAAGCGGCTTAGCATTATATAGATTGCTTGAGCTTGACTTTTACAATAACCTAGAGGTGAGGATGGAGGAAAAACCTGACTGAGTTCTCATTTGAAGGAGAACCTACTTAATCCACACTTTGCATTATGCAAATCAAAACACAAACACCCCTTCAAAATTTGCATTTCTCTGAATTTTGCAGTGCAATTCTCCAATCAAGTATTGTGTACAAAAGTGCATATACTAGAGTGATGTCAACATAATGAATATATTAGTGAAAAGGACAATAAAATGTATTATATTAGGAGAAACTGCTTTGCAAAAATGTGTGTATAAGAGTCCTGTATTTTTGCAGGGTAGAAATATTATAAAACTCACAGTTGCCAAGGTAATAAGGGAGAAGAGAAATTTGTAGCAGAGACTCAGTAGTTCAGTTCCTGCAACCACTGGTTCTCCTGTGTGTGGGGGTTAAGAATGTCCAATTTTTGCAAGAAATATTTGCAAGAAACAATACAGTTCCATTGTTAGTTGTAACGTATAGTTCTATTGTTAGCGGTGTTTTTGGAGACTTGCATGCCTTGGTATTAGGCTCCCTGTGGAATTTGACATAATAGGAGAATGTTTTGAGTGTATAAACCAATTAATCTAGCACATTGTTACTTCTATTAATATTATAGCAGATCTGGTTGATGGTCTTTTAAAATGTTGAATAATTTTAAATCGACATTACTCCAGCCTTACACTCAGCACTCATCCTGTCTGACTGGTCCTTGATTATCTCCAGTGCAATGAGGTTTGAAAAATCTTCTTAGCTAATTCCTACAACCAATGTCAAATTGTATTATAATGCTTCTGCTCATTCATTTATTCACCAGGTTCCACTATTGTTCCTACTACTGAGATAGATCACTTGTTGTCATCTAGTCCTTTGTATGCTTTACACCCAAAACATTCACTACCTCATATATGGATTTTTACTCCCCCCTTTGGGATGGTCATGGCAGTGATTGCTTGGACTAGTAAGGACTGAAGATGGCTTTGTTATTAAACCAAGCTTGAATGTGCCACAAGACCCAGTGTAGAGGAATGGCATTCTGGACTTTTCTAGGTTCTTTAAAGAATCTGGGTAAGCCTACTCCCCCTCTAACAATTTCCCCAAGCCACTTACTCTTGTAGAATCTGCTGTCAAAATCTGCCCCCCAATTGGATTCACCTCAACATACAGTGCTACCTCGGGTTACAGATGCTTCAGGTTACAGACTCTGCTAACCCAGAAATAGTACCTCGGGTTAAGAACTTTGCTTCAGGATGAGAACAGAAATCGTGCACTGGCTGCGTGGCCGCAGCAGGAGGCCCCATTAGCTAAAGTGGTACCTCAGTTTAAGAACAGTTTCAGGTTAAGAACAGACCTCCAGAATGAATTAAGTTCTTAACCTAAGGTACCACTGTACTAGGGACGCGGGTGGTGCTGTGGGTTAAACCACAGAGCCTAGGACTTGCTGATCAGAAGGTCGGTGGTTTGAATCCCCACGATGGGGTGAGCTCCCGTTGCGCGGTCCGTGCTCCTGCTAACCTAGCAGTTTGAAAGCATGTCAAAGTGCAAGTAGATAAATAGGTACCGCTCCGGCGGGAAGGTAAACGGCGTTTCTGTGTGCTACTCTGGTTCGCCAGACGTGGCTTAGTCATGCTGGCCACATGACCTGGAAGCTGTACGCTGGCTCCCTCGGCCAATAAAGCGAGATGAGCGCTGCAACCCTAGAGTTGGTCACGACTGGACCTAATGGTCAGGGGTCTCTTTACCTTTTTACCACTGTACTATTATCAAAGCAATTCATGCCCTTGATGGATAACACAATAAACATTTGTTGTATCAAGTAGTAAAAGGGATTTAAGGTGCCTACAGAGTTGGCAGTGCGTGACAATCATAAGAAAGCACAAACAGTGAAAATGACACATGCATCTTTAACAACATCCAAGCAAAAGATCATTTGTGTAAAAATTGATTGTGTCCTTGAATGTCATGATTTTATTTTAATCATGTCTGAACTTGGAACGTGGATTAAATAATGAGATTGGGTTTAGAGATCTGTGAGCCATTTTGCTAGACTTGTTATCTTTTTTTTCTTTTTTACTTGATCATACTGTAGTACACATTGGCAAGGTTTCTGAGTTTTGCATTTTTATTTTTGGTTTCCTATTCTGTGTTTGGCAGATTGTTTTGCCACTAAAATAGTTTCTAAAGGCAAAAATCACACTGGAATTAATTGTGATTGTCTACATAAAAAATGCAATGAAAGAGTATACCCATTTTAACATTAGGTAGTCAATCTGGGTTTCTGTTGCAGAAAATGACAAGTCTCTGCCTGAAGGCTTGCAGTTTTTAATAGATAATATACATGGAGGAATGATGGAAAGACTATGCAGTTTCATAAGAATGGACTCTCAAAATAACAAATAAATGGAAATGCTTATTGGCATTTTAAAAATAAATCAGATAAATACTTGTTGAGTAGAAAAGGAAGCAAATAAAAGTCTTAAGGGAAGGAACAGAAGTGTGATGGATAGCAGGGGATAGATAATTCAAGGCATGAGGAGAAGCAAGTGAAAATGGACAAAAATAAGTATTGGGAAGTGAACGTCTGTACATGCCTGCTTGTGTAAGTCCCACTGAACTCAGTGGGGCTTTCTTTTGAGTAGAAATGCATAGGATTGTGCTCTGAATTTGTGATTTTATTCAAAGCATCCATTGGGGCTAGGGATGCTACCTTCATTTGGCCAGGCCACTCCATATTTGCATCACCTATACAATCCCCACCAACGTAGAGCTTTCTCCCTTGCAAGATTTAGCGTAATGCCATCCGCGATCCTGCAAAGGTATTGTCCTTGTGGTATAAAACAGGTCAAAATCATTGTCCATGTTTTATTCTACTGCCCCTTTTATGTAAAAATCCATGATGAATATTTGAATACCATGCTGAAAGAAAGCTTAAATTGCTCAGACTTCTCTGGGGTTTCCTCTCTACTGCAGGCATGACATCACAGAGAAAGTAGCAAATTTATGAGAGATGCCATGAAACTATGTCGCTAGAAGTTGCTGACATTGTAGATTTGCCTTGTTCTGGTGTATGCAATGTTTTTTCTCTGTTTTTCAGCTGTGTTCATATTGTACAGTGGTACACTGGTTCTCTAATGGTTTGGCTCCCAAACAAATCAGCTCCCGAATGCTGCATACCCAGAAATAAGTGTCCCGGATTGCGAACATTTTTTGGAAGCCCAATGTCCGACCCAGCTTCTGTGGCTTCCGATTGAGTACAGGAAGCTCCTGCAGCCAATGGGAAGCCACGCCTTGGTTTTCAAACGGTTTTGGGAGTCAAACGGACACTCAGAATGGATTAAGTTTGAAAACCAAGGTACCACTGTATTGTCTACAAACAATAAAACTGATTGATTGATTAATTGATTGATTGATGTTGCTACAAGACTCAAGAGGCACTTTTTAACATTATGCCTTTATTAGTTTTATCTTAAAGGATCTTTTTTTATGAACAGACTCCACTTTTACGCTTTAACTTATATACTCTTTTATTCTCTGTATGCCAATAAAGAAGACTGATTGATTATACTTGTAGTAAATAGTAAAGCACTTCATCTGGGTGTAGTGTTGCAGTCTCAAACGTGCCCATGACCTTTGACAGTTACAACTGACCAGGACTCCAATGGGAATGCAATACTTTGTGCATACTGTGACCTCATATGCCCTGCTTCGACATGCAGCCTGAACAATGTGATAATGTAATCTCTTCTGATGATTGACACAGAGTATTGAAACAAATGGTCTAATAATTGCACCGGAAGCAGACAGGAGACCCAGCCATGATTGGTTTCTTATATCTACAATTTCTATTCTGGACTCCAGTTCCTCCTGTTGTCATGTCTCCCTGTGATTATGATCTGGCACATTGCTTGATCATGTCCTCATCCTTTATCACTATGCCAAAGCTGCATTTTGAATGAGTTGATTTCTACATGGTTGAGGTAAAAAAAAATTTATCCAATCACATGGCTGGGAATCATTGAATAGGACCCAACTGTGGAACTGGTCCCTGCTAGGATGGGAAATGCCCATTCAGTGGGAAAGACCCACACAATTGAGTCACTTACGTGTTATCTCCCATCAGTGCTGGAGCTGTGTATTGGAAAGGAGTTCTCCTATGGTTAAGCTAACATTTAAGAAGCCTCTAAGTGAAGAGTACTTAGATTCTTGTATTCAATAATAAGAATGAATGTATAAGGAAGAAAAAAGGTTGATCTGAATTTTCAGGGTTTTTTTAAATTTTAAACAACCTATTTTAACTGGTACAGGGAGAGGAGCAAAAGGGATTTCAATAAGTGATGTAAAGGAGGGGAGAGGAAGGAAGGTTTCCTCTTGCCATGAAAAAGGGAAAGCAGAAACCAAAAGCAACAAAGAACAATATCTGGGTGAAAGTCAAAGCATAAAAACTACAAAGCATACAGCAAATGAGAGGATTGATGGGATTATTGAAAGAAGCTCAAGGCACTCCAGAAATGTGGTGTAAATGGAGCAAAAGGAGATAATGAACATCAAATAGCTAAGCACAGAACATCTTTCTTAAAGGCTTTTGGGGGCCAGTTGGTGTTAGAGGATTGATAGGCCCTTTTGGAGCTACATGTGGGAAATCGCCAAGGATTGAAGCTGCTATATTATACTATAAAGTAGGGAATGCAAGTAGTTCTTCTTCTTTTGGCGTGGGAAAGTAAATAAAGGCTGGATTTTAATAAAATATTATTTTGACTTTTTGGATTGGTTTTGTTCATTTGCAAATTTCCTCAGGCTAAGCAACAAAATATGGATAATATATTGGCATGTGTACAAAGGCGACACAGGATTGCTGGAAAACACTACAAAGCAGTGCTGAAATAATAAAATTGTGCTTATCTAAACCAGTGCATAAATGATACATGAAGCCATGATGCACAATATAGACAGACTGCAATATGTGGTCCGTCTTTAAATTTTCCAACATTGTGTTACACAAGCAAAAATAAGTATTGAATAAACCACGCTGGCATTTCTTCATATATCCCTAACATTCCAAAAACATCCCAGTTGTTCTTAAATAAATTACTAGAACTTCACGCCAAATTTTCTAATAAGAATTTTAGTTACTGCAAAGTT
The DNA here is from genome assembly GCF_964106645.2 of Podarcis pityusensis. Taxonomy (NCBI): domain Eukaryota; kingdom Metazoa; phylum Chordata; class Lepidosauria; order Squamata; family Lacertidae; genus Podarcis; species Podarcis pityusensis. Next base: position 40,584,402 of record NC_138031.1, on the reverse strand, counting down.
GTCCTACTACAGATGATACTAGAATGAAGGATAGCTGGAGATGGTACAAGGCCAAAGTGAAAACAAGTCATGTTTGCCTGTCATTATGAGAGGCTTTATTTTGCTACCCTTCGGGCCAATTCACACATGGATATGCTTCCCTTTATTACACAGGGTTGCAATTCAGAGACTCCACTGTGCTCTTTACAAGGAGGCATTCTAGCTTCCCCCTTCAAGAGGTAGGCTTCACACTCTCCAAAATTACCCCTGGAGGCAAGGCTGAAGGTGCAAATGGCTGTTGTCTGAAGAAATTGCTGCCCATTTCTTGATGCATAAGTGGAGTTGGTTTCTATTACCACATAGCAGTGTGGTTAGATCTCACCCACAGTACACAGTGCCATGCTGTTGAAAACATAACTTTTCACCATTGAAAAGTGTTGTGCTTGAGGTGATTCCTAGTGATAATGAAATCTCGGTTTGTAGCTTCAAGGAGGTTTCCTCTTCCATATTTTAATTATGAAACGTATCAAGAATGCCTTAATGGCTGCTGAAGTCTAGGCGGCAATGTTAAGTGTTCATACAAAGGGAAACGAATGCAGTAAAATCAGTGCAGTAGAAACTGGATTCTAAAAGAACTATTTAAAACCAGAGAAATGAACTTCATGTGCTAATAGCTGTCTTGGCCTTCAGTGCCAGATGATGAACTTCAACTCCCAGCTCTGTTTTTGTCAAAGCCTTTAATGTGTAAATCAGATCAGTACATAGGGAAGGCACAGGTGAAAAGGTGCAGGAGGTGCAGAGGTATAATAGACACCTGACTAAGCACAAGCTAAGACATTGATCCAACAATCAATGCACTCCCTGCACATTTTCTTTTTGAAGAGTGGAGCGGTCCCATTCCTCCTCAGGCTCTCACCATCCTCTCCATGGCATCTCCACGAGACTTGTGACACTAGCACTTTTATGATTATTTTCAAGGCACTTTAGAACCATTTCTTGGAAGAATTTTTTAAGAGCTCCTTTTTGTTTGTTGATGCTTGCTTCTTATAATGGCAATTCAGATACACTGGAAAATTTCTAGTATTGAAAGAGAATATGTGATGGAAAAAATACGTGTAGCTATTATTTAGTTGCAAAGCAGAATACTATATATGTCCCATATACTGTCTGCCAATTCCCCTGCTTTTCCTGCAGTCTTTGTTCTAGGATGCATGCCTCTGATTAAGCACACTAGAACTCTTTCAGGCTCTGACTTTACTATCTTCCTTCTGTTCACAGTGGCAATTAAAGTCGGTCGTGACATTTTGGGTATCGGCAAGGGCAGCCTTAGTTTCCGGGACTGGAAGTAGAGTCTTGTCAATGTCACTACTGGCCCTTGGAACTCTCTTCTCTTCGTCCAAGGAAGTATTTAGTGAGTTATATTGATTTTTCTCCTAATGTCTACTGATTTAATTGGTGTTTATCCTGCCTCATTTTCATGTTGTTGTTGTTATTTTTTTAAAAAATGCATCTTATTGCTGTTTTATTGTTTTATACTTTTTTTTTTACTTGTGCATTGAGCATTATTTAGTCAAAAGACAAGGTTGATATTTAATCAATAAATTATAACAAAATGCTCAGTCACAATTTGGTATAGGCATTCATTTGTCACTAGAGATGTGAAAGAAGCAGTGTTGGGGTTTTAATGAACTTGTACAGATTCAGAGGGAGATCAACCCCTTGTGGATTTTTAGCTGGCATATTTTGGGGATTTGCCTGGTATCTTTCATCACCATGTTGCTCTTTAGGCCAAACTGTAACTACAACAATTTTTTAAAAAGAAAATCAATACTTATTTGCTTGAATTCTTCTTTGCTGTCTTTATGCCTTTTCTTTTATGGATGCCAGTTGGATTCTTGGAAATATCACTGGCCTCAAGCTGTTGCAGTCTTGAATCATCGATAGAACTGTGGAGAGTCTTGGGAGAATGTGTATATGTGTGTGGCTCTGTGTGCATGAGCACTGCAACAACAATGCGAAGCTTATGGTGTGGCCTTTGGAATTCATTTAATTTTAAGAAGCCTTAGGGAGATAACTGCTTCCTGAATAAGCTCCAGCAGGTACCATTAAGTTCTGAGCAATTGTGCTAACCAGCCAGTCAAGATTCACAGTTTATTCCCACTCCCACACAATTAATCCTGAAATAAAGACTTGCACTGAAAGAAAGAGCAGGAAATCTGAAATAAAATCTAAATTAAACACTGATAAAGATGAATGAGTGGTATGTGTAATCCCTAGTTGATAACAACCCAGAAGCAGTATTCCATGGAAATTGTCCAAGTGATACAATGCTGTACAGAAATAAAATAAAGAATAGGAACAATTATTCTACTCCTTCTCCCTTCACAATTTTTTTTACACAAATAACAGGATCACAGAATTTTTGAATTACAAGGGATCCCAAAGGTCATCTAGTCCAACCCCTGCAATGCAGGAATCTCAGCTAAAGTATCCATGACAGATGGCCATCCAACCTCTGCTTGAAAACCTGTAATGAAAGAAGGTCCACCACCTTCTGAAGTAGTCCATTCTATAGTCAAACAGTTCTTGCCACCATAAAGTTCTTCCTGATGTTTAGTTGGAATCTCCTTTCTTTGTAATGTTGGTTCAGGTCTTACCCTGTGGAGCAGCAAAAAGCAAGCTTGTTCCATCTTCCATGTGACAACCCTTCAGATATTTGAAGATGGCGCACTTATTTCCAGTTATTAGCATGTAGTCGTTACTTAATAAACTATGATAATTGTACTTGGTGCAAATGAAATGCACAAATACAACACATTTACTTAAATAAGGTGTGCTTATTTAAGTAAATGCTTTCATTTGTCGATACCTAATCTCCTGAGTACAAAATGCCAGTAGATAACAGCATGCTGATTAAACACAAAAGGTCTGATTTAGTGGCAAATTTGTATAATAGACCTGAGATGTGTTAGAGATTATTATTTTATCAGCAACTTCCCCCAGCACATTCTCCAACTGCTGCTAAGCAAACTTGCATACCTAGGCAGTTCTCTTGCATAAATGATGCTATAGTTTTATATAAATCCCATAGATTTATGACTAATGTTTCAAACAAAACATACAGATTTCCAACGTTCAGAGGTCAGATTTTTTCTTAAAAATGAACAAACATATGGCTTATTAAATTAATCTCCCCCAAGTTTTTAAATAAAAGCAGTGGCTGAAAACACATCTGTTGGTAGCTAACTATAGTCACATCTTTTCACAGTACACATGCAAAGAAAAACGGAAGCTTTCAAACAAATATTATTGTTTCTCTGGAGAGGTTAGAGAGGCTTCAAGGAGGCTAATCAAGGCACAACCCCCTCCTCCCCAAAAAAGTTGCTTTCATATTTCTAGTGGAGAACCAGTATGAATTCATAGAGAGGGTGTTAACTCTCACCTGATGTTTAACTGACATTTTAACATAGCACATAAACCCTTCAAAGAAATAAAAATATCTTACATACTTTTAATAGCTTTGTAAACTTCAGAGTCTCAAAAGGCAGTGGCAGAGGAAGGTGGGTGTGGTCCGCCCCGTGTGCCATCCCCGGGGTGGGGGGTGACATTGCTGTGCCGCTGCCCCCATGCCTCTGCTTGCCGTTTGCGGCACCCCCCTGGGATGCCGCTCGTGGTACCCCCCTGGGGGGCGCTTGCCCCACCCCTGTGAGCCACTCGCCCTGCCCCCCAGGTGTATGCCCCTCCGGCTGCCGGAGCACCTAGCTCCGCCTCTGTCGGAAGGAAGGGAATGCCACAGACTCCTGTATTTATCCAATTTACACTCTGATCTTTTGCTGACTTTGAAATGTATTAGGTAAATATATGCTGTTGGCATCCATTTGTCTTATGCACCTTTGGGGGGTAAAGTCAAACCATTGGAGAGTTACAGCACCAGCTGTGGCTGTAGAGACCAATATGGGAGAGACATGCTTTATTGAAGGGGGGCAGATGAAGGTTTTGCTGCTAAAGGTGCACCATGGCATTCCTTCTCTCTACACTTCTCCCAGCAGTCCTTCTTCCTCTGGTCACTGCTATGGAACCATGACCTGTCTCTCTGTCACTAGACACTGATAATCTGCAAGGGATTTCTATGCAATGAGGTTAATGTTGCCACCCTTCATGTCATGTTTGCTGACATCTTTGTAACACAGAGGTGGTCTTCTCAACAGGCCTAGTGCCTGAAGCCAGCTCCGCGTAGAGCACATCCTTGAGGTTCCTGCCATCTTGCATTCTGTGTACAGACCAAAACAGTGTAGATGATACTGAGACAGAAGTGTGAACATGCTGGGGATGTGGGCTTGGGGAGAGCACATATTTGTTCGGTCAAATCTCTGTTCTGCCATCTGATGCCCAAAATCTTCCTGACACAGCACATATGTAAAGCATTGAGGCATTGCTCCTGGCAGATATAAGTTGTCAATGTGGCATTTGCCCTCCTAGGTGTGTGACATCATACTGGGTCATAAGGAAAGGGCTAACTAAGTGTAAAATGATTAATCAATAGGAACCCAAGGGGAGGAGTTAGAGTTAGAGTTGTTAAGAAGTCAGTCTGGAGTTAGAGAAGGGAGAGGGAGGATAAGTTGGCGGGTTGGGCAAGTTTGATGTGAGATACTGAGAGAATCTGTTAAGAGGAGTCAGTTAAACAGTTGGGATAATCAGTCAGAAGGCATTAGGAAGGTATAGGCCGGTAAAGAAACTAAGGTTAAGAAACTGACAAGAAAAATTATCTGAAACCATAAACTTGTTAATGCCTATAAAAGAAACTTGTTTATTTGGTTTAATGTTAACAGCTGTCTGGACTCAGTGTGTACCCGAGAGTAACGGGTTGGTGGCAGCGGGAAAGCGGGCACAGTGGTGGCACAGGGATCAACAGACCGTCAAACGTCCGGGGACCCTGTGTGATTGCCACAGTCCATGACTCATTTCCATAAAACAGTGTGCTCAACGCGCAGACCTTCATCTTGGTATTGGTCATTTGCATCACATTCTGCCATACTCTTTTGGAGAGGCAAGCCATTGCCATAGTTGCCTTGCTAATATGCTTGTCCAGCTCAGCATCAATGGAAAGTTTACTGGTTATTGTGTGACCGCAGCTGCATGCTGACAGCTTCTAGGGGCCACAGGTGAGAGTGTAGGGTGGGGACCAAAGGTGGATGAACTACTTCCAAGGGAGTATGACATATCCCCATCAGAGGTACTCTTCCTCTCCAAACACACCATACTAGTATAACATAGGAAAAAGACTGCCTTTGTGAAACCCTGGAAAGCTGCTGTCAATCAGTCAGCAGAGTGTTGGCACTTACCTGACCTCCCATCATAGGCAATGCTGTGACTTCCCAGGAAGGAGAGAGGTAGCAGCAAGGTCAGCAGGGCACAAATCCACCGGCAGAGCCAAACTGGTGTTCTCACACCAGCACACTGACCTTTCTACTGCCTCCCTCTCTCCCTCCCAGTAATCCACAGTGATGGGGATGGGAAGTCAGGTAAGTGCTGATGCCTCACAGATCACTATTGCAGTCTGTGAAGAAAGTACAGAGGTACCTTAGGTTACAGATGCTTTGGGTTACAGACGCTTCAGGTTACAGACTCCGCTAACCCAGAAATAGTACCTTGGGTTAAAAACTTTGCTTCAGCATAAGAACAGAAATCACGTGGCAGCAGCGGGAGGCCCCATTAGGTAAAGTGGTACCTCAGGTTAAGAACTGTTTCAGGTTAAGAACGGACCTCCAGAACGAATGAAGTTCTTAAACCTGAGGTACCACTGTACTGAGGTAGATGGACCAATGTTCTGACTCAGTATAAGGCAGGTTCCTTGTGTTCCCCAAACCCACCTGTGTGAAGTGCTTGTTGTCACAACAGCCAGCCAGTCATGAAGCCAAAGCTGCATTCCATCCAAACCAACGTCTTGTCTGTGCAGAGTGCTGATTGGCTGGCCTTCATGGTGGTCACAAAGCTACTACTTTACTTGCTCAGGCTTCATGCAGGCATAGTTTCTGATTGCTTGTGGAAAGCCCTTGGGAGAAGGTGACTTAAACAGCTGTAAGGAGGTGGGGAGTTTCAGTCTCGCAACTGATCCATGGGGCAAGACCTACTGGGGATACGCTGCTGTGCTCCTTAGGGCTGGCACTCAAACAGATCTGTGAAGATTGTGTTTTTGCTAACTCTGAACAGTGTGATTTACAGCCGGCTCACTCGCTGACACCTG